>NC_137820.1:65873143-66423143 GCF_963921795.1 Nannobrachium achirus
GGCAACCTAAGGGGACTCCAGTCGGCCAGTTGGAGCCAAAGTAAAGTCTAGGTCTGTGTCCTGCTGCCCAACGGGCTTTCTTCGCTGTGGGCGCCCCCTGGTGCTTCTCTAAGTTGTCCAATATTTCACTTTGACAACAGTCTGCCAAAAGGAAAAAAGGACAAAAAAAGCTTACAGCACCTGGTATTCCCAGGCGGTCTCCCATCCAAGTACTAAACAGGCCCGACCCTGCTTAGCTTCCGAGATCGGACGAGATCGGGCGTGTTCAGGGTGGTATGGCCGTAAGCGACAGTGAACCGCAGCCGGTAGGCCTTAATGGGCCAGCAGAGGCCCTTGCTATCGTGTGTGCTTCTGTCACGGCCACTCATAAACACCGATTGCTCCTTCAGTCTGGCAAAATGAAAAAGCTTACAGCACCTGGTATTCCCAGGCGGTCTCCCATCCAAGTACTAACCAGGCCCGACCCTGCTTAGCTTCCGAGATCGGACGAGATTGGGCGTGTTCAGGGTGGTATGGCCATGAGCGACAGTCAACCGCAGCCGGTAGGCCTTAATGGGCCAGCAGAGGCCCTTGCTATCGTGTGTGCTTCTGTCACGGCCACTCATAAACGACGATTGCTCCTTCAGTCTGGCAAAATGAAAAAGCTTACAGCACCTGGTATTCCCAGGCGGTCTCCCATCCAAGTACTAACCAGGCCCGACCCTGCTTAGCTTCCGAGATCGGACCGAGATCGGGCGTGTTCAGGGTGGTATGGCCGTAAGCAAGTAAGGCAGCAGCCGCTAGGCCTCATATGCCAGTTTCACGCTAACGCGGAGGGGACTGGCGGGTGTCAGACCGGATGAGAAAAGCATCAGCAGAGGCTGCGGTCGTTCAGGCAGTCAGTTAAGGGGTTATCGCTTCTCGGCCTTTTGGCTAAGATCAAGTGTAGTATCTGTTCTTATCAGTTTAATATCTGATACGTCCCCTATACGGGGACTACATATTAAACGGATTTTTGGACTCGGGAGTTGAAACAGGGGCTTGCTCCGTTCACTCCACGCATCGACCCGGCATTGCAGTGCCGCTGGGAACGGTGCGCCTCCTTCTGCTTTGTCGAAAGAAACTCGCATACACAAGGGCACCTTACCGTTCTGAACGGCGTGCCCGGTGGTTTACGCCCCGCCCCCTAGGCCGTGCCCCCCATTTGTGTTAACCAACGCCCCCAAAGTGGTTGGGGGTTGGGGCGACGGGAGGAGTAGACTAATTCCGGGGTACAGGTGAAAAATCTTCAAAGTGTGGGCTGCTGAAAAAAGAAAAAAAAACCTGCATGTGCCGTTTTGCCCGGCTCTCCGCGGGGCCCCGGGGAGCCTTGTCACCCAGCCGGGGTGCCCGCCCACAACCCAGTCAAAACTCACAACCCGGCTCTCCAGCCGAACCCGGGTACCCACTATTAAGCCACCCTCCCGGAACCTTTACCAATAGCTGCGGCGCACCGAGGCCGGGGACCTGGTGGTACGAATCCAGCTTTTTGGCAAGCATTGTGGCCGTTTTGGGGAGCTCCCCACGCCAAAATGGGGCAACCTAAGGGGACTCCAGTCGGCCAGTTGGAGCCAAAGTAAAGTCTAGGTCTGTGTCCTGCTGCCCAACGGGGCTTTCTTCGCTGTGGGCGCCCCCTGGTGCTTCTCTAAGTTGTCCAATATTTCACTTTGACAACAGTCTGCCAAAAGGAAAAAAAGGACAAAAAAAGCTTACAGCACCTGGTATTCCCAGGCGGTCTCCCATCCAAGTACTAACCAGGCCCGACCCTGCTTAGCTTCCGAGATCGGACGAGATCGGGCGTGTTCAGGGTGGTATGGCCGGTAAGCGACAGTGAACCGCAGCCGGTAGGCCTTAATGGGCCAGCAGAGGCCCTTGCTATCGTGTGTGCTTCTGTCACGGCCACTCATAAACACCGATTGCTCCTTCAGTCTGGCAAAATGAAAAAGCTTACAGCACCTGGTATTCCCAGGCGGTCTCCCATCCAAGTACTAACCAGGCCCGACCCTGCTTAGCTTCCGAGATCGGACGAGATCGGGCGTGTTCAGGGTGGTATGGCCGTAAGCAAGTAAGGCAGCAGCCGCTAGGCCTCATATGCCAGTTTCACGCTAACGCGGAGGGGACTGGCGGGTGTCAGACCGGATGAGAAAAGCATCAGCAGAGGCTGCGGTCGTTCAGGCAGTCAGTTAAGGGGTTATCGCTTCTCGGCCTTTTGGCTAAGATCAAGTGTAGTATCTGTTCTTATCAGTTTAATATCTGATACGTCCCCTATACGGGGACTACATATTAAACGGATTTTTGGACTCGGGAGTTGAAACAGGGGCTTGCTCCGTTCACTCCACGCATCGACCCGGCATTGCAGTGCCGCTGGGAACGGTGCGCCTCCTTCTGCTTTGTCGAAAGAAACTCGCATACACAAGGGCACCTTACCGTTCTGAACGGCGTGCCCGGTGGTTTACGCCCCGCCCCCTAGGCCGTGCCCCCCATTTGTGTTAACCAACGCCCCCAAAGTGGTTGGGGGTTGGGGGCGACGGGAGGAGTAGACTAATTCCGGGGTACAGGTGAAAAATCTTCAAAGTGTGGGCTGCTGAAAAAGAAAAAAAAACCTGCATGTGCCGTTTTGCCCGGCTCTCCGCGGGGCCCCGGGGAGCCTTGTCACCCAGCCGGGGTGCCCGCCCACAACCCAGTCAAACTCACAACCCGGCTCTCCAGCCGAACCCGGGTACCCACTATTAAGCCACCCTCCCGGAACCTTTACCAATAGCTGCGGGCGCACCGAGGCCGGGGACCTGGTGGTACGAATCCAGCTTTTTGGCAAAGCATTGTGGCCGTTTTGGGAGCTCCCCACGCCAAAATGGGGCAACCTAAGGGGACTCCAGTCGGCCAGTTGGAGCCAAAGTAAAGTCTAGGTCTGTGTCCTGCTGCCCAACGGGGCTTTCTTCGCTGTGGGCGCCCCCTGGTCTCTAAGTTGTCCAATATTTCACATTGACAACAGTCTGCCACAAGGAAAAAAAGAAGGACAAAAAAAGCTTACAGCACCTGGTATTCCCAGGCGGTCTCCCATCCAAGTACTAACCAGGCCCGACCCTGCTTAGCTTCCGAGATCGGACGAGATCGGGCGTGTTCAGGGTGGTATGGCCGTAAGCGACAGTGAACCGCAGCCGGTAGGCCTTAATGGGCCAGCAGAGGCCCTTGCTATCGTGTGTGCTTCTGTCACGGCCACTCATAAACACCGATTGCTCCTTCAGTCTGGCAAAATGAAAAAGCTTACAGCACCTGGTATTCCCAGGCGGTCTCCCATCCAAGTACTAACCAGGCCCGACCCTGCTTAGCTTCCGAGATCGGACGAGATTGGGCGTGTTCAGGGTGGTATGGCCATGAGCGACAGTCAACCGCAGCCGGTAGGCCTTAATGGGCCAGCAGAGGCCCTTGCTATCGTGTGTGCTTCTGTCACGGCCACTCATAAACGACGATTGCTCCTTCAGTCTGGCAAAATGAAAAAGCTTACAGCACCTGGTATTCCCAGGCGGTCTCCCATCCAAGTACTAACCAGGCCCGACCCTGCTTAGCTTCCGAGATCGGACGAGATCGGGCGTGTTCAGGGTGGTATGGCCGTAAGCAAGTAAGGCAGCAGCCGCTAGGCCTCATATGCCAGTTTCACGCTAACGCGGAGGGGACTGGCGGGTGTCAGACCGGATGAGAAAAGCATCAGCAGAGGCTGCGGTCGTTCAGGCAGTCAGTTAAGGGGTTATCGCTTCTCGGCCTTTTGGCTAAGATCAAGTGTAGTATCTGTTCTTATCAGTTTAATATCTGATACGTCCCCTATACGGGGACTACATATTAAACGGATTTTTGGACTCGGGAGTTGAAACAGGGGCTTGCTCCGTTCACTCCACGCATCGACCCGGCATTGCAGTGCCGCTGGGAACGGTGCGCCTCCTTCTGCTTTGTCGAAAGAAACTCGCATACACAAGGGCACCTTACCGTTCTGAACGGCGTGCCCGGTGGTTTACGCCCCGCCCCCTAGGCCGTGCCCCCCATTTGTGTTAACCAACGCCCCCAAAGTGGTTGGGGGTTGGGGCGACGGGAGGAGTAGACTAATTCCGGGGTACAGGTGAAAAATCTTCAAAGTGTGGGCTGCTGAAAAAAGAAAAAAAAACCTGCATGTGCCGTTTTGCCCGGCTCTCCGCGGGGCCCCGGGGAGCCTTGTCACCCAGCCGGGGTGCCCGCCCACAACCCAGTCAAACTCACAACCCGGCTCTCCAGCCGAACCCGGGTACCCACTATTAAGCCACCCTCCCGGAACCTTTACCAATAGCTGCGGGCGCACCGAGGCCGGGGACCTGGTGGTACGAATCCAGCTTTTTGGCAAAGCATTGTGGCCGTTTTGGGGAGCTCCCCACGCCAAAATGGGGCAACCTAAGGGGACTCCAGTCGGCCAGTTGGAGCCAAAGTAAAGTCTAGGTCTGTGTCCTGCTGCCCAACGGGGCTTTCTTCGCTGTGGGCGCCCCCTGGTGCTTCTCTAAGTTGTCCAATATTTCACTTTGACAACAGTCTGCCAAAAGGAAAAAAAGGACAAAAAAAGCTTACAGCACCTGGTATTCCCAGGCGGTCTCCAATCCAAGTACTAACCAGGCCCGACCCTGCTTAGCTTCCGAGATCGGACGAGATCGGGCGTGTTCAGGGTGGTATGGCCGTAAGCGACAGTGAACCGCAGCCGGTAGGCCTTAATGGGCCAGCAGAGGCCCTTGCTATCGTGTGTGCTTCTGTCACGGCCACTCATAAACACCGATTGCTCCTTCAGTCTGGCAAAATGAAAAAGCTTACAGCACCTGGTATTCCCAGGCGGTCTCCCATCCAAGTACTAACCAGGCCCGACCCTGCTTAGCTTCCGAGATCGGACGAGATTGGGCGTGTTCAGGGTGGTATGGCCATGAGCGACAGTCAACCGCAGCCGGTAGGCCTTAATGGGCCAGCAGAGGCCCTTGCTATCGTGTGTGCTTCTGTCACGGCCACTCATAAACGACGATTGCTCCTTCAGTCTGGCAAAATGAAAAAGCTTACAGCACCTGGTATTCCCAGGCGGTCTCCCATCCAAGTACTAACCAGGCCCGACCCTGCTTAGCTTCCGAGATCGGACGAGATCGGGCGTGTTCAGGGTGGTATGGCCGTAAGCAAGTAAGGCAGCAGCCGCTAGGCCTCATATGCCAGTTTCACGCTAACGCGGAGGGGACTGGCGGGTGTCAGACCGGATGAGAAAAGCATCAGCAGAGGCTGCGGTCGTTCAGGCAGTCAGTTAAGGGGTTATCGCTTCTCGGCCTTTTGGCTAAGATCAAGTGTAGTATCTGTTCTTATCAGTTTAATATCTGATACGTCCCCTATACGGGGACTACATATTAAACGGATTTTTGGACTCGGGAGTTGAAACAGGGGCTTGCTCCGTTCACTCCACGCATCGACCCGGCATTGCAGTGCCGCTGGGAACGGTGCGCCTCCTTCTGCTTTGTCGAAAGAAACTCGCATACACAAGGGCACCTTACCGTTCTGAACGGCGTGCCCGGTGGTTTACGCCCCGCCCCCTAGGCCGTGCCCCCCATTTGTGTTAACCAACGCCCCCAAAGTGGTTGGGGGTTGGGGCGACGGGAGGAGTAGACTAATTCCGGGGTACAGGTGAAAAATCTTCAAAGTGTGGGCTGCTGAAAAAAGAAAAAAAAACCTGCATGTGCCGTTTTGCCCGGCTCTCCGCGGGGCCCCGGGGAGCCTTGTCACCCAGCCGGGGTGCCCGCCCACAACCCAGTCAAACTCACAACCCGGCTCTCCAGCCGAACCCGGGTACCCACTATTAAGCCACCCTCCCGGAACCTTTACCAATAGCTGCGGGCGCACCGAGGCCGGGGACCTGGTGGTACGAATCCAGCTTTTTGGCAAAGCATTGTGGCCGTTTTGGGGAGCTCCCCACGCCAAAATGGGGCAACCTAAGGGGACTCCAGTCGGCCAGTTGGAGCCAAAGTAAAGTCTAGGTCTGTGTCCTGCTGCCCAACGGGGCTTTCTTCGCTGTGGGCGCCCCCTGGTGCTTCTCTAAGTTGTCCAATATTTCACTTTGACAACAGTCTGCCAAAAGGAAAAAAAGGACAAAAAAAGCTTACAGCACCTGGTATTCCCAGGCGGTCTCCCATCCAAGTACTAACCAGGCCCGACCCTGCTTAGCTTCCGAGATCGGACGAGATCGGGCGTGTTCAGGGTGGTATGGCCGTAAGCGACAGTGAACCGCAGCCGGTAGGCCTTAATGGGCCAGCAGAGGCCCTTGCTATCGTGTGTGCTTCTGTCACGGCCACTCATAAACACCGATTGCTCCTTCAGTCTGGCAAAATGAAAAAGCTTACAGCACCTGGTATTCCCAGGCGGTCTCCCATCCAAGTACTAACCAGGCCCGACCCTGCTTAGCTTCCGAGATCGGACGAGATTGGGCGTGTTCAGGGTGGTATGGCCATGAGCGACAGTCAACCGCAGCCGGTAGGCCTTAATGGGCCAGCAGAGGCCCTTGCTATCGTGTGTGCTTCTGTCACGGCCACTCATAAACGACGATTGCTCCTTCAGTCTGGCAAAATGAAAAAGCTTACAGCACCTGGTATTCCCAGGCGGTCTCCCATCCAAGTACTAACCAGGCCCGACCCTGCTTAGCTTCCGAGATCGGACGAGATCGGGCGTGTTCAGGGTGGTATGGCCGTAAGCAAGTAAGGCAGCAGCCGCTAGGCCTCATATGCCAGTTTCACGCTAACGCGGAGGGGACTGGCGGGTGTCAGACCGGATGAGAAAAGCATCAGCAGAGGCTGCGGTCGTTCAGGCAGTCAGTTAAGGGGTTATCGCTTCTCGGCCTTTTGGCTAAGATCAAGTGTAGTATCTGTTCTTATCAGTTTAATATCTGATACGTCCCCTATACGGGGACTACATATTAAACGGATTTTTGGACTCGGGAGTTGAAACAGGGGCTTGCTCCGTTCACTCCACGCATCGACCCGGCATTGCAGTGCCGCTGGGAACGGTGCGCCTCCTTCTGCTTTGTCGAAAGAAACTCGCATACACAAGGGCACCTTACCGTTCTGAACGGCGTGCCCGGTGGTTTACGCCCCGCCCCCTAGGCCGTGCCCCCCATTTGTGTTAACCAACGCCCCCAAAGTGGTTGGGGGTTGGGGCGACGGGAGGAGTAGACTAATTCCGGGGTACAGGTGAAAAATCTTCAAAGTGTGGGCTGCTGAAAAAAGAAAAAAAAACCTGCATGTGCCGTTTTGCCCGGCTCTCCGCGGGGCCCCGGGGAGCCTTGTCACCCAGCCGGGGTGCCCGCCCACAACCCAGTCAAACTCACAACCCGGCTCTCCAGCCGAACCCGGGTACCCACTATTAAGCCACCCTCCCGGAACCTTTACCAATAGCTGCGGGCGCACCGAGGCCGGGGACCTGGTGGTACGAATCCAGCTTTTTGGCAAAGCATTGTGGCCGTTTTGGGGAGCTCCCCACGCCAAAATGGGGCAACCTAAGGGGACTCCAGTCGGCCAGTTGGAGCCAAAGTAAAGTCTAGGTCTGTGTCCTGCTGCCCAACGGGGCTTTCTTCGCTGTGGGCGCCCCCTGGTGCTTCTCTAAGTTGTCCAATATTTCACTTTGACAACAGTCTGCCAAAAGGAAAAAAAGGACAAAAAAAGCTTACAGCACCTGGTATTCCCAGGCGGTCTCCCATCCAAGTACTAACCAGGCCCGACCCTGCTTAGCTTCCGAGATCGGACGAGATCGGGCGTGTTCAGGGTGGTATGGCCGTAAGCGACAGTGAACCGCAGCCGGTAGGCCTTAATGGGCCAGCAGAGGCCCTTGCTATCGTGTGTGCTTCTGTCACGGCCACTCATAAACACCGATTGCTCCTTCAGTCTGGCAAAATGAAAAAGCTTACAGCACCTGGTATTCCCAGGCGGTCTCCCATCCAAGTACTAACCAGGCCCGACCCTGCTTAGCTTCCGAGATCGGACGAGATCGGGCGTGTTCAGGGTGGTATGGCCGTAAGCAAGTAAGGCAGCAGCCGCTAGGCCTCATATGCCAGTTTCACGCTAACGCGGAGGGGACTGGCGGGTGTCAGACCGGATGAGAAAAGCATCAGCAGAGGCTGCGGTCGTTCAGGCAGTCAGTTAAGGGGTTATCGCTTCTCGGCCTTTTGGCTAAGATCAAGTGTAGTATCTGTTCTTATCAGTTTAATATCTGATACGTCCCCTATACGGGGACTACATATTAAACGGATTTTTGGACTCGGGAGTTGAAACAGGGGCTTGCTCCGTTCACTCCACGCATCGACCCGGCATTGCAGTGCCGCTGGGAACGGTGCGCCTCCTTCTGCTTTGTCGAAAGAAACTCGCATACACAAGGGCACCTTACCGTTCTGAACGGCGTGCCCGGTGGTTTACGCCCCGCCCCCTAGGCCGTGCCCCCCATTTGTGTTAACCAACGCCCCCAAAGTGGTTGGGGGTTGGGGCGACGGGAGGAGTAGACTAATTCCGGGGTACAGGTGAAAAATCTTCAAAGTGTGGGCTGCTGAAAAAAGAAAAAAAAACCTGCATGTGCCGTTTTGCCCGGCTCTCCGCGGGGCCCCGGGGAGCCTTGTCACCCAGCCGGGGTGCCCGCCCACAACCCAGTCAAACTCACAACCCGGCTCTCCAGCCGAACCCGGGTACCCACTATTAAGCCACCCTCCCGGAACCTTTACCAATAGCTGCGGGCGCACCGAGGCCGGGGACCTGGTGGTACGAATCCAGCTTTTTGGCAAAGCATTGTGGCCGTTTTGGGGAGCTCCCCACGCCAAAATGGGGCAACCTAAGGGGACTCCAGTCGGCCAGTTGGAGCCAAAGTAAAGTCTAGGTCTGTGTCCTGCTGCCCAACGGGGCTTTCTTCGCTGTGGGCGCCCCCTGGTGCTTCTCTAAGTTGTCCAATATTTCACTTTGACAACAGTCTGCCAAAAGGAAAAAAAGGACAAAAAAAGCTTACAGCACCTGGTATTCCCAGGCGGTCTCCCATCCAAGTACTAACCAGGCCCGACCCTGCTTAGCTTCCGAGATCGGACGAGATCGGGCGTGTTCAGGGTGGTATGGCCGTAAGCGACAGTGAACCGCAGCCGGTAGGCCTTAATGGGCCAGCAGAGGCCCTTGCTATCGTGTGTGCTTCTGTCACGGCCACTCATAAACACCGATTGCTCCTTCAGTCTGGCAAAATGAAAAAGCTTACAGCACCTGGTATTCCCAGGCGGTCTCCCATCCAAGTACTAACCAGGCCCGACCCTGCTTAGCTTCCGAGATCGGACGAGATTGGGCGTGTTCAGGGTGGTATGGCCATGAGCGACAGTCAACCGCAGCCGGTAGGCCTTAATGGGCCAGCAGAGGCCCTTGCTATCGTGTGTGCTTCTGTCACGGCCACTCATAAACGACGATTGCTCCTTCAGTCTGGCAAAATGAAAAAGCTTACAGCACCTGGTATTCCCAGGCGGTCTCCCATCCAAGTACTAACCAGGCCCGACCCTGCTTAGCTTCCGAGATCGGACGAGATCGGGCGTGTTCAGGGTGGTATGGCCGTAAGCAAGTAAGGCAGCAGCCGCTAGGCCTCATATGCCAGTTTCACGCTAACGCGGAGGGGACTGGCGGGTGTCAGACCGGATGAGAAAAGCATCAGCAGAGGCTGCGGTCGTTCAGGCAGTCAGTTAAGGGGTTATCGCTTCTCGGCCTTTTGGCTAAGATCAAGTGTAGTATCTGTTCTTATCAGTTTAATATCTGATACGTCCCCTATACGGGGACTACATATTAAACGGATTTTTGGACTCGGGAGTTGAAACAGGGGCTTGCTCCGTTCACTCCACGCATCGACCCGGCATTGCAGTGCCGCTGGGAACGGTGCGCCTCCTTCTGCTTTGTCGAAAGAAACTCGCATACACAAGGGCACCTTACCGTTCTGAACGGCGTGCCCGGTGGTTTACGCCCCGCCCCCTAGGCCGTGCCCCCCATTTGTGTTAACCAACGCCCCCAAAGTGGTTGGGGGTTGGGGCGACGGGAGGAGTAGACTAATTCCGGGGTACAGGTGAAAAATCTTCAAAGTGTGGGCTGCTGAAAAAAGAAAAAAAAACCTGCATGTGCCGTTTTGCCCGGCTCTCCGCGGGGCCCCGGGGAGCCTTGTCACCCAGCCGGGGTGCCCGCCCACAACCCAGTCAAACTCACAACCCGGCTCTCCAGCCGAACCCGGGTACCCACTATTAAGCCACCCTCCCGGAACCTTTACCAATAGCTGCGGGCGCACCGAGGCCGGGGACCTGGTGGTACGAATCCAGCTTTTTGGCAAAGCATTGTGGCCGTTTTGGGGAGCTCCCCACGCCAAAATGGGGCAACCTAAGGGGACTCCAGTCGGCCAGTTGGAGCCAAAGTAAAGTCTAGGTCTGTGTCCTGCTGCCCAACGGGGCTTTCTTCGCTGTGGGCGCCCCCTGGTGCTTCTCTAAGTTGTCCAATATTTCACTTTGACAACAGTCTGCCAAAAGGAAAAAAAGGACAAAAAAAGCTTACAGCACCTGGTATTCCCAGGCGGTCTCCAATCCAAGTACTAACCAGGCCCGACCCTGCTTAGCTTCCGAGATCGGACGAGATCGGGCGTGTTCAGGGTGGTATGGCCGTAAGCGACAGTGAACCGCAGCCGGTAGGCCTTAATGGGCCAGCAGAGGCCCTTGCTATCGTGTGTGCTTCTGTCACGGCCACTCATAAACACCGATTGCTCCTTCAGTCTGGCAAAATGAAAAAGCTTACAGCACCTGGTATTCCCAGGCGGTCTCCCATCCAAGTACTAACCAGGCCCGACCCTGCTTAGCTTCCGAGATCGGACGAGATTGGGCGTGTTCAGGGTGGTATGGCCATGAGCGACAGTCAACCGCAGCCGGTAGGCCTTAATGGGCCAGCAGAGGCCCTTGCTATCGTGTGTGCTTCTGTCACGGCCACTCATAAACGACGATTGCTCCTTCAGTCTGGCAAAATGAAAAAGCTTACAGCACCTGGTATTCCCAGGCGGTCTCCCATCCAAGTACTAACCAGGCCCGACCCTGCTTAGCTTCCGAGATCGGACGAGATCGGGCGTGTTCAGGGTGGTATGGCCGTAAGCAAGTAAGGCAGCAGCCGCTAGGCCTCATATGCCAGTTTCACGCTAACGCGGAGGGGACTGGCGGGTGTCAGACCGGATGAGAAAAGCATCAGCAGAGGCTGCGGTCGTTCAGGCAGTCAGTTAAGGGGTTATCGCTTCTCGGCCTTTTGGCTAAGATCAAGTGTAGTATCTGTTCTTATCAGTTTAATATCTGATACGTCCCCTATACGGGGACTACATATTAAACGGATTTTTGGACTCGGGAGTTGAAACAGGGGCTTGCTCCGTTCACTCCACGCATCGACCCGGCATTGCAGTGCCGCTGGGAACGGTGCGCCTCCTTCTGCTTTGTCGAAAGAAACTCGCATACACAAGGGCACCTTACCGTTCTGAACGGCGTGCCCGGTGGTTTACGCCCCGCCCCCTAGGCCGTGCCCCCCATTTGTGTTAACCAACGCCCCCAAAGTGGTTGGGGGTTGGGGCGACGGGAGGAGTAGACTAATTCCGGGGTACAGGTGAAAAATCTTCAAAGTGTGGGCTGCTGAAAAAAGAAAAAAAAACCTGCATGTGCCGTTTTGCCCGGCTCTCCGCGGGGCCCCGGGGAGCCTTGTCACCCAGCCGGGGTGCCCGCCCACAACCCAGTCAAACTCACAACCCGGCTCTCCAGCCGAACCCGGGTACCCACTATTAAGCCACCCTCCCGGAACCTTTACCAATAGCTGCGGGCGCACCGAGGCCGGGGACCTGGTGGTACGAATCCAGCTTTTTGGCAAAGCATTGTGGCCGTTTTGGGGAGCTCCCCACGCCAAAATGGGGCAACCTAAGGGGACTCCAGTCGGCCAGTTGGAGCCAAAGTAAAGTCTAGGTCTGTGTCCTGCTGCCCAACGGGGCTTTCTTCGCTGTGGGCGCCCCCTGGTGCTTCTCTAAGTTGTCCAATATTTCACTTTGACAACAGTCTGCCAAAAGGAAAAAAAGGACAAAAAAAGCTTACAGCACCTGGTATTCCCAGGCGGTCTCCCATCCAAGTACTAACCAGGCCCGACCCTGCTTAGCTTCCGAGATCGGACGAGATCGGGCGTGTTCAGGGTGGTATGGCCGTAAGCGACAGTGAACCGCAGCCGGTAGGCCTTAATGGGCCAGCAGAGGCCCTTGCTATCGTGTGTGCTTCTGTCACGGCCACTCATAAACACCGATTGCTCCTTCAGTCTGGCAAAATGAAAAAGCTTACAGCACCTGGTATTCCCAGGCGGTCTCCCATCCAAGTACTAACCAGGCCCGACCCTGCTTAGCTTCCGAGATCGGACGAGATTGGGCGTGTTCAGGGTGGTATGGCCATGAGCGACAGTCAACCGCAGCCGGTAGGCCTTAATGGGCCAGCAGAGGCCCTTGCTATCGTGTGTGCTTCTGTCACGGCCACTCATAAACGACGATTGCTCCTTCAGTCTGGCAAAATGAAAAAGCTTACAGCACCTGGTATTCCCAGGCGGTCTCCCATCCAAGTACTAACCAGGCCCGACCCTGCTTAGCTTCCGAGATCGGACGAGATCGGGCGTGTTCAGGGTGGTATGGCCGTAAGCAAGTAAGGCAGCAGCCGCTAGGCCTCATATGCCAGTTTCACGCTAACGCGGAGGGGACTGGCGGGTGTCAGACCGGATGAGAAAAGCATCAGCAGAGGCTGCGGTCGTTCAGGCAGTCAGTTAAGGGGTTATCGCTTCTCGGCCTTTTGGCTAAGATCAAGTGTAGTATCTGTTCTTATCAGTTTAATATCTGATACGTCCCCTATACGGGGACTACATATTAAACGGATTTTTGGACTCGGGAGTTGAAACAGGGGCTTGCTCCGTTCACTCCACGCATCGACCCGGCATTGCAGTGCCGCTGGGAACGGTGCGCCTCCTTCTGCTTTGTCGAAAGAAACTCGCATACACAAGGGCACCTTACCGTTCTGAACGGCGTGCCCGGTGGTTTACGCCCCGCCCCCTAGGCCGTGCCCCCCATTTGTGTTAACCAACGCCCCCAAAGTGGTTGGGGGTTGGGGCGACGGGAGGAGTAGACTAATTCCGGGGTACAGGTGAAAAATCTTCAAAGTGTGGGCTGCTGAAAAAAGAAAAAAAAACCTGCATGTGCCGTTTTGCCCGGCTCTCCGCGGGGCCCCGGGGAGCCTTGTCACCCAGCCGGGGTGCCCGCCCACAACCCAGTCAAACTCACAACCCGGCTCTCCAGCCGAACCCGGGTACCCACTATTAACTCATACAGGGCCAGATTTCCAAAATATGAATATGAATGTGCGCTTATAACGCCAGGAAATAGCTATTTTGTATCCCCCCAGACCACCTTAACCAGACCACCTTAACGAATGCACGTTCACCATACCATACCACCAGATGACCACTAGAGACCACCATACACCATACACTGACATGGTCCCATGTTAAGCCTGTTTAAATCCACATAACAGGATGAGACGCTGACTTGGTCCTCATTGACTTAACATGGACGGGCCGCCGGTCACCATTTCAGCTCAATACTGTTCAATTCGTGCTTGATCGTCTCAAACCACCATTGGTATGGGCATCGGGACGTATATAGATGCCACACAGAAAGTTTCAGAATCAAAATCCGACCTAGTGAAGCTACGTGAGGGTCGGATGGTTGCATTGAGGCTAACGCTAGCAGAGGCCTGTTGTCAACAGGAAGCCCTGGTTTAAAGGTGACGTCATAATCGTATCCTTTTTTTTCACGGTTTACGTGTGGACATTAGCTGAGGTAAGCTAACCATTTCGCTCCGTCTATAAACACATATTAAAAGCTTAAACAATGCTTTTATATAAAAGTCGCTCCGAGTCGCTCGGCACCAAACGCCATAGTGAACTAGTCGCTCGTAAAGTCGCCCGGCGCTAACTGAGTTAAGCCACCCTCCCGGAACCTTTACCAATAGCTGCGGGCGCACCGAGGCCGGGGACCTGGTGGTACGAATCCAGCTTTTTGGCAAAGCATTGTGGCCGTTTTGGGGAGCTCCCCACGCCAAAATGGGGCAACCTAAGGGGACTCCAGTCGGCCAGTTGGAGCCAAAGTAAAGTCTAGGTCTGTGTCCTGCTGCCCAACGGGGCTTTCTTCGCTGTGGGCGCCCCCTGGTGCTTCTCTAAGTTGTCCAATATTTCACTTTGACAACAGTCTGCCAAAAGGAAAAAAAGGACAAAAAAAGCTTACAGCACCTGGTATTCCCAGGCGGTCTCCCATCCAAGTACTAACCAGGCCCGACCCTGCTTAGCTTCCGAGATCGGACGAGATCGGGCGTGTTCAGGGTGGTATGGCCGTAAGCGACAGTGAACCGCAGCCGGTAGGCCTTAATGGGCCAGCAGAGGCCCTTGCTATCGTGTGTGCTTCTGTCACGGCCACTCATAAACACCGATTGCTCCTTCAGTCTGGCAAAATGAAAAAGCTTACAGCACCTGGTATTCCCAGGCGGTCTCCCATCCAAGTACTAACCAGGCCCGACCCTGCTTAGCTTCCGAGATCGGACGAGATCGGGCGTGTTCAGGGTGGTATGGCCGTAAGCAAGTAAGGCAGCAGCCGCTAGGCCTCATATGCCAGTTTCACGCTAACGCGGAGGGGACTGGCGGGTGTCAGACCGGATGAGAAAAGCATCAGCAGAGGCTGCGGTCGTTCAGGCAGTCAGTTAAGGGGTTATCGCTTCTCGGCCTTTTGGCTAAGATCAAGTGTAGTATCTGTTCTTATCAGTTTAATATCTGATACGTCCCCTATACGGGGACTACATATTAAACGGATTTTTGGACTCGGGAGTTGAAACAGGGGCTTGCTCCGTTCACTCCACGCATCGACCCGGCATTGCAGTGCCGCTGGGAACGGTGCGCCTCCTTCTGCTTTGTCGAAAGAAACTCGCATACACAAGGGCACCTTACCGTTCTGAACGGCGTGCCCGGTGGTTTACGCCCCGCCCCCTAGGCCGTGCCCCCCATTTGTGTTAACCAACGCCCCCAAAGTGGTTGGGGGTTGGGGCGACGGGAGGAGTAGACTAATTCCGGGGTACAGGTGAAAAATCTTCAAAGTGTGGGCTGCTGAAAAAAGAAAAAAAAACCTGCATGTGCCGTTTTGCCCGGCTCTCCGCGGGGCCCCGGGGAGCCTTGTCACCCAGCCGGGGTGCCCGCCCACAACCCAGTCAAACTCACAACCCGGCTCTCCAGCCGAACCCGGGTACCCACTATTAAGCCACCCTCCCGGAACCTTTACCAATAGCTGCGGGCGCACCGAGGCCGGGGACCTGGTGGTACGAATCCAGCTTTTTGGCAAAGCATTGTGGCCGTTTTGGGGAGCTCCCCACGCCAAAATGGGGCAACCTAAGGGGACTCCAGTCGGCCAGTTGGAGCCAAAGTAAAGTCTAGGTCTGTGTCCTGCTGCCCAACGGGGCTTTCTTCGCTGTGGGCGCCCCCTGGTGCTTCTCTAAGTTGTCCAATATTTCACTTTGACAACAGTCTGCCAAAAGGAAAAAAAGGACAAAAAAAGCTTACAGCACCTGGTATTCCCAGGCGGTCTCCCATCCAAGTACTAACCAGGCCCGACCCTGCTTAGCTTCCGAGATCGGACGAGATCGGGCGTGTTCAGGGTGGTATGGCCGTAAGCGACAGTGAACCGCAGCCGGTAGGCCTTAATGGGCCAGCAGAGGCCCTTGCTATCGTGTGTGCTTCTGTCACGGCCACTCATAAACACCGATTGCTCCTTCAGTCTGGCAAAATGAAAAAGCTTACAGCACCTGGTATTCCCAGGCGGTCTCCCATCCAAGTACTAACCAGGCCCGACCCTGCTTAGCTTCCGAGATCGGACGAGATTGGGCGTGTTCAGGGTGGTATGGCCATGAGCGACAGTCAACCGCAGCCGGTAGGCCTTAATGGGCCAGCAGAGGCCCTTGCTATCGTGTGTGCTTCTGTCACGGCCACTCATAAACGACGATTGCTCCTTCAGTCTGGCAAAATGAAAAAGCTTACAGCACCTGGTATTCCCAGGCGGTCTCCCATCCAAGTACTAACCAGGCCCGACCCTGCTTAGCTTCCGAGATCGGACGAGATCGGGCGTGTTCAGGGTGGTATGGCCGTAAGCAAGTAAGGCAGCAGCCGCTAGGCCTCATATGCCAGTTTCACGCTAACGCGGAGGGGACTGGCGGGTGTCAGACCGGATGAGAAAAGCATCAGCAGAGGCTGCGGTCGTTCAGGCAGTCAGTTAAGGGGTTATCGCTTCTCGGCCTTTTGGCTAAGATCAAGTGTAGTATCTGTTCTTATCAGTTTAATATCTGATACGTCCCCTATACGGGGACTACATATTAAACGGATTTTTGGACTCGGGAGTTGAAACAGGGGCTTGCTCCGTTCACTCCACGCATCGACCCGGCATTGCAGTGCCGCTGGGAACGGTGCGCCTCCTTCTGCTTTGTCGAAAGAAACTCGCATACACAAGGGCACCTTACCGTTCTGAACGGCGTGCCCGGTGGTTTACGCCCCGCCCCCTAGGCCGTGCCCCCCATTTGTGTTAACCAACGCCCCCAAAGTGGTTGGGGGTTGGGGCGACGGGAGGAGTAGACTAATTCCGGGGTACAGGTGAAAAATCTTCAAAGTGTGGGCTGCTGAAAAAAGAAAAAAAAACCTGCATGTGCCGTTTTGCCCGGCTCTCCGCGGGGCCCCGGGGAGCCTTGTCACCCAGCCGGGGTGCCCGCCCACAACCCAGTCAAACTCACAACCCGGCTCTCCAGCCGAACCCGGGTACCCACTATTAAGCCACCCTCCCGGAACCTTTACCAATAGCTGCGGGCGCACCGAGGCCGGGGACCTGGTGGTACGAATCCAGCTTTTTGGCAAAGCATTGTGGCCGTTTTGGGGAGCTCCCCACGCCAAAATGGGGCAACCTAAGGGGACTCCAGTCGGCCAGTTGGAGCCAAAGTAAAGTCTAGGTCTGTGTCCTGCTGCCCAACGGGGCTTTCTTCGCTGTGGGCGCCCCCTGGTGCTTCTCTAAGTTGTCCAATATTTCACTTTGACAACAGTCTGCCAAAAGGAAAAAAAGGACAAAAAAAGCTTACAGCACCTGGTATTCCCAGGCGGTCTCCCATCCAAGTACTAACCAGGCCCGACCCTGCTTAGCTTCCGAGATCGGACGAGATCGGGCGTGTTCAGGGTGGTATGGCCGTAAGCGACAGTGAACCGCAGCCGGTAGGCCTTAATGGGCCAGCAGAGGCCCTTGCTATCGTGTGTGCTTCTGTCACGGCCACTCATAAACACCGATTGCTCCTTCAGTCTGGCAAAATGAAAAAGCTTACAGCACCTGGTATTCCCAGGCGGTCTCCCATCCAAGTACTAACCAGGCCCGACCCTGCTTAGCTTCCGAGATCGGACGAGATCGGGCGTGTTCAGGGTGGTATGGCCGTAAGCAAGTAAGGCAGCAGCCGCTAGGCCTCATATGCCAGTTTCACGCTAACGCGGAGGGGACTGGCGGGTGTCAGACCGGATGAGAAAAGCATCAGCAGAGGCTGCGGTCGTTCAGGCAGTCAGTTAAGGGGTTATCGCTTCTCGGCCTTTTGGCTAAGATCAAGTGTAGTATCTGTTCTTATCAGTTTAATATCTGATACGTCCCCTATACGGGGACTACATATTAAACGGATTTTTGGACTCGGGAGTTGAAACAGGGGCTTGCTCCGTTCACTCCACGCATCGACCCGGCATTGCAGTGCCGCTGGGAACGGTGCGCCTCCTTCTGCTTTGTCGAAAGAAACTCGCATACACAAGGGCACCTTACCGTTCTGAACGGCGTGCCCGGTGGTTTACGCCCCGCCCCCTAGGCCGTGCCCCCCATTTGTGTTAACCAACGCCCCCAAAGTGGTTGGGGGTTGGGGCGACGGGAGGAGTAGACTAATTCCGGGGTACAGGTGAAAAATCTTCAAAGTGTGGGCTGCTGAAAAAAGAAAAAAAAACCTGCATGTGCCGTTTTGCCCGGCTCTCCGCGGGGCCCCGGGGAGCCTTGTCACCCAGCCGGGGTGCCCGCCCACAACCCAGTCAAACTCACAACCCGGCTCTCCAGCCGAACCCGGGTACCCACTATTAAGCCACCCTCCCGGAACCTTTACCAATAGCTGCGGGCGCACCGAGGCCGGGGACCTGGTGGTACGAATCCAGCTTTTTGGCAAAGCATTGTGGCCGTTTTGGGGAGCTCCCCACGCCAAAATGGGGCAACCTAAGGGGACTCCAGTCGGCCAGTTGGAGCCAAAGTAAAGTCTAGGTCTGTGTCCTGCTGCCCAACGGGGCTTTCTTCGCTGTGGGCGCCCCCTGGTGCTTCTCTAAGTTGTCCAATATTTCACTTTGACAACAGTCTGCCAAAAGGAAAAAAAGGACAAAAAAAGCTTACAGCACCTGGTATTCCCAGGCGGTCTCCCATCCAAGTACTAACCAGGCCCGACCCTGCTTAGCTTCCGAGATCGGACGAGATCGGGCGTGTTCAGGGTGGTATGGCCGTAAGCGACAGTGAACCGCAGCCGGTAGGCCTTAATGGGCCAGCAGAGGCCCTTGCTATCGTGTGTGCTTCTGTCACGGCCACTCATAAACACCGATTGCTCCTTCAGTCTGGCAAAATGAAAAAGCTTACAGCACCTGGTATTCCCAGGCGGTCTCCCATCCAAGTACTAACCAGGCCCGACCCTGCTTAGCTTCCGAGATCGGACGAGATTGGGCGTGTTCAGGGTGGTATGGCCATGAGCGACAGTCAACCGCAGCCGGTAGGCCTTAATGGGCCAGCAGAGGCCCTTGCTATCGTGTGTGCTTCTGTCACGGCCACTCATAAACGACGATTGCTCCTTCAGTCTGGCAAAATGAAAAAGCTTACAGCACCTGGTATTCCCAGGCGGTCTCCCATCCAAGTACTAACCAGGCCCGACCCTGCTTAGCTTCCGAGATCGGACGAGATCGGGCGTGTTCAGGGTGGTATGGCCGTAAGCAAGTAAGGCAGCAGCCGCTAGGCCTCATATGCCAGTTTCACGCTAACGCGGAGGGGACTGGCGGGTGTCAGACCGGATGAGAAAAGCATCAGCAGAGGCTGCGGTCGTTCAGGCAGTCAGTTAAGGGGTTATCGCTTCTCGGCCTTTTGGCTAAGATCAAGTGTAGTATCTGTTCTTATCAGTTTAATATCTGATACGTCCCCTATACGGGGACTACATATTAAACGGATTTTTGGACTCGGGAGTTGAAACAGGGGCTTGCTCCGTTCACTCCACGCATCGACCCGGCATTGCAGTGCCGCTGGGAACGGTGCGCCTCCTTCTGCTTTGTCGAAAGAAACTCGCATACACAAGGGCACCTTACCGTTCTGAACGGCGTGCCCGGTGGTTTACGCCCCGCCCCCTAGGCCGTGCCCCCCATTTGTGTTAACCAACGCCCCCAAAGTGGTTGGGGGTTGGGGCGACGGGAGGAGTAGACTAATTCCGGGGTACAGGTGAAAAATCTTCAAAGTGTGGGCTGCTGAAAAAAGAAAAAAAAACCTGCATGTGCCGTTTTGCCCGGCTCTCCGCGGGGCCCCGGGGAGCCTTGTCACCCAGCCGGGGTGCCCGCCCACAACCCAGTCAAACTCACAACCCGGCTCTCCAGCCGAACCCGGGTACCCACTATTAAGCCACCCTCCCGGAACCTTTACCAATAGCTGCGGGCGCACCGAGGCCGGGGACCTGGTGGTACGAATCCAGCTTTTTGGCAAAGCATTGTGGCCGTTTTGGGGAGCTCCCCACGCCAAAATGGGGCAACCTAAGGGGACTCCAGTCGGCCAGTTGGAGCCAAAGTAAAGTCTAGGTCTGTGTCCTGCTGCCCAACGGGGCTTTCTTCGCTGTGGGCGCCCCCTGGTGCTTCTCTAAGTTGTCCAATATTTCACTTTGACAACAGTCTGCCAAAAGGAAAAAAAGGACAAAAAAAGCTTACAGCACCTGGTATTCCCAGGCGGTCTCCCATCCAAGTACTAACCAGGCCCGACCCTGCTTAGCTTCCGAGATCGGACGAGATCGGGCGTGTTCAGGGTGGTATGGCCGTAAGCGACAGTGAACCGCAGCCGGTAGGCCTTAATGGGCCAGCAGAGGCCCTTGCTATCGTGTGTGCTTCTGTCACGGCCACTCATAAACACCGATTGCTCCTTCAGTCTGGCAAAATGAAAAAGCTTACAGCACCTGGTATTCCCAGGCGGTCTCCCATCCAAGTACTAACCAGGCCCGACCCTGCTTAGCTTCCGAGATCGGACGAGATCGGGCGTGTTCAGGGTGGTATGGCCGTAAGCAAGTAAGGCAGCAGCCGCTAGGCCTCATATGCCAGTTTCACGCTAACGCGGAGGGGACTGGCGGGTGTCAGACCGGATGAGAAAAGCATCAGCAGAGGCTGCGGTCGTTCAGGCAGTCAGTTAAGGGGTTATCGCTTCTCGGCCTTTTGGCTAAGATCAAGTGTAGTATCTGTTCTTATCAGTTTAATATCTGATACGTCCCCTATACGGGGACTACATATTAAACGGATTTTTGGACTCGGGAGTTGAAACAGGGGCTTGCTCCGTTCACTCCACGCATCGACCCGGCATTGCAGTGCCGCTGGGAACGGTGCGCCTCCTTCTGCTTTGTCGAAAGAAACTCGCATACACAAGGGCACCTTACCGTTCTGAACGGCGTGCCCGGTGGTTTACGCCCCGCCCCCTAGGCCGTGCCCCCCATTTGTGTTAACCAACGCCCCCAAAGTGGTTGGGGGTTGGGGCGACGGGAGGAGTAGACTAATTCCGGGGTACAGGTGAAAAATCTTCAAAGTGTGGGCTGCTGAAAAAAGAAAAAAAAACCTGCATGTGCCGTTTTGCCCGGCTCTCCGCGGGGCCCCGGGGAGCCTTGTCACCCAGCCGGGGTGCCCGCCCACAACCCAGTCAAACTCACAACCCGGCTCTCCAGCCGAACCCGGGTACCCACTATTAAGCCACCCTCCCGGAACCTTTACCAATAGCTGCGGGCGCACCGAGGCCGGGGACCTGGTGGTACGAATCCAGCTTTTTGGCAAAGCATTGTGGCCGTTTTGGGGAGCTCCCCACGCCAAAATGGGGCAACCTAAGGGGACTCCAGTCGGCCAGTTGGAGCCAAAGTAAAGTCTAGGTCTGTGTCCTGCTGCCCAACGGGGCTTTCTTCGCTGTGGGCGCCCCCTGGTGCTTCTCTAAGTTGTCCAATATTTCACTTTGACAACAGTCTGCCAAAAGGAAAAAAAGGACAAAAAAAGCTTACAGCACCTGGTATTCCCAGGCGGTCTCCCATCCAAGTACTAACCAGGCCCGACCCTGCTTAGCTTCCGAGATCGGACGAGATCGGGCGTGTTCAGGGTGGTATGGCCGTAAGCGACAGTGAACCGCAGCCGGTAGGCCTTAATGGGCCAGCAGAGGCCCTTGCTATCGTGTGTGCTTCTGTCACGGCCACTCATAAACACCGATTGCTCCTTCAGTCTGGCAAAATGAAAAAGCTTACAGCACCTGGTATTCCCAGGCGGTCTCCCATCCAAGTACTAACCAGGCCCGACCCTGCTTAGCTTCCGAGATCGGACGAGATTGGGCGTGTTCAGGGTGGTATGGCCATGAGCGACAGTCAACCGCAGCCGGTAGGCCTTAATGGGCCAGCAGAGGCCCTTGCTATCGTGTGTGCTTCTGTCACGGCCACTCATAAACGACGATTGCTCCTTCAGTCTGGCAAAATGAAAAAGCTTACAGCACCTGGTATTCCCAGGCGGTCTCCCATCCAAGTACTAACCAGGCCCGACCCTGCTTAGCTTCCGAGATCGGACGAGATCGGGCGTGTTCAGGGTGGTATGGCCGTAAGCAAGTAAGGCAGCAGCCGCTAGGCCTCATATGCCAGTTTCACGCTAACGCGGAGGGGACTGGCGGGTGTCAGACCGGATGAGAAAAGCATCAGCAGAGGCTGCGGTCGTTCAGGCAGTCAGTTAAGGGGTTATCGCTTCTCGGCCTTTTGGCTAAGATCAAGTGTAGTATCTGTTCTTATCAGTTTAATATCTGATACGTCCCCTATACGGGGACTACATATTAAACGGATTTTTGGACTCGGGAGTTGAAACAGGGGCTTGCTCCGTTCACTCCACGCATCGACCCGGCATTGCAGTGCCGCTGGGAACGGTGCGCCTCCTTCTGCTTTGTCGAAAGAAACTCGCATACACAAGGGCACCTTACCGTTCTGAACGGCGTGCCCGGTGGTTTACGCCCCGCCCCCTAGGCCGTGCCCCCCATTTGTGTTAACCAACGCCCCCAAAGTGGTTGGGGGTTGGGGCGACGGGAGGAGTAGACTAATTCCGGGGTACAGGTGAAAAATCTTCAAAGTGTGGGCTGCTGAAAAAAGAAAAAAAAACCTGCATGTGCCGTTTTGCCCGGCTCTCCGCGGGGCCCCGGGGAGCCTTGTCACCCAGCCGGGGTGCCCGCCCACAACCCAGTCAAACTCACAACCCGGCTCTCCAGCCGAACCCGGGTACCCACTATTAAGCCACCCTCCCGGAACCTTTACCAATAGCTGCGGGCGCACCGAGGCCGGGGACCTGGTGGTACGAATCCAGCTTTTTGGCAAAGCATTGTGGCCGTTTTGGGGAGCTCCCCACGCCAAAATGGGGCAACCTAAGGGGACTCCAGTCGGCCAGTTGGAGCCAAAGTAAAGTCTAGGTCTGTGTCCTGCTGCCCAACGGGGCTTTCTTCGCTGTGGGCGCCCCCTGGTGCTTCTCTAAGTTGTCCAATATTTCACTTTGACAACAGTCTGCCAAAAGGAAAAAAAGGACAAAAAAAGCTTACAGCACCTGGTATTCCCAGGCGGTCTCCAATCCAAGTACTAACCAGGCCCGACCCTGCTTAGCTTCCGAGATCGGACGAGATCGGGCGTGTTCAGGGTGGTATGGCCGTAAGCGACAGTGAACCGCAGCCGGTAGGCCTTAATGGGCCAGCAGAGGCCCTTGCTATCGTGTGTGCTTCTGTCACGGCCACTCATAAACACCGATTGCTCCTTCAGTCTGGCAAAATGAAAAAGCTTACAGCACCTGGTATTCCCAGGCGGTCTCCCATCCAAGTACTAACCAGGCCCGACCCTGCTTAGCTTCCGAGATCGGACGAGATTGGGCGTGTTCAGGGTGGTATGGCCATGAGCGACAGTCAACCGCAGCCGGTAGGCCTTAATGGGCCAGCAGAGGCCCTTGCTATCGTGTGTGCTTCTGTCACGGCCACTCATAAACGACGATTGCTCCTTCAGTCTGGCAAAATGAAAAAGCTTCCAGCACCTGGTATTCCCAGGCGGTCTCCCATCCAAGTACTAACCAGGCCCGACCCTGCTTAGCTTCCGAGATCGGACGAGATCGGGCGTGTTCAGGGTGGTATGGCCGTAAGCAAGTAAGGCAGCAGCCGCTAGGCCTCATATGCCAGTTTCACGCTAACGCGGAGGGGACTGGCGGGTGTCAGACCGGATGAGAAAAGCATCAGCAGAGGCTGCGGTCGTTCAGGCAGTCAGTTAAGGGGTTATCGCTTCTCGGCCTTTTGGCTAAGATCAAGTGTAGTATCTGTTCTTATCAGTTTAATATCTGATACGTCCCCTATACGGGGACTACATATTAAACGGATTTTTGGACTCGGGAGTTGAAACAGGGGCTTGCTCCGTTCACTCCACGCATCGACCCGGCATTGCAGTGCCGCTGGGAACGGTGCGCCTCCTTCTGCTTTGTCGAAAGAAACTCGCATACACAAGGGCACCTTACCGTTCTGAACGGCGTGCCCGGTGGTTTACGCCCCGCCCCCTAGGCCGTGCCCCCCATTTGTGTTAACCAACGCCCCCAAAGTGGTTGGGGGTTGGGGCGACGGGAGGAGTAGACTAATTCCGGGGTACAGGTGAAAAATCTTCAAAGTGTGGGCTGCTGAAAAAAGAAAAAAAAACCTGCATGTGCCGTTTTGCCCGGCTCTCCGCGGGGCCCCGGGGAGCCTTGTCACCCAGCCGGGGTGCCCGCCCACAACCCAGTCAAACTCACAACCCGGCTCTCCAGCCGAACCCGGGTACCCACTATTAAGCCACCCTCCCGGAACCTTTACCAATAGCTGCGGGCGCACCGAGGCCGGGGACCTGGTGGTACGAATCCAGCTTTTTGGCAAAGCATTGTGGCCGTTTTGGGGAGCTCCCCACGCCAAAATGGGGCAACCTAAGGGGACTCCAGTCGGCCAGTTGGAGCCAAAGTAAAGTCTAGGTCTGTGTCCTGCTGCCCAACGGGGCTTTCTTCGCTGTGGGCGCCCCCTGGTGCTTCTCTAAGTTGTCCAATATTTCACTTTGACAACAGTCTGCCAAAAGGAAAAAAAGGACAAAAAAAGCTTACAGCACCTGGTATTCCCAGGCGGTCTCCCATCCAAGTACTAACCAGGCCCGACCCTGCTTAGCTTCCGAGATCGGACGAGATCGGGCGTGTTCAGGGTGGTATGGCCGTAAGCGACAGTGAACCGCAGCCGGTAGGCCTTAATGGGCCAGCAGAGGCCCTTGCTATCGTGTGTGCTTCTGTCACGGCCACTCATAAACACCGATTGCTCCTTCAGTCTGGCAAAATGAAAAAGCTTACAGCACCTGGTATTCCCAGGCGGTCTCCCATCCAAGTACTAACCAGGCCCGACCCTGCTTAGCTTCCGAGATCGGACGAGATTGGGCGTGTTCAGGGTGGTATGGCCATGAGCGACAGTCAACCGCAGCCGGTAGGCCTTAATGGGCCAGCAGAGGCCCTTGCTATCGTGTGTGCTTCTGTCACGGCCACTCATAAACGACGATTGCTCCTTCAGTCTGGCAAAATGAAAAAGCTTCCAGCACCTGGTATTCCCAGGCGGTCTCCCATCCAAGTACTAACCAGGCCCGACCCTGCTTAGCTTCCGAGATCGGACGAGATCGGGCGTGTTCAGGGTGGTATGGCCGTAAGCAAGTAAGGCAGCAGCCGCTAGGCCTCATATGCCAGTTTCACGCTAACGCGGAGGGGACTGGCGGGTGTCAGACCGGATGAGAAAAGCATCAGCAGAGGCTGCGGTCGTTCAGGCAGTCAGTTAAGGGGTTATCGCTTCTCGGCCTTTTGGCTAAGATCAAGTGTAGTATCTGTTCTTATCAGTTTAATATCTGATACGTCCCCTATACGGGGACTACATATTAAACGGATTTTTGGACTCGGGAGTTGAAACAGGGGCTTGCTCCGTTCACTCCACGCATCGACCCGGCATTGCAGTGCCGCTGGGAACGGTGCGCCTCCTTCTGCTTTGTCGAAAGAAACTCGCATACACAAGGGCACCTTACCGTTCTGAACGGCGTGCCCGGTGGTTTACGCCCCGCCCCCTAGGCCGTGCCCCCCATTTGTGTTAACCAACGCCCCCAAAGTGGTTGGGGGTTGGGGCGACGGGAGGAGTAGACTAATTCCGGGGTACAGGTGAAAAATCTTCAAAGTGTGGGCTGCTGAAAAAAGAAAAAAAAACCTGCATGTGCCGTTTTGCCCGGCTCTCCGCGGGGCCCCGGGGAGCCTTGTCACCCAGCCGGGGTGCCCGCCCACAACCCAGTCAAACTCACAACCCGGCTCTCCAGCCGAACCCGGGTACCCACTATTAAGCCACCCTCCCGGAACCTTTACCAATAGCTGCGGGCGCACCGAGGCCGGGGACCTGGTGGTACGAATCCAGCTTTTTGGCAAAGCATTGTGGCCGTTTTGGGGAGCTCCCCACGCCAAAATGGGGCAACCTAAGGGGACTCCAGTCGGCCAGTTGGAGCCAAAGTAAAGTCTAGGTCTGTGTCCTGCTGCCCAACGGGGCTTTCTTCGCTGTGGGCGCCCCCTGGTGCTTCTCTAAGTTGTCCAATATTTCACTTTGACAACAGTCTGCCAAAAGGAAAAAAAGGACAAAAAAAGCTTACAGCACCTGGTATTCCCAGGCGGTCTCCCATCCAAGTACTAACCAGGCCCGACCCTGCTTAGCTTCCGAGATCGGACGAGATCGGGCGTGTTCAGGGTGGTATGGCCGTAAGCGACAGTGAACCGCAGCCGGTAGGCCTTAATGGGCCAGCAGAGGCCCTTGCTATCGTGTGTGCTTCTGTCACGGCCACTCATAAACACCGATTGCTCCTTCAGTCTGGCAAAATGAAAAAGCTTACAGCACCTGGTATTCCCAGGCGGTCTCCCATCCAAGTACTAACCAGGCCCGACCCTGCTTAGCTTCCGAGATCGGACGAGATTGGGCGTGTTCAGGGTGGTATGGCCATGAGCGACAGTCAACCGCAGCCGGTAGGCCTTAATGGGCCAGCAGAGGCCCTTGCTATCGTGTGTGCTTCTGTCACGGCCACTCATAAACGACGATTGCTCCTTCAGTCTGGCAAAATGAAAAAGCTTCCAGCACCTGGTATTCCCAGGCGGTCTCCCATCCAAGTACTAACCAGGCCCGACCCTGCTTAGCTTCCGAGATCGGACGAGATCGGGCGTGTTCAGGGTGGTATGGCCGTAAGCAAGTAAGGCAGCAGCCGCTAGGCCTCATATGCCAGTTTCACGCTAACGCGGAGGGGACTGGCGGGTGTCAGACCGGATGAGAAAAGCATCAGCAGAGGCTGCGGTCGTTCAGGCAGTCAGTTAAGGGGTTATCGCTTCTCGGCCTTTTGGCTAAGATCAAGTGTAGTATCTGTTCTTATCAGTTTAATATCTGATACGTCCCCTATACGGGGACTACATATTAAACGGATTTTTGGACTCGGGAGTTGAAACAGGGGCTTGCTCCGTTCACTCCACGCATCGACCCGGCATTGCAGTGCCGCTGGGAACGGTGCGCCTCCTTCTGCTTTGTCGAAAGAAACTCGCATACACAAGGGCACCTTACCGTTCTGAACGGCGTGCCCGGTGGTTTACGCCCCGCCCCCTAGGCCGTGCCCCCCATTTGTGTTAACCAACGCCCCCAAAGTGGTTGGGGGTTGGGGCGACGGGAGGAGTAGACTAATTCCGGGGTACAGGTGAAAAATCTTCAAAGTGTGGGCTGCTGAAAAAAGAAAAAAAAACCTGCATGTGCCGTTTTGCCCGGCTCTCCGCGGGGCCCCGGGGAGCCTTGTCACCCAGCCGGGGTGCCCGCCCACAACCCAGTCAAACTCACAACCCGGCTCTCCAGCCGAACCCGGGTACCCACTATTAAGCCACCCTCCCGGAACCTTTACCAATAGCTGCGGGCGCACCGAGGCCGGGGACCTGGTGGTACGAATCCAGCTTTTTGGCAAAGCATTGTGGCCGTTTTGGGGAGCTCCCCACGCCAAAATGGGGCAACCTAAGGGGACTCCAGTCGGCCAGTTGGAGCCAAAGTAAAGTCTAGGTCTGTGTCCTGCTGCCCAACGGGGCTTTCTTCGCTGTGGGCGCCCCCTGGTGCTTCTCTAAGTTGTCCAATATTTCACTTTGACAACAGTCTGCCAAAAGGAAAAAAAGGACAAAAAAAGCTTACAGCACCTGGTATTCCCAGGCGGTCTCCAATCCAAGTACTAACCAGGCCCGACCCTGCTTAGCTTCCGAGATCGGACGAGATCGGGCGTGTTCAGGGTGGTATGGCCGTAAGCGACAGTGAACCGCAGCCGGTAGGCCTTAATGGGCCAGCAGAGGCCCTTGCTATCGTGTGTGCTTCTGTCACGGCCACTCATAAACACCGATTGCTCCTTCAGTCTGGCAAAATGAAAAAGCTTACAGCACCTGGTATTCCCAGGCGGTCTCCCATCCAAGTACTAACCAGGCCCGACCCTGCTTAGCTTCCGAGATCGGACGAGATTGGGCGTGTTCAGGGTGGTATGGCCATGAGCGACAGTCAACCGCAGCCGGTAGGCCTTAATGGGCCAGCAGAGGCCCTTGCTATCGTGTGTGCTTCTGTCACGGCCACTCATAAACGACGATTGCTCCTTCAGTCTGGCAAAATGAAAAAGCTTCCAGCACCTGGTATTCCCAGGCGGTCTCCCATCCAAGTACTAACCAGGCCCGACCCTGCTTAGCTTCCGAGATCGGACGAGATCGGGCGTGTTCAGGGTGGTATGGCCGTAAGCAAGTAAGGCAGCAGCCGCTAGGCCTCATATGCCAGTTTCACGCTAACGCGGAGGGGACTGGCGGGTGTCAGACCGGATGAGAAAAGCATCAGCAGAGGCTGCGGTCGTTCAGGCAGTCAGTTAAGGGGTTATCGCTTCTCGGCCTTTTGGCTAAGATCAAGTGTAGTATCTGTTCTTATCAGTTTAATATCTGATACGTCCCCTATACGGGGACTACATATTAAACAGATTTTTGGACTCGGGAGTTGAAACAGGGGCTTGCTCCGTTCACTCCACGCATCGACCCGGCATTGCAGTGCCGCTGGGAACGGTGCGCCTCCTTCTGCTTTGTCGAAAGAAACTCGCATACACAAGGGCACCTTACCGTTCTGAACGGCGTGCCCGGTGGTTTACGCCCCGCCCCCTAGGCCGTGCCCCCCATTTGTGTTAACCAACGCCCCCAAAGTGGTTGGGGGTTGGGGCGACGGGAGGAGTAGACTAATTCCGGGGTACAGGTGAAAAATCTTCAAAGTGTGGGCTGCTGAAAAAAGAAAAAAAAACCTGCATGTGCCGTTTTGCCCGGCTCTCCGCGGGGCCCCGGGGAGCCTTGTCACCCAGCCGGGGTGCCCGCCCACAACCCAGTCAAACTCACAACCCGGCTCTCCAGCCGAACCCGGGTACCCACTATTAAGCCACCCTCCCGGAACCTTTACCAATAGCTGCGGGCGCACCGAGGCCGGGGACCTGGTGGTACGAATCCAGCTTTTTGGCAAAGCATTGTGGCCGTTTTGGGGAGCTCCCCACGCCAAAATGGGGCAACCTAAGGGGACTCCAGTCGGCCAGTTGGAGCCAAAGTAAAGTCTAGGTCTGTGTCCTGCTGCCCAACGGGGCTTTCTTCGCTGTGGGCGCCCCCTGGTGCTTCTCTAAGTTGTCCAATATTTCACTTTGACAACAGTCTGCCAAAAGGAAAAAAAGGACAAAAAAAGCTTACAGCACCTGGTATTCCCAGGCGGTCTCCCATCCAAGTACTAACCAGGCCCGACCCTGCTTAGCTTCCGAGATCGGACGAGATCGGGCGTGTTCAGGGTGGTATGGCCGTAAGCGACAGTGAACCGCAGCCGGTAGGCCTTAATGGGCCAGCAGAGGCCCTTGCTATCGTGTGTGCTTCTGTCACGGCCACTCATAAACACCGATTGCTCCTTCAGTCTGGCAAAATGAAAAAGCTTACAGCACCTGGTATTCCCAGGCGGTCTCCCATCCAAGTACTAACCAGGCCCGACCCTGCTTAGCTTCCGAGATCGGACGAGATTGGGCGTGTTCAGGGTGGTATGGCCATGAGCGACAGTCAACCGCAGCCGGTAGGCCTTAATGGGCCAGCAGAGGCCCTTGCTATCGTGTGTGCTTCTGTCACGGCCACTCATAAACGACGATTGCTCCTTCAGTCTGGCAAAATGAAAAAGCTTCCAGCACCTGGTATTCCCAGGCGGTCTCCCATCCAAGTACTAACCAGGCCCGACCCTGCTTAGCTTCCGAGATCGGACGAGATCGGGCGTGTTCAGGGTGGTATGGCCGTAAGCAAGTAAGGCAGCAGCCGCTAGGCCTCATATGCCAGTTTCACGCTAACGCGGAGGGGACTGGCGGGTGTCAGACCGGATGAGAAAAGCATCAGCAGAGGCTGCGGTCGTTCAGGCAGTCAGTTAAGGGGTTATCGCTTCTCGGCCTTTTGGCTAAGATCAAGTGTAGTATCTGTTCTTATCAGTTTAATATCTGATACGTCCCCTATACGGGGACTACATATTAAACGGATTTTTGGACTCGGGAGTTGAAACAGGGGCTTGCTCCGTTCACTCCACGCATCGACCCGGCATTGCAGTGCCGCTGGGAACGGTGCGCCTCCTTCTGCTTTGTCGAAAGAAACTCGCATACACAAGGGCACCTTACCGTTCTGAACGGCGTGCCCGGTGGTTTACGCCCCGCCCCCTAGGCCGTGCCCCCCATTTGTGTTAACCAACGCCCCCAAAGTGGTTGGGGGTTGGGGCGACGGGAGGAGTAGACTAATTCCGGGGTACAGGTGAAAAATCTTCAAAGTGTGGGCTGCTGAAAAAAGAAAAAAAAACCTGCATGTGCCGTTTTGCCCGGCTCTCCGCGGGGCCCCGGGGAGCCTTGTCACCCAGCCGGGGTGCCCGCCCACAACCCAGTCAAACTCACAACCCGGCTCTCCAGCCGAACCCGGGTACCCACTATTAAGCCACCCTCCCGGAACCTTTACCAATAGCTGCGGGCGCACCGAGGCCGGGGACCTGGTGGTACGAATCCAGCTTTTTGGCAAAGCATTGTGGCCGTTTTGGGGAGCTCCCCACGCCAAAATGGGGCAACCTAAGGGGACTCCAGTCGGCCAGTTGGAGCCAAAGTAAAGTCTAGGTCTGTGTCCTGCTGCCCAACGGGGCTTTCTTCGCTGTGGGCGCCCCCTGGTGCTTCTCTAAGTTGTCCAATATTTCACTTTGACAACAGTCTGCCAAAAGGAAAAAAAGGACAAAAAAAGCTTACAGCACCTGGTATTCCCAGGCGGTCTCCCATCCAAGTACTAACCAGGCCCGACCCTGCTTAGCTTCCGAGATCGGACGAGATCGGGCGTGTTCAGGGTGGTATGGCCGTAAGCGACAGTGAACCGCAGCCGGTAGGCCTTAATGGGCCAGCAGAGGCCCTTGCTATCGTGTGTGCTTCTGTCACGGCCACTCATAAACACCGATTGCTCCTTCAGTCTGGCAAAATGAAAAAGCTTACAGCACCTGGTATTCCCAGGCGGTCTCCCATCCAAGTACTAACCAGGCCCGACCCTGCTTAGCTTCCGAGATCGGACGAGATTGGGCGTGTTCAGGGTGGTATGGCCATGAGCGACAGTCAACCGCAGCCGGTAGGCCTTAATGGGCCAGCAGAGGCCCTTGCTATCGTGTGTGCTTCTGTCACGGCCACTCATAAACGACGATTGCTCCTTCAGTCTGGCAAAATGAAAAAGCTTACAGCACCTGGTATTCCCAGGCGGTCTCCCATCCAAGTACTAACCAGGCCCGACCCTGCTTAGCTTCCGAGATCGGACGAGATCGGGCGTGTTCAGGGTGGTATGGCCGTAAGCAAGTAAGGCAGCAGCCGCTAGGCCTCATATGCCAGTTTCACGCTAACGCGGAGGGGACTGGCGGGTGTCAGACCGGATGAGAAAAGCATCAGCAGAGGCTGCGGTCGTTCAGGCAGTCAGTTAAGGGGTTATCGCTTCTCGGCCTTTTGGCTAAGATCAAGTGTAGTATCTGTTCTTATCAGTTTAATATCTGATACGTCCCCTATACGGGGACTACATATTAAACGGATTTTTGGACTCGGGAGTTGAAACAGGGGCTTGCTCCGTTCACTCCACGCATCGACCCGGCATTGCAGTGCCGCTGGGAACGGTGCGCCTCCTTCTGCTTTGTCGAAAGAAACTCTCATACACAAGGGCACCTTACCGTTCTGAACGGCGTGCCCGGTGGTTTACGCCCCGCCCCCTAGGCCGTGCCCCCCATTTGTGTTAACCAACGCCCCCAAAGTGGTTGGGGGTTGGGGCGACGGGAGGAGTAGACTAATTCCGGGGTACAGGTGAAAAATCTTCAAAGTGTGGGCTGCTGAAAAAAGAAAAAAAAACCTGCATGTGCCGTTTTGCCCGGCTCTCCGCGGGGCCCCGGGGAGCCTTGTCACCCAGCCGGGGTGCCCGCCCACAACCCAGTCAAACTCACAACCCGGCTCTCCAGCCGAACCCGGGTACCCACTATTAAGCCACCCTCCCGGAACCTTTACCAATAGCTGCGGGCGCACCGAGGCCGGGGACCTGGTGGTACGAATCCAGCTTTTTGGCAAAGCATTGTGGCCGTTTTGGGGAGCTCCCCACGCCAAAATGGGGCAACCTAAGGGGACTCCAGTCGGCCAGTTGGAGCCAAAGTAAAGTCTAGGTCTGTGTCCTGCTGCCCAACGGGGCTTTCTTCGCTGTGGGCGCCCCCTGGTGCTTCTCTAAGTTGTCCAATATTTCACTTTGACAACAGTCTGCCAAAAGGAAAAAAAGGACAAAAAAAGCTTACAGCACCTGGTATTCCCAGGCGGTCTCCCATCAAAGTACTAACCAGGCCCGACCCTGCTTAGCTTCCGAGATCGGACGAGATCGGGCGTGTTCAGGGTGGTATGGCCGTAAGCGACAGTGAACCGCAGCCGGTAGGCCTTAATGGGCCAGCAGAGGCCCTTGCTATCGTGTGTGCTTCTGTCACGGCCACTCATAAACACCGATTGCTCCTTCAGTCTGGCAAAATGAAAAAGCTTACAGCACCTGGTATTCCCAGGCGGTCTCCCATCCAAGTACTAACCAGGCCCGACCCTGCTTAGCTTCCGAGATCGGACGAGATTGGGCGTGTTCAGGGTGGTATGGCCATGAGCGACAGTCAACCGCAGCCGGTAGGCCTTAATGGGCCAGCAGAGGCCCTTGCTATCGTGTGTGCTTCTGTCACGGCCACTCATAAACGACGATTGCTCCTTCAGTCTGGCAAAATGAAAAAGCTTACAGCACCTGGTATTCCCAGGCGGTCTCCCATCCAAGTACTAACCAGGCCCGACCCTGCTTAGCTTCCGAGATCGGACGAGATCGGGCGTGTTCAGGGTGGTATGGCCGTAAGCAAGTAAGGCAGCAGCCGCTAGGCCTCATATGCCAGTTTCACGCTAACGCGGAGGGGACTGGCGGGTGTCAGACCGGATGAGAAAAGCATCAGCAGAGGCTGCGGTCGTTCAGGCAGTCAGTTAAGGGGTTATCGCTTCTCGGCCTTTTGGCTAAGATCAAGTGTAGTATCTGTTCTTATCAGTTTAATATCTGATACGTCCCCTATACGGGGACTACATATTAAACGGATTTTTGGACTCGGGAGTTGAAACAGGGGCTTGCTCCGTTCACTCCACGCATCGACCCGGCATTGCAGTGCCGCTGGGAACGGTGCGCCTCCTTCTGCTTTGTCGAAAGAAACTCGCATACACAAGGGCACCTTACCGTTCTGAACGGCGTGCCCGGTGGTTTACGCCCCGCCCCCTAGGCCGTGCCCCCCATTTGTGTTAACCAACGCCCCCAAAGTGGTTGGGGGTTGGGGCGACGGGAGGAGTAGACTAATTCCGGGGTACAGGTGAAAAATCTTCAAAGTGTGGGCTGCTGAAAAAAGAAAAAAAAACCTGCATGTGCCGTTTTGCCCGGCTCTCCGCGGGGCCCCGGGGAGCCTTGTCACCCAGCCGGGGTGCCCGCCCACAACCCAGTCAAACTCACAACCCGGCTCTCCAGCCGAACCCGGGTACCCACTATTAAGCCACCCTCCCGGAACCTTTACCAATAGCTGCGGGCGCACCGAGGCCGGGGACCTGGTGGTACGAATCCAGCTTTTTGGCAAAGCATTGTGGCCGTTTTGGGGAGCTCCCCACGCCAAAATGGGGCAACCTAAGGGGACTCCAGTCGGCCAGTTGGAGCCAAAGTAAAGTCTAGGTCTGTGTCCTGCTGCCCAACGGGGCTTTCTTCGCTGTGGGCGCCCCCTGGTGCTTCTCTAAGTTGTCCAATATTTCACTTTGACAACAGTCTGCCAAAAGGAAAAAAAGGACAAAAAAAGCTTACAGCACCTGGTATTCCCAGGCGGTCTCCCATCAAAGTACTAACCAGGCCCGACCCTGCTTAGCTTCCGAGATCGGACGAGATCGGGCGTGTTCAGGGTGGTATGGCCGTAAGCGACAGTGAACCGCAGCCGGTAGGCCTTAATGGGCCAGCAGAGGCCCTTGCTATCGTGTGTGCTTCTGTCACGGCCACTCATAAACACCGATTGCTCCTTCAGTCTGGCAAAATGAAAAAGCTTACAGCACCTGGTATTCCCAGGCGGTCTCCCATCCAAGTACTAACCAGGCCCGACCCTGCTTAGCTTCCGAGATCGGACGAGATTGGGCGTGTTCAGGGTGGTATGGCCATGAGCGACAGTCAACCGCAGCCGGTAGGCCTTAATGGGCCAGCAGAGGCCCTTGCTATCGTGTGTGCTTCTGTCACGGCCACTCATAAACGACGATTGCTCCTTCAGTCTGGCAAAATGAAAAAGCTTACAGCACCTGGTATTCCCAGGCGGTCTCCCATCCAAGTACTAACCAGGCCCGACCCTGCTTAGCTTCCGAGATCGGACGAGATCGGGCGTGTTCAGGGTGGTATGGCCGTAAGCAAGTAAGGCAGCAGCCGCTAGGCCTCATATGCCAGTTTCACGCTAACGCGGAGGGGACTGGCGGGTGTCAGACCGGATGAGAAAAGCATCAGCAGAGGCTGCGGTCGTTCAGGCAGTCAGTTAAGGGGTTATCGCTTCTCGGCCTTTTGGCTAAGATCAAGTGTAGTATCTGTTCTTATCAGTTTAATATCTGATACGTCCCCTATACGGGGACTACATATTAAACGGATTTTTGGACTCGGGAGTTGAAACAGGGGCTTGCTCCGTTCACTCCACGCATCGACCCGGCATTGCAGTGCCGCTGGGAACGGTGCGCCTCCTTCTGCTTTGTCGAAAGAAACTCGCATACACAAGGGCACCTTACCGTTCTGAACGGCGTGCCCGGTGGTTTACGCCCCGCCCCCTAGGCCGTGCCCCCCATTTGTGTTAACCAACGCCCCCAAAGTGGTTGGGGGTTGGGGCGACGGGAGGAGTAGACTAATTCCGGGGTACAGGTGAAAAATCTTCAAAGTGTGGGCTGCTGAAAAAAGAAAAAAAAACCTGCATGTGCCGTTTTGCCCGGCTCTCCGCGGGGCCCCGGGGAGCCTTGTCACCCAGCCGGGGTGCCCGCCCACAACCCAGTCAAACTCACAACCCGGCTCTCCAGCCGAACCCGGGTACCCACTATTAAGCCACCCTCCCGGAACCTTTACCAATAGCTGCGGGCGCACCGAGGCCGGGGACCTGGTGGTACGAATCCAGCTTTTTGGCAAAGCATTGTGGCCGTTTTGGGGAGCTCCCCACGCCAAAATGGGGCAACCTAAGGGGACTCCAGTCGGCCAGTTGGAGCCAAAGTAAAGTCTAGGTCTGTGTCCTGCTGCCCAACGGGGCTTTCTTCGCTGTGGGCGCCCCCTGGTGCTTCTCTAAGTTGTCCAATATTTCACTTTGACAACAGTCTGCCAAAAGGAAAAAAAGGACAAAAAAAGCTTACAGCACCTGGTATTCCCAGGCGGTCTCCCATCCAAGTACTAACCAGGCCCGACCCTGCTTAGCTTCCGAGATCGGACGAGATCGGGCGTGTTCAGGGTGGTATGGCCGTAAGCGACAGTGAACCGCAGCCGGTAGGCCTTAATGGGCCAGCAGAGGCCCTTGCTATCGTGTGTGCTTCTGTCACGGCCACTCATAAACACCGATTGCTCCTTCAGTCTGGCAAAATGAAAAAGCTTACAGCACCTGGTATTCCCAGGCGGTCTCCCATCCAAGTACTAACCAGGCCCGACCCTGCTTAGCTTCCGAGATCGGACGAGATTGGGCGTGTTCAGGGTGGTATGGCCATGAGCGACAGTCAACCGCAGCCGGTAGGCCTTAATGGGCCAGCAGAGGCCCTTGCTATCGTGTGTGCTTCTGTCACGGCCACTCATAAACGACGATTGCTCCTTCAGTCTGGCAAAATGAAAAAGCTTACAGCACCTGGTATTCCCAGGCGGTCTCCCATCCAAGTACTAACCAGGCCCGACCCTGCTTAGCTTCCGAGATCGGACGAGATCGGGCGTGTTCAGGGTGGTATGGCCGTAAGCAAGTAAGGCAGCAGCCGCTAGGCCTCATATGCCAGTTTCACGCTAACGCGGAGGGGACTGGCGGGTGTCAGACCGGATGAGAAAAGCATCAGCAGAGGCTGCGGTCGTTCAGGCAGTCAGTTAAGGGGTTATCGCTTCTCGGCCTTTTGGCTAAGATCAAGTGTAGTATCTGTTCTTATCAGTTTAATATCTGATACGTCCCCTATACGGGGACTACATATTAAACGGATTTTTGGACTCGGGAGTTGAAACAGGGGCTTGCTCCGTTCACTCCACGCATCGACCCGGCATTGCAGTGCCGCTGGGAACGGTGCGCCTCCTTCTGCTTTGTCGAAAGAAACTCGCATACACAAGGGCACCTTACCGTTCTGAACGGCGTGCCCGGTGGTTTACGCCCCGCCCCCTAGGCCGTGCCCCCCATTTGTGTTAACCAACGCCCCCAAAGTGGTTGGGGGTTGGGGCGACGGGAGGAGTAGACTAATTCCGGGGTACAGGTGAAAAATCTTCAAAGTGTGGGCTGCTGAAAAAAGAAAAAAAAACCTGCATGTGCCGTTTTGCCCGGCTCTCCGCGGGGCCCCGGGGAGCCTTGTCACCCAGCCGGGGTGCCCGCCCACAACCCAGTCAAACTCACAACCCGGCTCTCCAGCCGAACCCGGGTACCCACTATTAAGCCACCCTCCCGGAACCTTTACCAATAGCTGCGGGCGCACCGAGGCCGGGGACCTGGTGGTACGAATCCAGCTTTTTGGCAAAGCATTGTGGCCGTTTTGGGGAGCTCCCCACGCCAAAATGGGGCAACCTAAGGGGACTCCAGTCGGCCAGTTGGAGCCAAAGTAAAGTCTAGGTCTGTGTCCTGCTGCCCAACGGGGCTTTCTTCGCTGTGGGCGCCCCCTGGTGCTTCTCTAAGTTGTCCAATATTTCACTTTGACAACAGTCTGCCAAAAGGAAAAAAAGGACAAAAAAAGCTTACAGCACCTGGTATTCCCAGGCGGTCTCCCATCCAAGTACTAACCAGGCCCGACCCTGCTTAGCTTCCGAGATCGGACGAGATCGGGCGTGTTCAGGGTGGTATGGCCGTAAGCGACAGTGAACCGCAGCCGGTAGGCCTTAATGGGCCAGCAGAGGCCCTTGCTATCGTGTGTGCTTCTGTCACGGCCACTCATAAACACCGATTGCTCCTTCAGTCTGGCAAAATGAAAAAGCTTACAGCACCTGGTATTCCCAGGCGGTCTCCCATCCAAGTACTAACCAGGCCCGACCCTGCTTAGCTTCCGAGATCGGACGAGATTGGGCGTGTTCAGGGTGGTATGGCCATGAGCGACAGTCAACCGCAGCCGGTAGGCCTTAATTGGCCAGCAGAGGCCCTTGCTATCGTGTGTGCTTCTGTCACGGCCACTCATAAACGACGATTGCTCCTTCAGTCTGGCAAAATGAAAAAGCTTACAGCACCTGGTATTCCCAGGCGGTCTCCCATCCAAGTACTAACCAGGCCCGCCCCTGCTTAGCTTCCGAGATCGGACGAGATCGGGCGTGTTCAGGGTGGTATGGCCGTAAGCAAGTAAGGCAGCAGCCGCTAGGCCTCATATGCCAGTTTCACGCTAACGCGGAGGGGACTGGCGGGTGTCAGACCGGATGAGAAAAGCATCAGCAGAGGCTGCGGTCGTTCAGGCAGTCAGTTAAGGGGTTATCGCTTCTCGGCCTTTTGGCTAAGATCAAGTGTAGTATCTGTTCTTATCAGTTTAATATCTGATACGTCCCCTATACGGGGACTACATATTAAACGGATTTTTGGACTCGGGAGTTGAAACAGGGGCTTGCTCCGTTCACTCCACGCATCGACCCGGCATTGCAGTGCCGCTGGGAACGGTGCGCCTCCTTCTGCTTTGTCGAAAGAAACTCGCATACACAAGGGCACCTTACCGTTCTGAACGGCGTGCCCGGTGGTTTACGCCCCGCCCCCTAGGCCGTGCCCCCCATTTGTGTTAACCAACGCCCCCAAAGTGGTTGGGGGTTGGGGCGACGGGAGGAGTAGACTAATTCCGGGGTACAGGTGAAAAATCTTCAAAGTGTGGGCTGCTGAAAAAAGAAAAAAAAACCTGCATGTGCCGTTTTGCCCGGCTCTCCGCGGGGCCCCGGGGAGCCTTGTCACCCAGCCGGGGTGCCCGCCCACAACCCAGTCAAACTCACAACCCGGCTCTCCAGCCGAACCCGGGTACCCACTATTAAGCCACCCTCCCGGAACCTTTACCAATAGCTGCGGGCGCACCGAGGCCGGGGACCTGGTGGTACGAATCCAGCTTTTTGGCAAAGCATTGTGGCCGTTTTGGGGAGCTCCCCACGCCAAAATGGGGCAACCTAAGGGGACTCCAGTCGGCCAGTTGGAGCCAAAGTAAAGTCTAGGTCTGTGTCCTGCTGCCCAACGGGGCTTTCTTCGCTGTGGGCGCCCCCTGGTGCTTCTCTAAGTTGTCCAATATTTCACTTTGACAACAGTCTGCCAAAAGGAAAAAAAGGACAAAAAAAGCTTACAGCACCTGGTATTCCCAGGCGGTCTCCCATCCAAGTACTAACCAGGCCCGACCCTGCTTAGCTTCCGAGATCGGACGAGATCGGGCGTGTTCAGGGTGGTATGGCCGTAAGCGACAGTGAACCGCAGCCGGTAGGCCTTAATGGGCCAGCAGAGGCCCTTGCTATCGTGTGTGCTTCTGTCACGGCCACTCATAAACACCGATTGCTCCTTCAGTCTGGCAAAATGAAAAAGCTTACAGCACCTGGTATTCCCAGGCGGTCTCCCATCCAAGTACTAACCAGGCCCGACCCTGCTTAGCTTCCGAGATCGGACGAGATTGGGCGTGTTCAGGGTGGTATGGCCATGAGCGACAGTCAACCGCAGCCGGTAGGCCTTAATGGGCCAGCAGAGGCCCTTGCTATCGTGTGTGCTTCTGTCACGGCCACTCATAAACGACGATTGCTCCTTCAGTCTGGCAAAATGAAAAAGCTTCCAGCACCTGGTATTCCCAGGCGGTCTCCCATCCAAGTACTAACCAGGCCCGACCCTGCTTAGCTTCCGAGATCGGACGAGATCGGGCGTGTTCAGGGTGGTATGGCCGTAAGCAAGTAAGGCAGCAGCCGCTAGGCCTCATATGCCAGTTTCACGCTAACGCGGAGGGGACTGGCGGGTGTCAGACCGGATGAGAAAAGCATCAGCAGAGGCTGCGGTCGTTCAGGCAGTCAGTTAAGGGGTTATCGCTTCTCGGCCTTTTGGCTAAGATCAAGTGTAGTATCTGTTCTTATCAGTTTAATATCTGATACGTCCCCTATACGGGGACTACATATTAAACGGATTTTTGGACTCGGGAGTTGAAACAGGGGCTTGCTCCGTTCACTCCACGCATCGACCCGGCATTGCAGTGCCGCTGGGAACGGTGCGCCTCCTTCTGCTTTGTCGAAAGAAACTCGCATACACAAGGGCACCTTACCGTTCTGAACGGCGTGCCCGGTGGTTTACGCCCCGCCCCCTAGGCCGTGCCCCCCATTTGTGTTAACCAACGCCCCCAAAGTGGTTGGGGGTTGGGGCGACGGGAGGAGTAGACTAATTCCGGGGTACAGGTGAAAAATCTTCAAAGTGTGGGCTGCTGAAAAAAGAAAAAAAAACCTGCATGTGCCGTTTTGCCCGGCTCTCCGCGGGGCCCCGGGGAGCCTTGTCACCCAGCCGGGGTGCCCGCCCACAACCCAGTCAAACTCACAACCCGGCTCTCCAGCCGAACCCGGGTACCCACTATTAAGCCACCCTCCCGGAACCTTTACCAATAGCTGCGGGCGCACCGAGGCCGGGGACCTGGTGGTACGAATCCAGCTTTTTGGCAAAGCATTGTGGCCGTTTTGGGGAGCTCCCCACGCCAAAATGGGGCAACCTAAGGGGACTCCAGTCGGCCAGTTGGAGCCAAAGTAAAGTCTAGGTCTGTGTCCTGCTGCCCAACGGGGCTTTCTTCGCTGTGGGCGCCCCCTGGTGCTTCTCTAAGTTGTCCAATATTTCACTTTGACAACAGTCTGCCAAAAGGAAAAAAAGGACAAAAAAAGCTTACAGCACCTGGTATTCCCAGGCGGTCTCCCATCCAAGTACTAACCAGGCCCGACCCTGCTTAGCTTCCGAGATCGGACGAGATCGGGCGTGTTCAGGGTGGTATGGCCGTAAGCGACAGTGAACCGCAGCCGGTAGGCCTTAATGGGCCAGCAGAGGCCCTTGCTATCGTGTGTGCTTCTGTCACGGCCACTCATAAACACCGATTGCTCCTTCAGTCTGGCAAAATGAAAAAGCTTACAGCACCTGGTATTCCCAGGCGGTCTCCCATCCAAGTACTAACCAGGCCCGACCCTGCTTAGCTTCCGAGATCGGACGAGATTGGGCGTGTTCAGGGTGGTATGGCCATGAGCGACAGTCAACCGCAGCCGGTAGGCCTTAATGGGCCAGCAGAGGCCCTTGCTATCGTGTGTGCTTCTGTCACGGCCACTCATAAACGACGATTGCTCCTTCAGTCTGGCAAAATGAAAAAGCTTCCAGCACCTGGTATTCCCAGGCGGTCTCCCATCCAAGTACTAACCAGGCCCGACCCTGCTTAGCTTCCGAGATCGGACGAGATCGGGCGTGTTCAGGGTGGTATGGCCGTAAGCAAGTAAGGCAGCAGCCGCTAGGCCTCATATGCCAGTTTCACGCTAACGCGGAGGGGACTGGCGGGTGTCAGACCGGATGAGAAAAGCATCAGCAGAGGCTGCGGTCGTTCAGGCAGTCAGTTAAGGGGTTATCGCTTCTCGGCCTTTTGGCTAAGATCAAGTGTAGTATCTGTTCTTATCAGTTTAATATCTGATACGTCCCCTATACGGGGACTACATATTAAACGGATTTTTGGACTCGGGAGTTGAAACAGGGGCTTGCTCCGTTCACTCCACGCATCGACCCGGCATTGCAGTGCCGCTGGGAACGGTGCGCCTCCTTCTGCTTTGTCGAAAGAAACTCGCATACACAAGGGCACCTTACCGTTCTGAACGGCGTGCCCGGTGGTTTACGCCCCGCCCCCTAGGCCGTGCCCCCCATTTGTGTTAACCAACGCCCCCAAAGTGGTTGGGGGTTGGGGCGACGGGAGGAGTAGACTAATTCCGGGGTACAGGTGAAAAATCTTCAAAGTGTGGGCTGCTGAAAAAAGAAAAAAAAACCTGCATGTGCCGTTTTGCCCGGCTCTCCGCGGGGCCCCGGGGAGCCTTGTCACCCAGCCGGGGTGCCCGCCCACAACCCAGTCAAACTCACAACCCGGCTCTCCAGCCGAACCCGGGTACCCACTATTAAGCCACCCTCCCGGAACCTTTACCAATAGCTGCGGGCGCACCGAGGCCGGGGACCTGGTGGTACGAATCCAGCTTTTTGGCAAAGCATTGTGGCCGTTTTGGGGAGCTCCCCACGCCAAAATGGGGCAACCTAAGGGGACTCCAGTCGGCCAGTTGGAGCCAAAGTAAAGTCTAGGTCTGTGTCCTGCTGCCCAACGGGGCTTTCTTCGCTGTGGGCGCCCCCTGGTGCTTCTCTAAGTTGTCCAATATTTCACTTTGACAACAGTCTGCCAAAAGGAAAAAAAGGACAAAAAAAGCTTACAGCACCTGGTATTCCCAGGCGGTCTCCCATCCAAGTACTAACCAGGCCCGACCCTGCTTAGCTTCCGAGATCGGACGAGATCGGGCGTGTTCAGGGTGGTATGGCCGTAAGCGACAGTGAACCGCAGCCGGTAGGCCTTAATGGGCCAGCAGAGGCCCTTGCTATCGTGTGTGCTTCTGTCACGGCCACTCATAAACACCGATTGCTCCTTCAGTCTGGCAAAATGAAAAAGCTTACAGCACCTGGTATTCCCAGGCGGTCTCCCATCCAAGTACTAACCAGGCCCGACCCTGCTTAGCTTCCGAGATCGGACGAGATTGGGCGTGTTCAGGGTGGTATGGCCATGAGCGACAGTCAACCGCAGCCGGTAGGCCTTAATGGGCCAGCAGAGGCCCTTGCTATCGTGTGTGCTTCTGTCACGGCCACTCATAAACGACGATTGCTCCTTCAGTCTGGCAAAATGAAAAAGCTTCCAGCACCTGGTATTCCCAGGCGGTCTCCCATCCAAGTACTAACCAGGCCCGACCCTGCTTAGCTTCCGAGATCGGACGAGATCGGGCGTGTTCAGGGTGGTATGGCCGTAAGCAAGTAAGGCAGCAGCCGCTAGGCCTCATATGCCAGTTTCACGCTAACGCGGAGGGGACTGGCGGGTGTCAGACCGGATGAGAAAAGCATCAGCAGAGGCTGCGGTCGTTCAGGCAGTCAGTTAAGGGGTTATCGCTTCTCGGCCTTTTGGCTAAGATCAAGTGTAGTATCTGTTCTTATCAGTTTAATATCTGATACGTCCCCTATACGGGGACTACATATTAAACGGATTTTTGGACTCGGGAGTTGAAACAGGGGCTTGCTCCGTTCACTCCACGCATCGACCCGGCATTGCAGTGCCGCTGGGAACGGTGCGCCTCCTTCTGCTTTGTCGAAAGAAACTCGCATACACAAGGGCACCTTACCGTTCTGAACGGCGTGCCCGGTGGTTTACGCCCCGCCCCCTAGGCCGTGCCCCCCATTTGTGTTAACCAACGCCCCCAAAGTGGTTGGGGGTTGGGGCGACGGGAGGAGTAGACTAATTCCGGGGTACAGGTGAAAAATCTTCAAAGTGTGGGCTGCTGAAAAAAGAAAAAAAAACCTGCATGTGCCGTTTTGCCCGGCTCTCCGCGGGGCCCCGGGGAGCCTTGTCACCCAGCCGGGGTGCCCGCCCACAACCCAGTCAAACTCACAACCCGGCTCTCCAGCCGAACCCGGGTACCCACTATTAAGCCACCCTCCCGGAACCTTTACCAATAGCTGCGGGCGCACCGAGGCCGGGGACCTGGTGGTACGAATCCAGCTTTTTGGCAAAGCATTGTGGCCGTTTTGGGGAGCTCCCCACGCCAAAATGGGGCAACCTAAGGGGACTCCAGTCGGCCAGTTGGAGCCAAAGTAAAGTCTAGGTCTGTGTCCTGCTGCCCAACGGGGCTTTCTTCGCTGTGGGCGCCCCCTGGTGCTTCTCTAAGTTGTCCAATATTTCACTTTGACAACAGTCTGCCAAAAGGAAAAAAAGGACAAAAAAAGCTTACAGCACCTGGTATTCCCAGGCGGTCTCCCATCCAAGTACTAACCAGGCCCGACCCTGCTTAGCTTCCGAGATCGGACGAGATCGGGCGTGTTCAGGGTGGTATGGCCGTAAGCGACAGTGAACCGCAGCCGGTAGGCCTTAATGGGCCAGCAGAGGCCCTTGCTATCGTGTGTGCTTCTGTCACGGCCACTCATAAACACCGATTGCTCCTTCAGTCTGGCAAAATGAAAAAGCTTACAGCACCTGGTATTCCCAGGCGGTCTCCCATCCAAGTACTAACCAGGCCCGACCCTGCTTAGCTTCCGAGATCGGACGAGATTGGGCGTGTTCAGGGTGGTATGGCCATGAGCGACAGTCAACCGCAGCCGGTAGGCCTTAATGGGCCAGCAGAGGCCCTTGCTATCGTGTGTGCTTCTGTCACGGCCACTCATAAACGACGATTGCTCCTTCAGTCTGGCAAAATGAAAAAGCTTCCAGCACCTGGTATTCCCAGGCGGTCTCCCATCCAAGTACTAACCAGGCCCGACCCTGCTTAGCTTCCGAGATCGGACGAGATCGGGCGTGTTCAGGGTGGTATGGCCGTAAGCAAGTAAGGCAGCAGCCGCTAGGCCTCATATGCCAGTTTCACGCTAACGCGGAGGGGACTGGCGGGTGTCAGACCGGATGAGAAAAGCATCAGCAGAGGCTGCGGTCGTTCAGGCAGTCAGTTAAGGGGTTATCGCTTCTCGGCCTTTTGGCTAAGATCAAGTGTAGTATCTGTTCTTATCAGTTTAATATCTGATACGTCCCCTATACGGGGACTACATATTAAACGGATTTTTGGACTCGGGAGTTGAAACAGGGGCTTGCTCCGTTCACTCCACGCATCGACCCGGCATTGCAGTGCCGCTGGGAACGGTGCGCCTCCTTCTGCTTTGTCGAAAGAAACTCGCATACACAAGGGCACCTTACCGTTCTGAACGGCGTGCCCGGTGGTTTACGCCCCGCCCCCTAGGCCGTGCCCCCCATTTGTGTTAACCAACGCCCCCAAAGTGGTTGGGGGTTGGGGCGACGGGAGGAGTAGACTAATTCCGGGGTACAGGTGAAAAATCTTCAAAGTGTGGGCTGCTGAAAAAAGAAAAAAAAACCTGCATGTGCCGTTTTGCCCGGCTCTCCGCGGGGCCCCGGGGAGCCTTGTCACCCAGCCGGGGTGCCCGCCCACAACCCAGTCAAACTCACAACCCGGCTCTCCAGCCGAACCCGGGTACCCACTATTAAGCCACCCTCCCGGAACCTTTACCAATAGCTGCGGGCGCACCGAGGCCGGGGACCTGGTGGTACGAATCCAGCTTTTTGGCAAAGCATTGTGGCCGTTTTGGGGAGCTCCCCACGCCAAAATGGGGCAACCTAAGGGGACTCCAGTCGGCCAGTTGGAGCCAAAGTAAAGTCTAGGTCTGTGTCCTGCTGCCCAACGGGGCTTTCTTCGCTGTGGGCGCCCCCTGGTGCTTCTCTAAGTTGTCCAATATTTCACTTTGACAACAGTCTGCCAAAAGGAAAAAAAGGACAAAAAAAGCTTACAGCACCTGGTATTCCCAGGCGGTCTCCCATCCAAGTACTAACCAGGCCCGACCCTGCTTAGCTTCCGAGATCGGACGAGATCGGGCGTGTTCAGGGTGGTATGGCCGTAAGCGACAGTGAACCGCAGCCGGTAGGCCTTAATGGGCCAGCAGAGGCCCTTGCTATCGTGTGTGCTTCTGTCACGGCCACTCATAAACACCGATTGCTCCTTCAGTCTGGCAAAATGAAAAAGCTTACAGCACCTGGTATTCCCAGGCGGTCTCCCATCCAAGTACTAACCAGGCCCGACCCTGCTTAGCTTCCGAGATCGGACGAGATTGGGCGTGTTCAGGGTGGTATGGCCATGAGCGACAGTCAACCGCAGCCGGTAGGCCTTAATGGGCCAGCAGAGGCCCTTGCTATCGTGTGTGCTTCTGTCACGGCCACTCATAAACGACGATTGCTCCTTCAGTCTGGCAAAATGAAAAAGCTTCCAGCACCTGGTATTCCCAGGCGGTCTCCCATCCAAGTACTAACCAGGCCCGACCCTGCTTAGCTTCCGAGATCGGACGAGATCGGGCGTGTTCAGGGTGGTATGGCCGTAAGCAAGTAAGGCAGCAGCCGCTAGGCCTCATATGCCAGTTTCACGCTAACGCGGAGGGGACTGGCGGGTGTCAGACCGGATGAGAAAAGCATCAGCAGAGGCTGCGGTCGTTCAGGCAGTCAGTTAAGGGGTTATCGCTTCTCGGCCTTTTGGCTAAGATCAAGTGTAGTATCTGTTCTTATCAGTTTAATATCTGATACGTCCCCTATACGGGGACTACATATTAAACGGATTTTTGGACTCGGGAGTTGAAACAGGGGCTTGCTCCGTTCACTCCACGCATCGACCCGGCATTGCAGTGCCGCTGGGAACGGTGCGCCTCCTTCTGCTTTGTCGAAAGAAACTCGCATACACAAGGGCACCTTACCGTTCTGAACGGCGTGCCCGGTGGTTTACGCCCCGCCCCCTAGGCCGTGCCCCCCATTTGTGTTAACCAACGCCCCCAAAGTGGTTGGGGGTTGGGGCGACGGGAGGAGTAGACTAATTCCGGGGTACAGGTGAAAAATCTTCAAAGTGTGGGCTGCTGAAAAAAGAAAAAAAAACCTGCATGTGCCGTTTTGCCCGGCTCTCCGCGGGGCCCCGGGGAGCCTTGTCACCCAGCCGGGGTGCCCGCCCACAACCCAGTCAAACTCACAACCCGGCTCTCCAGCCGAACCCGGGTACCCACTATTAAGCCACCCTCCCGGAACCTTTACCAATAGCTGCGGGCGCACCGAGGCCGGGGACCTGGTGGTACGAATCCAGCTTTTTGGCAAAGCATTGTGGCCGTTTTGGGGAGCTCCCCACGCCAAAATGGGGCAACCTAAGGGGACTCCAGTCGGCCAGTTGGAGCCAAAGTAAAGTCTAGGTCTGTGTCCTGCTGCCCAACGGGGCTTTCTTCGCTGTGGGCGCCCCCTGGTGCTTCTCTAAGTTGTCCAATATTTCACTTTGACAACAGTCTGCCAAAAGGAAAAAAAGGACAAAAAAAGCTTACAGCACCTGGTATTCCCAGGCGGTCTCCCATCCAAGTACTAACCAGGCCCGACCCTGCTTAGCTTCCGAGATCGGACGAGATCGGGCGTGTTCAGGGTGGTATGGCCGTAAGCGACAGTGAACCGCAGCCGGTAGGCCTTAATGGGCCAGCAGAGGCCCTTGCTATCGTGTGTGCTTCTGTCACGGCCACTCATAAACACCGATTGCTCCTTCAGTCTGGCAAAATGAAAAAGCTTACAGCACCTGGTATTCCCAGGCGGTCTCCCATCCAAGTACTAACCAGGCCCGACCCTGCTTAGCTTCCGAGATCGGACGAGATTGGGCGTGTTCAGGGTGGTATGGCCATGAGCGACAGTCAACCGCAGCCGGTAGGCCTTAATGGGCCAGCAGAGGCCCTTGCTATCGTGTGTGCTTCTGTCACGGCCACTCATAAACGACGATTGCTCCTTCAGTCTGGCAAAATGAAAAAGCTTCCAGCACCTGGTATTCCCAGGCGGTCTCCCATCCAAGTACTAACCAGGCCCGACCCTGCTTAGCTTCCGAGATCGGACGAGATCGGGCGTGTTCAGGGTGGTATGGCCGTAAGCAAGTAAGGCAGCAGCCGCTAGGCCTCATATGCCAGTTTCACGCTAACGCGGAGGGGACTGGCGGGTGTCAGACCGGATGAGAAAAGCATCAGCAGAGGCTGCGGTCGTTCAGGCAGTCAGTTAAGGGGTTATCGCTTCTCGGCCTTTTGGCTAAGATCAAGTGTAGTATCTGTTCTTATCAGTTTAATATCTGATACGTCCCCTATACGGGGACTACATATTAAACGGATTTTTGGACTCGGGAGTTGAAACAGGGGCTTGCTCCGTTCACTCCACGCATCGACCCGGCATTGCAGTGCCGCTGGGAACGGTGCGCCTCCTTCTGCTTTGTCGAAAGAAACTCGCATACACAAGGGCACCTTACCGTTCTGAACGGCGTGCCCGGTGGTTTACGCCCCGCCCCCTAGGCCGTGCCCCCCATTTGTGTTAACCAACGCCCCCAAAGTGGTTGGGGGTTGGGGCGACGGGAGGAGTAGACTAATTCCGGGGTACAGGTGAAAAATCTTCAAAGTGTGGGCTGCTGAAAAAAGAAAAAAAAACCTGCATGTGCCGTTTTGCCCGGCTCTCCGCGGGGCCCCGGGGAGCCTTGTCACCCAGCCGGGGTGCCCGCCCACAACCCAGTCAAACTCACAACCCGGCTCTCCAGCCGAACCCGGGTACCCACTATTAAGCCACCCTCCCGGAACCTTTACCAATAGCTGCGGGCGCACCGAGGCCGGGGACCTGGTGGTACGAATCCAGCTTTTTGGCAAAGCATTGTGGCCGTTTTGGGGAGCTCCCCACGCCAAAATGGGGCAACCTAAGGGGACTCCAGTCGGCCAGTTGGAGCCAAAGTAAAGTCTAGGTCTGTGTCCTGCTGCCCAACGGGGCTTTCTTCGCTGTGGGCGCCCCCTGGTGCTTCTCTAAGTTGTCCAATATTTCACTTTGACAACAGTCTGCCAAAAGGAAAAAAAGGACAAAAAAAGCTTACAGCACCTGGTATTCCCAGGCGGTCTCCCATCCAAGTACTAACCAGGCCCGACCCTGCTTAGCTTCCGAGATCGGACGAGATCGGGCGTGTTCAGGGTGGTATGGCCGTAAGCGACAGTGAACCGCAGCCGGTAGGCCTTAATGGGCCAGCAGAGGCCCTTGCTATCGTGTGTGCTTCTGTCACGGCCACTCATAAACACCGATTGCTCCTTCAGTCTGGCAAAATGAAAAAGCTTACAGCACCTGGTATTCCCAGGCGGTCTCCCATCCAAGTACTAACCAGGCCCGACCCTGCTTAGCTTCCGAGATCGGACGAGATTGGGCGTGTTCAGGGTGGTATGGCCATGAGCGACAGTCAACCGCAGCCGGTAGGCCTTAATGGGCCAGCAGAGGCCCTTGCTATCGTGTGTGCTTCTGTCACGGCCACTCATAAACGACGATTGCTCCTTCAGTCTGGCAAAATGAAAAAGCTTCCAGCACCTGGTATTCCCAGGCGGTCTCCCATCCAAGTACTAACCAGGCCCGACCCTGCTTAGCTTCCGAGATCGGACGAGATCGGGCGTGTTCAGGGTGGTATGGCCGTAAGCAAGTAAGGCAGCAGCCGCTAGGCCTCATATGCCAGTTTCACGCTAACGCGGAGGGGACTGGCGGGTGTCAGACCGGATGAGAAAAGCATCAGCAGAGGCTGCGGTCGTTCAGGCAGTCAGTTAAGGGGTTATCGCTTCTCGGCCTTTTGGCTAAGATCAAGTGTAGTATCTGTTCTTATCAGTTTAATATCTGATACGTCCCCTATACGGGGACTACATATTAAACGGATTTTTGGACTCGGGAGTTGAAACAGGGGCTTGCTCCGTTCACTCCACGCATCGACCCGGCATTGCAGTGCCGCTGGGAACGGTGCGCCTCCTTCTGCTTTGTCGAAAGAAACTCGCATACACAAGGGCACCTTACCGTTCTGAACGGCGTGCCCGGTGGTTTACGCCCCGCCCCCTAGGCCGTGCCCCCCATTTGTGTTAACCAACGCCCCCAAAGTGGTTGGGGGTTGGGGCGACGGGAGGAGTAGACTAATTCCGGGGTACAGGTGAAAAATCTTCAAAGTGTGGGCTGCTGAAAAAAGAAAAAAAAACCTGCATGTGCCGTTTTGCCCGGCTCTCCGCGGGGCCCCGGGGAGCCTTGTCACCCAGCCGGGGTGCCCGCCCACAACCCAGTCAAACTCACAACCCGGCTCTCCAGCCGAACCCGGGTACCCACTATTAAGCCACCCTCCCGGAACCTTTACCAATAGCTGCGGGCGCACCGAGGCCGGGGACCTGGTGGTACGAATCCAGCTTTTTGGCAAAGCATTGTGGCCGTTTTGGGGAGCTCCCCACGCCAAAATGGGGCAACCTAAGGGGACTCCAGTCGGCCAGTTGGAGCCAAAGTAAAGTCTAGGTCTGTGTCCTGCTGCCCAACGGGGCTTTCTTCGCTGTGGGCGCCCCCTGGTGCTTCTCTAAGTTGTCCAATATTTCACTTTGACAACAGTCTGCCAAAAGGAAAAAAAGGACAAAAAAAGCTTACAGCACCTGGTATTCCCAGGCGGTCTCCCATCCAAGTACTAACCAGGCCCGACCCTGCTTAGCTTCCGAGATCGGACGAGATCGGGCGTGTTCAGGGTGGTATGGCCGTAAGCGACAGTGAACCGCAGCCGGTAGGCCTTAATGGGCCAGCAGAGGCCCTTGCTATCGTGTGTGCTTCTGTCACGGCCACTCATAAACACCGATTGCTCCTTCAGTCTGGCAAAATGAAAAAGCTTACAGCACCTGGTATTCCCAGGCGGTCTCCCATCCAAGTACTAACCAGGCCCGACCCTGCTTAGCTTCCGAGATCGGACGAGATTGGGCGTGTTCAGGGTGGTATGGCCATGAGCGACAGTCAACCGCAGCCGGTAGGCCTTAATGGGCCAGCAGAGGCCCTTGCTATCGTGTGTGCTTCTGTCACGGCCACTCATAAACGACGATTGCTCCTTCAGTCTGGCAAAATGAAAAAGCTTCCAGCACCTGGTATTCCCAGGCGGTCTCCCATCCAAGTACTAACCAGGCCCGACCCTGCTTAGCTTCCGAGATCGGACGAGATCGGGCGTGTTCAGGGTGGTATGGCCGTAAGCAAGTAAGGCAGCAGCCGCTAGGCCTCATATGCCAGTTTCACGCTAACGCGGAGGGGACTGGCGGGTGTCAGACCGGATGAGAAAAGCATCAGCAGAGGCTGCGGTCGTTCAGGCAGTCAGTTAAGGGGTTATCGCTTCTCGGCCTTTTGGCTAAGATCAAGTGTAGTATCTGTTCTTATCAGTTTAATATCTGATACGTCCCCTATACGGGGACTACATATTAAACGGATTTTTGGACTCGGGAGTTGAAACAGGGGCTTGCTCCGTTCACTCCACGCATCGACCCGGCATTGCAGTGCCGCTGGGAACGGTGCGCCTCCTTCTGCTTTGTCGAAAGAAACTCGCATACACAAGGGCACCTTACCGTTCTGAACGGCGTGCCCGGTGGTTTACGCCCCGCCCCCTAGGCCGTGCCCCCCATTTGTGTTAACCAACGCCCCCAAAGTGGTTGGGGGTTGGGGCGACGGGAGGAGTAGACTAATTCCGGGGTACAGGTGAAAAATCTTCAAAGTGTGGGCTGCTGAAAAAAGAAAAAAAAACCTGCATGTGCCGTTTTGCCCGGCTCTCCGCGGGGCCCCGGGGAGCCTTGTCACCCAGCCGGGGTGCCCGCCCACAACCCAGTCAAACTCACAACCCGGCTCTCCAGCCGAACCCGGGTACCCACTATTAAGCCACCCTCCCGGAACCTTTACCAATAGCTGCGGGCGCACCGAGGCCGGGGACCTGGTGGTACGAATCCAGCTTTTTGGCAAAGCATTGTGGCCGTTTTGGGGAGCTCCCCACGCCAAAATGGGGCAACCTAAGGGGACTCCAGTCGGCCAGTTGGAGCCAAAGTAAAGTCTAGGTCTGTGTCCTGCTGCCCAACGGGGCTTTCTTCGCTGTGGGCGCCCCCTGGTGCTTCTCTAAGTTGTCCAATATTTCACTTTGACAACAGTCTGCCAAAAGGAAAAAAAGGACAAAAAAAGCTTACAGCACCTGGTATTCCCAGGCGGTCTCCCATCCAAGTACTAACCAGGCCCGACCCTGCTTAGCTTCCGAGATCGGACGAGATCGGGCGTGTTCAGGGTGGTATGGCCGTAAGCGACAGTGAACCGCAGCCGGTAGGCCTTAATGGGCCAGCAGAGGCCCTTGCTATCGTGTGTGCTTCTGTCACGGCCACTCATAAACACCGATTGCTCCTTCAGTCTGGCAAAATGAAAAAGCTTACAGCACCTGGTATTCCCAGGCGGTCTCCCATCCAAGTACTAACCAGGCCCGACCCTGCTTAGCTTCCGAGATCGGACGAGATTGGGCGTGTTCAGGGTGGTATGGCCATGAGCGACAGTCAACCGCAGCCGGTAGGCCTTAATGGGCCAGCAGAGGCCCTTGCTATCGTGTGTGCTTCTGTCACGGCCACTCATAAACGACGATTGCTCCTTCAGTCTGGCAAAATGAAAAAGCTTCCAGCACCTGGTATTCCCAGGCGGTCTCCCATCCAAGTACTAACCAGGCCCGACCCTGCTTAGCTTCCGAGATCGGACGAGATCGGGCGTGTTCAGGGTGGTATGGCCGTAAGCAAGTAAGGCAGCAGCCGCTAGGCCTCATATGCCAGTTTCACGCTAACGCGGAGGGGACTGGCGGGTGTCAGACCGGATGAGAAAAGCATCAGCAGAGGCTGCGGTCGTTCAGGCAGTCAGTTAAGGGGTTATCGCTTCTCGGCCTTTTGGCTAAGATCAAGTGTAGTATCTGTTCTTATCAGTTTAATATCTGATACGTCCCCTATACGGGGACTACATATTAAACGGATTTTTGGACTCGGGAGTTGAAACAGGGGCTTGCTCCGTTCACTCCACGCATCGACCCGGCATTGCAGTGCCGCTGGGAACGGTGCGCCTCCTTCTGCTTTGTCGAAAGAAACTCGCATACACAAGGGCACCTTACCGTTCTGAACGGCGTGCCCGGTGGTTTACGCCCCGCCCCCTAGGCCGTGCCCCCCATTTGTGTTAACCAACGCCCCCAAAGTGGTTGGGGGTTGGGGCGACGGGAGGAGTAGACTAATTCCGGGGTACAGGTGAAAAATCTTCAAAGTGTGGGCTGCTGAAAAAAGAAAAAAAAACCTGCATGTGCCGTTTTGCCCGGCTCTCCGCGGGGCCCCGGGGAGCCTTGTCACCCAGCCGGGGTGCCCGCCCACAACCCAGTCAAACTCACAACCCGGCTCTCCAGCCGAACCCGGGTACCCACTATTAAGCCACCCTCCCGGAACCTTTACCAATAGCTGCGGGCGCACCGAGGCCGGGGACCTGGTGGTACGAATCCAGCTTTTTGGCAAAGCATTGTGGCCGTTTTGGGGAGCTCCCCACGCCAAAATGGGGCAACCTAAGGGGACTCCAGTCGGCCAGTTGGAGCCAAAGTAAAGTCTAGGTCTGTGTCCTGCTGCCCAACGGGGCTTTCTTCGCTGTGGGCGCCCCCTGGTGCTTCTCTAAGTTGTCCAATATTTCACTTTGACAACAGTCTGCCAAAAGGAAAAAAAGGACAAAAAAAGCTTACAGCACCTGGTATTCCCAGGCGGTCTCCCATCCAAGTACTAACCAGGCCCGACCCTGCTTAGCTTCCGAGATCGGACGAGATCGGGCGTGTTCAGGGTGGTATGGCCGTAAGCGACAGTGAACCGCAGCCGGTAGGCCTTAATGGGCCAGCAGAGGCCCTTGCTATCGTGTGTGCTTCTGTCACGGCCACTCATAAACACCGATTGCTCCTTCAGTCTGGCAAAATGAAAAAGCTTACAGCACCTGGTATTCCCAGGCGGTCTCCCATCCAAGTACTAACCAGGCCCGACCCTGCTTAGCTTCCGAGATCGGACGAGATTGGGCGTGTTCAGGGTGGTATGGCCATGAGCGACAGTCAACCGCAGCCGGTAGGCCTTAATGGGCCAGCAGAGGCCCTTGCTATCGTGTGTGCTTCTGTCACGGCCACTCATAAACGACGATTGCTCCTTCAGTCTGGCAAAATGAAAAAGCTTCCAGCACCTGGTATTCCCAGGCGGTCTCCCATCCAAGTACTAACCAGGCCCGACCCTGCTTAGCTTCCGAGATCGGACGAGATCGGGCGTGTTCAGGGTGGTATGGCCATAAGCAAGTAAGGCAGCAGCCGCTAGGCCTCATATGCCAGTTTCACGCTAACGCGGAGGGGACTGGCGGGTGTCAGACCGGATGAGAAAAGCATCAGCAGAGGCTGCGGTCGTTCAGGCAGTCAGTTAAGGGGTTATCGCTTCTCGGCCTTTTGGCTAAGATCAAGTGTAGTATCTGTTCTTATCAGTTTAATATCTGATACGTCCCCTATACGGGGACTACATATTAAACGGATTTTTGGACTCGGGAGTTGAAACAGGGGCTTGCTCCGTTCACTCCACGCATCGACCCGGCATTGCAGTGCCGCTGGGAACGGTGCGCCTCCTTCTGCTTTGTCGAAAGAAACTCGCATACACAAGGGCACCTTACCGTTCTGAACGGCGTGCCCGGTGGTTTACGCCCCGCCCCCTAGGCCGTGCCCCCCATTTGTGTTAACCAACGCCCCCAAAGTGGTTGGGGGTTGGGGCGACGGGAGGAGTAGACTAATTCCGGGGTACAGGTGAAAAATCTTCAAAGTGTGGGCTGCTGAAAAAAGAAAAAAAAACCTGCATGTGCCGTTTTGCCCGGCTCTCCGCGGGGCCCCGGGGAGCCTTGTCACCCAGCCGGGGTGCCCGCCCACAACCCAGTCAAACTCACAACCCGGCTCTCCAGCCGAACCCGGGTACCCACTATTAAGCCACCCTCCCGGAACCTTTACCAATAGCTGCGGGCGCACCGAGGCCGGGGACCTGGTGGTACGAATCCAGCTTTTTGGCAAAGCATTGTGGCCGTTTTGGGGAGCTCCCCACGCCAAAATGGGGCAACCTAAGGGGACTCCAGTCGGCCAGTTGGAGCCAAAGTAAAGTCTAGGTCTGTGTCCTGCTGCCCAACGGGGCTTTCTTCGCTGTGGGCGCCCCCTGGTGCTTCTCTAAGTTGTCCAATATTTCACTTTGACAACAGTCTGCCAAAAGGAAAAAAAGGACAAAAAAAGCTTACAGCACCTGGTATTCCCAGGCGGTCTCCCATCCAAGTACTAACCAGGCCCGACCCTGCTTAGCTTCCGAGATCGGACGAGATCGGGCGTGTTCAGGGTGGTATGGCCGTAAGCGACAGTGAACCGCAGCCGGTAGGCCTTAATGGGCCAGCAGAGGCCCTTGCTATCGTGTGTGCTTCTGTCACGGCCACTCATAAACACCGATTGCTCCTTCAGTCTGGCAAAATGAAAAAGCTTACAGCACCTGGTATTCCCAGGCGGTCTCCCATCCAAGTACTAACCAGGCCCGACCCTGCTTAGCTTCCGAGATCGGACGAGATTGGGCGTGTTCAGGGTGGTATGGCCATGAGCGACAGTCAACCGCAGCCGGTAGGCCTTAATGGGCCAGCAGAGGCCCTTGCTATCGTGTGTGCTTCTGTCACGGCCACTCATAAACGACGATTGCTCCTTCAGTCTGGCAAAATGAAAAAGCTTCCAGCACCTGGTATTCCCAGGCGGTCTCCCATCCAAGTACTAACCAGGCCCGACCCTGCTTAGCTTCCGAGATCGGACGAGATCGGGCGTGTTCAGGGTGGTATGGCCGTAAGCAAGTAAGGCAGCAGCCGCTAGGCCTCATATGCCAGTTTCACGCTAACGCGGAGGGGACTGGCGGGTGTCAGACCGGATGAGAAAAGCATCAGCAGAGGCTGCGGTCGTTCAGGCAGTCAGTTAAGGGGTTATCGCTTCTCGGCCTTTTGGCTAAGATCAAGTGTAGTATCTGTTCTTATCAGTTTAATATCTGATACGTCCCCTATACGGGGACTACATATTAAACGGATTTTTGGACTCGGGAGTTGAAACAGGGGCTTGCTCCGTTCACTCCACGCATCGACCCGGCATTGCAGTGCCGCTGGGAACGGTGCGCCTCCTTCTGCTTTGTCGAAAGAAACTCGCATACACAAGGGCACCTTACCGTTCTGAACGGCGTGCCCGGTGGTTTACGCCCCGCCCCCTAGGCCGTGCCCCCCATTTGTGTTAACCAACGCCCCCAAAGTGGTTGGGGGTTGGGGCGACGGGAGGAGTAGACTAATTCCGGGGTACAGGTGAAAAATCTTCAAAGTGTGGGCTGCTGAAAAAAGAAAAAAAAACCTGCATGTGCCGTTTTGCCCGGCTCTCCGCGGGGCCCCGGGGAGCCTTGTCACCCAGCCGGGGTGCCCGCCCACAACCCAGTCAAACTCACAACCCGGCTCTCCAGCCGAACCCGGGTACCCACTATTAAGCCACCCTCCCGGAACCTTTACCAATAGCTGCGGGCGCACCGAGGCCGGGGACCTGGTGGTACGAATCCAGCTTTTTGGCAAAGCATTGTGGCCGTTTTGGGGAGCTCCCCACGCCAAAATGGGGCAACCTAAGGGGACTCCAGTCGGCCAGTTGGAGCCAAAGTAAAGTCTAGGTCTGTGTCCTGCTGCCCAACGGGGCTTTCTTCGCTGTGGGCGCCCCCTGGTGCTTCTCTAAGTTGTCCAATATTTCACTTTGACAACAGTCTGCCAAAAGGAAAAAAAGGACAAAAAAAGCTTACAGCACCTGGTATTCCCAGGCGGTCTCCCATCCAAGTACTAACCAGGCCCGACCCTGCTTAGCTTCCGAGATCGGACGAGATCGGGCGTGTTCAGGGTGGTATGGCCGTAAGCGACAGTGAACCGCAGCCGGTAGGCCTTAATGGGCCAGCAGAGGCCCTTGCTATCGTGTGTGCTTCTGTCACGGCCACTCATAAACACCGATTGCTCCTTCAGTCTGGCAAAATGAAAAAGCTTACAGCACCTGGTATTCCCAGGCGGTCTCCCATCCAAGTACTAACCAGGCCCGACCCTGCTTAGCTTCCGAGATCGGACGAGATTGGGCGTGTTCAGGGTGGTATGGCCATGAGCGACAGTCAACCGCAGCCGGTAGGCCTTAATGGGCCAGCAGAGGCCCTTGCTATCGTGTGTGCTTCTGTCACGGCCACTCATAAACGACGATTGCTCCTTCAGTCTGGCAAAATGAAAAAGCTTCCAGCACCTGGTATTCCCAGGCGGTCTCCCATCCAAGTACTAACCAGGCCCGACCCTGCTTAGCTTCCGAGATCGGACGAGATCGGGCGTGTTCAGGGTGGTATGGCCATAAGCAAGTAAGGCAGCAGCCGCTAGGCCTCATATGCCAGTTTCACGCTAACGCGGAGGGGACTGGCGGGTGTCAGACCGGATGAGAAAAGCATCAGCAGAGGCTGCGGTCGTTCAGGCAGTCAGTTAAGGGGTTATCGCTTCTCGGCCTTTTGGCTAAGATCAAGTGTAGTATCTGTTCTTATCAGTTTAATATCTGATACGTCCCCTATACGGGGACTACATATTAAACGGATTTTTGGACTCGGGAGTTGAAACAGGGGCTTGCTCCGTTCACTCCACGCATCGACCCGGCATTGCAGTGCCGCTGGGAACGGTGCGCCTCCTTCTGCTTTGTCGAAAGAAACTCGCATACACAAGGGCACCTTACCGTTCTGAACGGCGTGCCCGGTGGTTTACGCCCCGCCCCCTAGGCCGTGCCCCCCATTTGTGTTAACCAACGCCCCCAAAGTGGTTGGGGGTTGGGGCGACGGGAGGAGTAGACTAATTCCGGGGTACAGGTGAAAAATCTTCAAAGTGTGGGCTGCTGAAAAAAGAAAAAAAAACCTGCATGTGCCGTTTTGCCCGGCTCTCCGCGGGGCCCCGGGGAGCCTTGTCACCCAGCCGGGGTGCCCGCCCACAACCCAGTCAAACTCACAACCCGGCTCTCCAGCCGAACCCGGGTACCCACTATTAAGCCACCCTCCCGGAACCTTTACCAATAGCTGCGGGCGCACCGAGGCCGGGGACCTGGTGGTACGAATCCAGCTTTTTGGCAAAGCATTGTGGCCGTTTTGGGGAGCTCCCCACGCCAAAATGGGGCAACCTAAGGGGACTCCAGTCGGCCAGTTGGAGCCAAAGTAAAGTCTAGGTCTGTGTCCTGCTGCCCAACGGGGCTTTCTTCGCTGTGGGCGCCCCCTGGTGCTTCTCTAAGTTGTCCAATATTTCACTTTGACAACAGTCTGCCAAAAGGAAAAAAAGGACAAAAAAAGCTTACAGCACCTGGTATTCCCAGGCGGTCTCCCATCCAAGTACTAACCAGGCCCGACCCTGCTTAGCTTCCGAGATCGGACGAGATCGGGCGTGTTCAGGGTGGTATGGCCGTAAGCGACAGTGAACCGCAGCCGGTAGGCCTTAATGGGCCAGCAGAGGCCCTTGCTATCGTGTGTGCTTCTGTCACGGCCACTCATAAACACCGATTGCTCCTTCAGTCTGGCAAAATGAAAAAGCTTACAGCACCTGGTATTCCCAGGCGGTCTCCCATCCAAGTACTAACCAGGCCCGACCCTGCTTAGCTTCCGAGATCGGACGAGATTGGGCGTGTTCAGGGTGGTATGGCCATGAGCGACAGTCAACCGCAGCCGGTAGGCCTTAATGGGCCAGCAGAGGCCCTTGCTATCGTGTGTGCTTCTGTCACGGCCACTCATAAACGACGATTGCTCCTTCAGTCTGGCAAAATGAAAAAGCTTCCAGCACCTGGTATTCCCAGGCGGTCTCCCATCCAAGTACTAACCAGGCCCGACCCTGCTTAGCTTCCGAGATCGGACGAGATCGGGCGTGTTCAGGGTGGTATGGCCGTAAGCAAGTAAGGCAGCAGCCGCTAGGCCTCATATGCCAGTTTCACGCTAACGCGGAGGGGACTGGCGGGTGTCAGACCGGATGAGAAAAGCATCAGCAGAGGCTGCGGTCGTTCAGGCAGTCAGTTAAGGGGTTATCGCTTCTCGGCCTTTTGGCTAAGATCAAGTGTAGTATCTGTTCTTATCAGTTTAATATCTGATACGTCCCCTATACGGGGACTACATATTAAACGGATTTTTGGACTCGGGAGTTGAAACAGGGGCTTGCTCCGTTCACTCCACGCATCGACCCGGCATTGCAGTGCCGCTGGGAACGGTGCGCCTCCTTCTGCTTTGTCGAAAGAAACTCGCATACACAAGGGCACCTTACCGTTCTGAACGGCGTGCCCGGTGGTTTACGCCCCGCCCCCTAGGCCGTGCCCCCCATTTGTGTTAACCAACGCCCCCAAAGTGGTTGGGGGTTGGGGCGACGGGAGGAGTAGACTAATTCCGGGGTACAGGTGAAAAATCTTCAAAGTGTGGGCTGCTGAAAAAAGAAAAAAAAACCTGCATGTGCCGTTTTGCCCGGCTCTCCGCGGGGCCCCGGGGAGCCTTGTCACCCAGCCGGGGTGCCCGCCCACAACCCAGTCAAACTCACAACCCGGCTCTCCAGCCGAACCCGGGTACCCACTATTAAGCCACCCTCCCGGAACCTTTACCAATAGCTGCGGGCGCACCGAGGCCGGGGACCTGGTGGTACGAATCCAGCTTTTTGGCAAAGCATTGTGGCCGTTTTGGGGAGCTCCCCACGCCAAAATGGGGCAACCTAAGGGGACTCCAGTCGGCCAGTTGGAGCCAAAGTAAAGTCTAGGTCTGTGTCCTGCTGCCCAACGGGGCTTTCTTCGCTGTGGGCGCCCCCTGGTGCTTCTCTAAGTTGTCCAATATTTCACTTTGACAACAGTCTGCCAAAAGGAAAAAAAGGACAAAAAAAGCTTACAGCACCTGGTATTCCCAGGCGGTCTCCCATCCAAGTACTAACCAGGCCCGACCCTGCTTAGCTTCCGAGATCGGACGAGATCGGGCGTGTTCAGGGTGGTATGGCCGTAAGCGACAGTGAACCGCAGCCGGTAGGCCTTAATGGGCCAGCAGAGGCCCTTGCTATCGTGTGTGCTTCTGTCACGGCCACTCATAAACACCGATTGCTCCTTCAGTCTGGCAAAATGAAAAAGCTTACAGCACCTGGTATTCCCAGGCGGTCTCCCATCCAAGTACTAACCAGGCCCGACCCTGCTTAGCTTCCGAGATCGGACGAGATTGGGCGTGTTCAGGGTGGTATGGCCATGAGCGACAGTCAACCGCAGCCGGTAGGCCTTAATGGGCCAGCAGAGGCCCTTGCTATCGTGTGTGCTTCTGTCACGGCCACTCATAAACGACGATTGCTCCTTCAGTCTGGCAAAATGAAAAAGCTTCCAGCACCTGGTATTCCCAGGCGGTCTCCCATCCAAGTACTAACCAGGCCCGACCCTGCTTAGCTTCCGAGATCGGACGAGATCGGGCGTGTTCAGGGTGGTATGGCCGTAAGCAAGTAAGGCAGCAGCCGCTAGGCCTCATATGCCAGTTTCACGCTAACGCGGAGGGGACTGGCGGGTGTCAGACCGGATGAGAAAAGCATCAGCAGAGGCTGCGGTCGTTCAGGCAGTCAGTTAAGGGGTTATCGCTTCTCGGCCTTTTGGCTAAGATCAAGTGTAGTATCTGTTCTTATCAGTTTAATATCTGATACGTCCCCTATACGGGGACTACATATTAAACGGATTTTTGGACTCGGGAGTTGAAACAGGGGCTTGCTCCGTTCACTCCACGCATCGACCCGGCATTGCAGTGCCGCTGGGAACGGTGCGCCTCCTTCTGCTTTGTCGAAAGAAACTCGCATACACAAGGGCACCTTACCGTTCTGAACGGCGTGCCCGGTGGTTTACGCCCCGCCCCCTAGGCCGTGCCCCCCATTTGTGTTAACCAACGCCCCCAAAGTGGTTGGGGGTTGGGGCGACGGGAGGAGTAGACTAATTCCGGGGTACAGGTGAAAAATCTTCAAAGTGTGGGCTGCTGAAAAAAGAAAAAAAAACCTGCATGTGCCGTTTTGCCCGGCTCTCCGCGGGGCCCCGGGGAGCCTTGTCACCCAGCCGGGGTGCCCGCCCACAACCCAGTCAAACTCACAACCCGGCTCTCCAGCCGAACCCGGGTACCCACTATTAAGCCACCCTCCCGGAACCTTTACCAATAGCTGCGGGCGCACCGAGGCCGGGGACCTGGTGGTACGAATCCAGCTTTTTGGCAAAGCATTGTGGCCGTTTTGGGGAGCTCCCCACGCCAAAATGGGGCAACCTAAGGGGACTCCAGTCGGCCAGTTGGAGCCAAAGTAAAGTCTAGGTCTGTGTCCTGCTGCCCAACGGGGCTTTCTTCGCTGTGGGCGCCCCCTGGTGCTTCTCTAAGTTGTCCAATATTTCACTTTGACAACAGTCTGCCAAAAGGAAAAAAAGGACAAAAAAAGCTTACAGCACCTGGTATTCCCAGGCGGTCTCCCATCCAAGTACTAACCAGGCCCGACCCTGCTTAGCTTCCGAGATCGGACGAGATCGGGCGTGTTCAGGGTGGTATGGCCGTAAGCGACAGTGAACCGCAGCCGGTAGGCCTTAATGGGCCAGCAGAGGCCCTTGCTATCGTGTGTGCTTCTGTCACGGCCACTCATAAACACCGATTGCTCCTTCAGTCTGGCAAAATGAAAAAGCTTACAGCACCTGGTATTCCCAGGCGGTCTCCCATCCAAGTACTAACCAGGCCCGACCCTGCTTAGCTTCCGAGATCGGACGAGATTGGGCGTGTTCAGGGTGGTATGGCCATGAGCGACAGTCAACCGCAGCCGGTAGGCCTTAATGGGCCAGCAGAGGCCCTTGCTATCGTGTGTGCTTCTGTCACGGCCACTCATAAACGACGATTGCTCCTTCAGTCTGGCAAAATGAAAAAGCTTCCAGCACCTGGTATTCCCAGGCGGTCTCCCATCCAAGTACTAACCAGGCCCGACCCTGCTTAGCTTCCGAGATCGGACGAGATCGGGCGTGTTCAGGGTGGTATGGCCGTAAGCAAGTAAGGCAGCAGCCGCTAGGCCTCATATGCCAGTTTCACGCTAACGCGGAGGGGACTGGCGGGTGTCAGACCGGATGAGAAAAGCATCAGCAGAGGCTGCGGTCGTTCAGGCAGTCAGTTAAGGGGTTATCGCTTCTCGGCCTTTTGGCTAAGATCAAGTGTAGTATCTGTTCTTATCAGTTTAATATCTGATACGTCCCCTATACGGGGACTACATATTAAACGGATTTTTGGACTCGGGAGTTGAAACAGGGGCTTGCTCCGTTCACTCCACGCATCGACCCGGCATTGCAGTGCCGCTGGGAACGGTGCGCCTCCTTCTGCTTTGTCGAAAGAAACTCGCATACACAAGGGCACCTTACCGTTCTGAACGGCGTGCCCGGTGGTTTACGCCCCGCCCCCTAGGCCGTGCCCCCCATTTGTGTTAACCAACGCCCCCAAAGTGGTTGGGGGTTGGGGCGACGGGAGGAGTAGACTAATTCCGGGGTACAGGTGAAAAATCTTCAAAGTGTGGGCTGCTGAAAAAAGAAAAAAAAACCTGCATGTGCCGTTTTGCCCGGCTCTCCGCGGGGCCCCGGGGAGCCTTGTCACCCAGCCGGGGTGCCCGCCCACAACCCAGTCAAACTCACAACCCGGCTCTCCAGCCGAACCCGGGTACCCACTATTAAGCCACCCTCCCGGAACCTTTACCAATAGCTGCGGGCGCACCGAGGCCGGGGACCTGGTGGTACGAATCCAGCTTTTTGGCAAAGCATTGTGGCCGTTTTGGGGAGCTCCCCACGCCAAAATGGGGCAACCTAAGGGGACTCCAGTCGGCCAGTTGGAGCCAAAGTAAAGTCTAGGTCTGTGTCCTGCTGCCCAACGGGGCTTTCTTCGCTGTGGGCGCCCCCTGGTGCTTCTCTAAGTTGTCCAATATTTCACTTTGACAACAGTCTGCCAAAAGGAAAAAAAGGACAAAAAAAGCTTACAGCACCTGGTATTCCCAGGCGGTCTCCCATCCAAGTACTAACCAGGCCCGACCCTGCTTAGCTTCCGAGATCGGACGAGATCGGGCGTGTTCAGGGTGGTATGGCCGTAAGCGACAGTGAACCGCAGCCGGTAGGCCTTAATGGGCCAGCAGAGGCCCTTGCTATCGTGTGTGCTTCTGTCACGGCCACTCATAAACACCGATTGCTCCTTCAGTCTGGCAAAATGAAAAAGCTTACAGCACCTGGTATTCCCAGGCGGTCTCCCATCCAAGTACTAACCAGGCCCGACCCTGCTTAGCTTCCGAGATCGGACGAGATTGGGCGTGTTCAGGGTGGTATGGCCATGAGCGACAGTCAACCGCAGCCGGTAGGCCTTAATGGGCCAGCAGAGGCCCTTGCTATCGTGTGTGCTTCTGTCACGGCCACTCATAAACGACGATTGCTCCTTCAGTCTGGCAAAATGAAAAAGCTTCCAGCACCTGGTATTCCCAGGCGGTCTCCCATCCAAGTACTAACCAGGCCCGACCCTGCTTAGCTTCCGAGATCGGACGAGATCGGGCGTGTTCAGGGTGGTATGGCCGTAAGCAAGTAAGGCAGCAGCCGCTAGGCCTCATATGCCAGTTTCACGCTAACGCGGAGGGGACTGGCGGGTGTCAGACCGGATGAGAAAAGCATCAGCAGAGGCTGCGGTCGTTCAGGCAGTCAGTTAAGGGGTTATCGCTTCTCGGCCTTTTGGCTAAGATCAAGTGTAGTATCTGTTCTTATCAGTTTAATATCTGATACGTCCCCTATACGGGGACTACATATTAAACGGATTTTTGGACTCGGGAGTTGAAACAGGGGCTTGCTCCGTTCACTCCACGCATCGACCCGGCATTGCAGTGCCGCTGGGAACGGTGCGCCTCCTTCTGCTTTGTCGAAAGAAACTCGCATACACAAGGGCACCTTACCGTTCTGAACGGCGTGCCCGGTGGTTTACGCCCCGCCCCCTAGGCCGTGCCCCCCATTTGTGTTAACCAACGCCCCCAAAGTGGTTGGGGGTTGGGGCGACGGGAGGAGTAGACTAATTCCGGGGTACAGGTGAAAAATCTTCAAAGTGTGGGCTGCTGAAAAAAGAAAAAAAAACCTGCATGTGCCGTTTTGCCCGGCTCTCCGCGGGGCCCCGGGGAGCCTTGTCACCCAGCCGGGGTGCCCGCCCACAACCCAGTCAAACTCACAACCCGGCTCTCCAGCCGAACCCGGGTACCCACTATTAAGCCACCCTCCCGGAACCTTTACCAATAGCTGCGGGCGCACCGAGGCCGGGGACCTGGTGGTACGAATCCAGCTTTTTGGCAAAGCATTGTGGCCGTTTTGGGGAGCTCCCCACGCCAAAATGGGGCAACCTAAGGGGACTCCAGTCGGCCAGTTGGAGCCAAAGTAAAGTCTAGGTCTGTGTCCTGCTGCCCAACGGGGCTTTCTTCGCTGTGGGCGCCCCCTGGTGCTTCTCTAAGTTGTCCAATATTTCACTTTGACAACAGTCTGCCAAAAGGAAAAAAAGGACAAAAAAAGCTTACAGCACCTGGTATTCCCAGGCGGTCTCCCATCCAAGTACTAACCAGGCCCGACCCTGCTTAGCTTCCGAGATCGGACGAGATCGGGCGTGTTCAGGGTGGTATGGCCGTAAGCGACAGTGAACCGCAGCCGGTAGGCCTTAATGGGCCAGCAGAGGCCCTTGCTATCGTGTGTGCTTCTGTCACGGCCACTCATAAACACCGATTGCTCCTTCAGTCTGGCAAAATGAAAAAGCTTACAGCACCTGGTATTCCCAGGCGGTCTCCCATCCAAGTACTAACCAGGCCCGACCCTGCTTAGCTTCCGAGATCGGACGAGATTGGGCGTGTTCAGGGTGGTATGGCCATGAGCGACAGTCAACCGCAGCCGGTAGGCCTTAATGGGCCAGCAGAGGCCCTTGCTATCGTGTGTGCTTCTGTCACGGCCACTCATAAACGACGATTGCTCCTTCAGTCTGGCAAAATGAAAAAGCTTCCAGCACCTGGTATTCCCAGGCGGTCTCCCATCCAAGTACTAACCAGGCCCGACCCTGCTTAGCTTCCGAGATCGGACGAGATCGGGCGTGTTCAGGGTGGTATGGCCGTAAGCAAGTAAGGCAGCAGCCGCTAGGCCTCATATGCCAGTTTCACGCTAACGCGGAGGGGACTGGCGGGTGTCAGACCGGATGAGAAAAGCATCAGCAGAGGCTGCGGTCGTTCAGGCAGTCAGTTAAGGGGTTATCGCTTCTCGGCCTTTTGGCTAAGATCAAGTGTAGTATCTGTTCTTATCAGTTTAATATCTGATACGTCCCCTATACGGGGACTACATATTAAACGGATTTTTGGACTCGGGAGTTGAAACAGGGGCTTGCTCCGTTCACTCCACGCATCGACCCGGCATTGCAGTGCCGCTGGGAACGGTGCGCCTCCTTCTGCTTTGTCGAAAGAAACTCGCATACACAAGGGCACCTTACCGTTCTGAACGGCGTGCCCGGTGGTTTACGCCCCGCCCCCTAGGCCGTGCCCCCCATTTGTGTTAACCAACGCCCCCAAAGTGGTTGGGGGTTGGGGCGACGGGAGGAGTAGACTAATTCCGGGGTACAGGTGAAAAATCTTCAAAGTGTGGGCTGCTGAAAAAAGAAAAAAAAACCTGCATGTGCCGTTTTGCCCGGCTCTCCGCGGGGCCCCGGGGAGCCTTGTCACCCAGCCGGGGTGCCCGCCCACAACCCAGTCAAACTCACAACCCGGCTCTCCAGCCGAACCCGGGTACCCACTATTAAGCCACCCTCCCGGAACCTTTACCAATAGCTGCGGGCGCACCGAGGCCGGGGACCTGGTGGTACGAATCCAGCTTTTTGGCAAAGCATTGTGGCCGTTTTGGGGAGCTCCCCACGCCAAAATGGGGCAACCTAAGGGGACTCCAGTCGGCCAGTTGGAGCCAAAGTAAAGTCTAGGTCTGTGTCCTGCTGCCCAACGGGGCTTTCTTCGCTGTGGGCGCCCCCTGGTGCTTCTCTAAGTTGTCCAATATTTCACTTTGACAACAGTCTGCCAAAAGGAAAAAAAGGACAAAAAAAGCTTACAGCACCTGGTATTCCCAGGCGGTCTCCCATCCAAGTACTAACCAGGCCCGACCCTGCTTAGCTTCCGAGATCGGACGAGATCGGGCGTGTTCAGGGTGGTATGGCCGTAAGCGACAGTGAACCGCAGCCGGTAGGCCTTAATGGGCCAGCAGAGGCCCTTGCTATCGTGTGTGCTTCTGTCACGGCCACTCATAAACACCGATTGCTCCTTCAGTCTGGCAAAATGAAAAAGCTTACAGCACCTGGTATTCCCAGGCGGTCTCCCATCCAAGTACTAACCAGGCCCGACCCTGCTTAGCTTCCGAGATCGGACGAGATTGGGCGTGTTCAGGGTGGTATGGCCATGAGCGACAGTCAACCGCAGCCGGTAGGCCTTAATGGGCCAGCAGAGGCCCTTGCTATCGTGTGTGCTTCTGTCACGGCCACTCATAAACGACGATTGCTCCTTCAGTCTGGCAAAATGAAAAAGCTTCCAGCACCTGGTATTCCCAGGCGGTCTCCCATCCAAGTACTAACCAGGCCCGACCCTGCTTAGCTTCCGAGATCGGACGAGATCGGGCGTGTTCAGGGTGGTATGGCCGTAAGCAAGTAAGGCAGCAGCCGCTAGGCCTCATATGCCAGTTTCACGCTAACGCGGAGGGGACTGGCGGGTGTCAGACCGGATGAGAAAAGCATCAGCAGAGGCTGCGGTCGTTCAGGCAGTCAGTTAAGGGGTTATCGCTTCTCGGCCTTTTGGCTAAGATCAAGTGTAGTATCTGTTCTTATCAGTTTAATATCTGATACGTCCCCTATACGGGGACTACATATTAAACGGATTTTTGGACTCGGGAGTTGAAACAGGGGCTTGCTCCGTTCACTCCACGCATCGACCCGGCATTGCAGTGCCGCTGGGAACGGTGCGCCTCCTTCTGCTTTGTCGAAAGAAACTCGCATACACAAGGGCACCTTACCGTTCTGAACGGCGTGCCCGGTGGTTTACGCCCCGCCCCCTAGGCCGTGCCCCCCATTTGTGTTAACCAACGCCCCCAAAGTGGTTGGGGGTTGGGGCGACGGGAGGAGTAGACTAATTCCGGGGTACAGGTGAAAAATCTTCAAAGTGTGGGCTGCTGAAAAAAGAAAAAAAAACCTGCATGTGCCGTTTTGCCCGGCTCTCCGCGGGGCCCCGGGGAGCCTTGTCACCCAGCCGGGGTGCCCGCCCACAACCCAGTCAAACTCACAACCCGGCTCTCCAGCCGAACCCGGGTACCCACTATTAAGCCACCCTCCCGGAACCTTTACCAATAGCTGCGGGCGCACCGAGGCCGGGGACCTGGTGGTACGAATCCAGCTTTTTGGCAAAGCATTGTGGCCGTTTTGGGGAGCTCCCCACGCCAAAATGGGGCAACCTAAGGGGACTCCAGTCGGCCAGTTGGAGCCAAAGTAAAGTCTAGGTCTGTGTCCTGCTGCCCAACGGGGCTTTCTTCGCTGTGGGCGCCCCCTGGTGCTTCTCTAAGTTGTCCAATATTTCACTTTGACAACAGTCTGCCAAAAGGAAAAAAAGGACAAAAAAAGCTTACAGCACCTGGTATTCCCAGGCGGTCTCCCATCCAAGTACTAACCAGGCCCGACCCTGCTTAGCTTCCGAGATCGGACGAGATCGGGCGTGTTCAGGGTGGTATGGCCGTAAGCGACAGTGAACCGCAGCCGGTAGGCCTTAATGGGCCAGCAGAGGCCCTTGCTATCGTGTGTGCTTCTGTCACGGCCACTCATAAACACCGATTGCTCCTTCAGTCTGGCAAAATGAAAAAGCTTACAGCACCTGGTATTCCCAGGCGGTCTCCCATCCAAGTACTAACCAGGCCCGACCCTGCTTAGCTTCCGAGATCGGACGAGATTGGGCGTGTTCAGGGTGGTATGGCCATGAGCGACAGTCAACCGCAGCCGGTAGGCCTTAATGGGCCAGCAGAGGCCCTTGCTATCGTGTGTGCTTCTGTCACGGCCACTCATAAACGACGATTGCTCCTTCAGTCTGGCAAAATGAAAAAGCTTCCAGCACCTGGTATTCCCAGGCGGTCTCCCATCCAAGTACTAACCAGGCCCGACCCTGCTTAGCTTCCGAGATCGGACGAGATCGGGCGTGTTCAGGGTGGTATGGCCGTAAGCAAGTAAGGCAGCAGCCGCTAGGCCTCATATGCCAGTTTCACGCTAACGCGGAGGGGACTGGCGGGTGTCAGACCGGATGAGAAAAGCATCAGCAGAGGCTGCGGTCGTTCAGGCAGTCAGTTAAGGGGTTATCGCTTCTCGGCCTTTTGGCTAAGATCAAGTGTAGTATCTGTTCTTATCAGTTTAATATCTGATACGTCCCCTATACGGGGACTACATATTAAACGGATTTTTGGACTCGGGAGTTGAAACAGGGGCTTGCTCCGTTCACTCCACGCATCGACCCGGCATTGCAGTGCCGCTGGGAACGGTGCGCCTCCTTCTGCTTTGTCGAAAGAAACTCGCATACACAAGGGCACCTTACCGTTCTGAACGGCGTGCCCGGTGGTTTACGCCCCGCCCCCTAGGCCGTGCCCCCCATTTGTGTTAACCAACGCCCCCAAAGTGGTTGGGGGTTGGGGCGACGGGAGGAGTAGACTAATTCCGGGGTACAGGTGAAAAATCTTCAAAGTGTGGGCTGCTGAAAAAAGAAAAAAAAACCTGCATGTGCCGTTTTGCCCGGCTCTCCGCGGGGCCCCGGGGAGCCTTGTCACCCAGCCGGGGTGCCCGCCCACAACCCAGTCAAACTCACAACCCGGCTCTCCAGCCGAACCCGGGTACCCACTATTAAGCCACCCTCCCGGAACCTTTACCAATAGCTGCGGGCGCACCGAGGCCGGGGACCTGGTGGTACGAATCCAGCTTTTTGGCAAAGCATTGTGGCCGTTTTGGGGAGCTCCCCACGCCAAAATGGGGCAACCTAAGGGGACTCCAGTCGGCCAGTTGGAGCCAAAGTAAAGTCTAGGTCTGTGTCCTGCTGCCCAACGGGGCTTTCTTCGCTGTGGGCGCCCCCTGGTGCTTCTCTAAGTTGTCCAATATTTCACTTTGACAACAGTCTGCCAAAAGGAAAAAAAGGACAAAAAAAGCTTACAGCACCTGGTATTCCCAGGCGGTCTCCCATCCAAGTACTAACCAGGCCCGACCCTGCTTAGCTTCCGAGATCGGACGAGATCGGGCGTGTTCAGGGTGGTATGGCCGTAAGCGACAGTGAACCGCAGCCGGTAGGCCTTAATGGGCCAGCAGAGGCCCTTGCTATCGTGTGTGCTTCTGTCACGGCCACTCATAAACACCGATTGCTCCTTCAGTCTGGCAAAATGAAAAAGCTTACAGCACCTGGTATTCCCAGGCGGTCTCCCATCCAAGTACTAACCAGGCCCGACCCTGCTTAGCTTCCGAGATCGGACGAGATTGGGCGTGTTCAGGGTGGTATGGCCATGAGCGACAGTCAACCGCAGCCGGTAGGCCTTAATGGGCCAGCAGAGGCCCTTGCTATCGTGTGTGCTTCTGTCACGGCCACTCATAAACGACGATTGCTCCTTCAGTCTGGCAAAATGAAAAAGCTTCCAGCACCTGGTATTCCCAGGCGGTCTCCCATCCAAGTACTAACCAGGCCCGACCCTGCTTAGCTTCCGAGATCGGACGAGATCGGGCGTGTTCAGGGTGGTATGGCCGTAAGCAAGTAAGGCAGCAGCCGCTAGGCCTCATATGCCAGTTTCACGCTAACGCGGAGGGGACTGGCGGGTGTCAGACCGGATGAGAAAAGCATCAGCAGAGGCTGCGGTCGTTCAGGCAGTCAGTTAAGGGGTTATCGCTTCTCGGCCTTTTGGCTAAGATCAAGTGTAGTATCTGTTCTTATCAGTTTAATATCTGATACGTCCCCTATACGGGGACTACATATTAAACGGATTTTTGGACTCGGGAGTTGAAACAGGGGCTTGCTCCGTTCACTCCACGCATCGACCCGGCATTGCAGTGCCGCTGGGAACGGTGCGCCTCCTTCTGCTTTGTCGAAAGAAACTCGCATACACAAGGGCACCTTACCGTTCTGAACGGCGTGCCCGGTGGTTTACGCCCCGCCCCCTAGGCCGTGCCCCCCATTTGTGTTAACCAACGCCCCCAAAGTGGTTGGGGGTTGGGGCGACGGGAGGAGTAGACTAATTCCGGGGTACAGGTGAAAAATCTTCAAAGTGTGGGCTGCTGAAAAAAGAAAAAAAAACCTGCATGTGCCGTTTTGCCCGGCTCTCCGCGGGGCCCCGGGGAGCCTTGTCACCCAGCCGGGGTGCCCGCCCACAACCCAGTCAAACTCACAACCCGGCTCTCCAGCCGAACCCGGGTACCCACTATTAAGCCACCCTCCCGGAACCTTTACCAATAGCTGCGGGCGCACCGAGGCCGGGGACCTGGTGGTACGAATCCAGCTTTTTGGCAAAGCATTGTGGCCGTTTTGGGGAGCTCCCCACGCCAAAATGGGGCAACCTAAGGGGACTCCAGTCGGCCAGTTGGAGCCAAAGTAAAGTCTAGGTCTGTGTCCTGCTGCCCAACGGGGCTTTCTTCGCTGTGGGCGCCCCCTGGTGCTTCTCTAAGTTGTCCAATATTTCACTTTGACAACAGTCTGCCAAAAGGAAAAAAAGGACAAAAAAAGCTTACAGCACCTGGTATTCCCAGGCGGTCTCCCATCCAAGTACTAACCAGGCCCGACCCTGCTTAGCTTCCGAGATCGGACGAGATCGGGCGTGTTCAGGGTGGTATGGCCGTAAGCGACAGTGAACCGCAGCCGGTAGGCCTTAATGGGCCAGCAGAGGCCCTTGCTATCGTGTGTGCTTCTGTCACGGCCACTCATAAACACCGATTGCTCCTTCAGTCTGGCAAAATGAAAAAGCTTACAGCACCTGGTATTCCCAGGCGGTCTCCCATCCAAGTACTAACCAGGCCCGACCCTGCTTAGCTTCCGAGATCGGACGAGATTGGGCGTGTTCAGGGTGGTATGGCCATGAGCGACAGTCAACCGCAGCCGGTAGGCCTTAATGGGCCAGCAGAGGCCCTTGCTATCGTGTGTGCTTCTGTCACGGCCACTCATAAACGACGATTGCTCCTTCAGTCTGGCAAAATGAAAAAGCTTCCAGCACCTGGTATTCCCAGGCGGTCTCCCATCCAAGTACTAACCAGGCCCGACCCTGCTTAGCTTCCGAGATCGGACGAGATCGGGCGTGTTCAGGGTGGTATGGCCGTAAGCAAGTAAGGCAGCAGCCGCTAGGCCTCATATGCCAGTTTCACGCTAACGCGGAGGGGACTGGCGGGTGTCAGACCGGATGAGAAAAGCATCAGCAGAGGCTGCGGTCGTTCAGGCAGTCAGTTAAGGGGTTATCGCTTCTCGGCCTTTTGGCTAAGATCAAGTGTAGTATCTGTTCTTATCAGTTTAATATCTGATACGTCCCCTATACGGGGACTACATATTAAACGGATTTTTGGACTCGGGAGTTGAAACAGGGGCTTGCTCCGTTCACTCCACGCATCGACCCGGCATTGCAGTGCCGCTGGGAACGGTGCGCCTCCTTCTGCTTTGTCGAAAGAAACTCGCATACACAAGGGCACCTTACCGTTCTGAACGGCGTGCCCGGTGGTTTACGCCCCGCCCCCTAGGCCGTGCCCCCCATTTGTGTTAACCAACGCCCCCAAAGTGGTTGGGGGTTGGGGCGACGGGAGGAGTAGACTAATTCCGGGGTACAGGTGAAAAATCTTCAAAGTGTGGGCTGCTGAAAAAAGAAAAAAAAACCTGCATGTGCCGTTTTGCCCGGCTCTCCGCGGGGCCCCGGGGAGCCTTGTCACCCAGCCGGGGTGCCCGCCCACAACCCAGTCAAACTCACAACCCGGCTCTCCAGCCGAACCCGGGTACCCACTATTAAGCCACCCTCCCGGAACCTTTACCAATAGCTGCGGGCGCACCGAGGCCGGGGACCTGGTGGTACGAATCCAGCTTTTTGGCAAAGCATTGTGGCCGTTTTGGGGAGCTCCCCACGCCAAAATGGGGCAACCTAAGGGGACTCCAGTCGGCCAGTTGGAGCCAAAGTAAAGTCTAGGTCTGTGTCCTGCTGCCCAACGGGGCTTTCTTCGCTGTGGGCGCCCCCTGGTGCTTCTCTAAGTTGTCCAATATTTCACTTTGACAACAGTCTGCCAAAAGGAAAAAAAGGACAAAAAAAGCTTACAGCACCTGGTATTCCCAGGCGGTCTCCCATCCAAGTACTAACCAGGCCCGACCCTGCTTAGCTTCCGAGATCGGACGAGATCGGGCGTGTTCAGGGTGGTATGGCCGTAAGCGACAGTGAACCGCAGCCGGTAGGCCTTAATGGGCCAGCAGAGGCCCTTGCTATCGTGTGTGCTTCTGTCACGGCCACTCATAAACACCGATTGCTCCTTCAGTCTGGCAAAATGAAAAAGCTTACAGCACCTGGTATTCCCAGGCGGTCTCCCATCCAAGTACTAACCAGGCCCGACCCTGCTTAGCTTCCGAGATCGGACGAGATTGGGCGTGTTCAGGGTGGTATGGCCATGAGCGACAGTCAACCGCAGCCGGTAGGCCTTAATGGGCCAGCAGAGGCCCTTGCTATCGTGTGTGCTTCTGTCACGGCCACTCATAAACGACGATTGCTCCTTCAGTCTGGCAAAATGAAAAAGCTTACAGCACCTGGTATTCCCAGGCGGTCTCCCATCCAAGTACTAACCAGGCCCGACCCTGCTTAGCTTCCGAGATCGGACGAGATCGGGCGTGTTCAGGGTGGTATGGCCGTAAGCAAGTAAGGCAGCAGCCGCTAGGCCTCATATGCCAGTTTCACGCTAACGCGGAGGGGACTGGCGGGTGTCAGACCGGATGAGAAAAGCATCAGCAGAGGCTGCGGTCGTTCAGGCAGTCAGTTAAGGGGTTATCGCTTCTCGGCCTTTTGGCTAAGATCAAGTGTAGTATCTGTTCTTATCAGTTTAATATCTGATACGTCCCCTATACGGGGACTACATATTAAACGGATTTTTGGACTCGGGAGTTGAAACAGGGGCTTGCTCCGTTCACTCCACGCATCGACCCGGCATTGCAGTGCCGCTGGGAACGGTGCGCCTCCTTCTGCTTTGTCGAAAGAAACTCGCATACACAAGGGCACCTTACCGTTCTGAACGGCGTGCCCGGTGGTTTACGCCCCGCCCCCTAGGCCGTGCCCCCCATTTGTGTTAACCAACGCCCCCAAAGTGGTTGGGGGTTGGGGCGACGGGAGGAGTAGACTAATTCCGGGGTACAGGTGAAAAATCTTCAAAGTGTGGGCTGCTGAAAAAAGAAAAAAAAACCTGCATGTGCCGTTTTGCCCGGCTCTCCGCGGGGCCCCGGGGAGCCTTGTCACCCAGCCGGGGTGCCCGCCCACAACCCAGTCAAACTCACAACCCGGCTCTCCAGCCGAACCCGGGTACCCACTATTAAGCCACCCTCCCGGAACCTTTACCAATAGCTGCGGGCGCACCGAGGCCGGGGACCTGGTGGTACGAATCCAGCTTTTTGGCAAAGCATTGTGGCCGTTTTGGGGAGCTCCCCACGCCAAAATGGGGCAACCTAAGGGGACTCCAGTCGGCCAGTTGGAGCCAAAGTAAAGTCTAGGTCTGTGTCCTGCTGCCCAACGGGGCTTTCTTCGCTGTGGGCGCCCCCTGGTGCTTCTCTAAGTTGTCCAATATTTCACTTTGACAACAGTCTGCCAAAAGGAAAAAAAGGACAAAAAAAGCTTACAGCACCTGGTATTCCCAGGCGGTCTCCCATCCAAGTACTAACCAGGCCCGACCCTGCTTAGCTTCCGAGATCGGACGAGATCGGGCGTGTTCAGGGTGGTATGGCCGTAAGCGACAGTGAACCGCAGCCGGTAGGCCTTAATGGGCCAGCAGAGGCCCTTGCTATCGTGTGTGCTTCTGTCACGGCCACTCATAAACACCGATTGCTCCTTCAGTCTGGCAAAATGAAAAAGCTTACAGCACCTGGTATTCCCAGGCGGTCTCCCATCCAAGTACTAACCAGGCCCGACCCTGCTTAGCTTCCGAGATCGGACGAGATTGGGCGTGTTCAGGGTGGTATGGCCATGAGCGACAGTCAACCGCAGCCGGTAGGCCTTAATGGGCCAGCAGAGGCCCTTGCTATCGTGTGTGCTTCTGTCACGGCCACTCATAAACGACGATTGCTCCTTCAGTCTGGCAAAATGAAAAAGCTTACAGCACCTGGTATTCCCAGGCGGTCTCCCATCCAAGTACTAACCAGGCCCGACCCTGCTTAGCTTCCGAGATCGGACGAGATCGGGCGTGTTCAGGGTGGTATGGCCGTAAGCAAGTAAGGCAGCAGCCGCTAGGCCTCATATGCCAGTTTCACGCTAACGCGGAGGGGACTGGCGGGTGTCAGACCGGATGAGAAAAGCATCAGCAGAGGCTGCGGTCGTTCAGGCAGTCAGTTAAGGGGTTATCGCTTCTCGGCCTTTTGGCTAAGATCAAGTGTAGTATCTGTTCTTATCAGTTTAATATCTGATACGTCCCCTATACGGGGACTACATATTAAACGGATTTTTGGACTCGGGAGTTGAAACAGGGGCTTGCTCCGTTCACTCCACGCATCGACCCGGCATTGCAGTGCCGCTGGGAACGGTGCGCCTCCTTCTGCTTTGTCGAAAGAAACTCGCATACACAAGGGCACCTTACCGTTCTGAACGGCGTGCCCGGTGGTTTACGCCCCGCCCCCTAGGCCGTGCCCCCCATTTGTGTTAACCAACGCCCCCAAAGTGGTTGGGGGTTGGGGCGACGGGAGGAGTAGACTAATTCCGGGGTACAGGTGAAAAATCTTCAAAGTGTGGGCTGCTGAAAAAAGAAAAAAAAACCTGCATGTGCCGTTTTGCCCGGCTCTCCGCGGGGCCCCGGGGAGCCTTGTCACCCAGCCGGGGTGCCCGCCCACAACCCAGTCAAACTCACAACCCGGCTCTCCAGCCGAACCCGGGTACCCACTATTAAGCCACCCTCCCGGAACCTTTACCAATAGCTGCGGGCGCACCGAGGCCGGGGACCTGGTGGTACGAATCCAGCTTTTTGGCAAAGCATTGTGGCCGTTTTGGGGAGCTCCCCACGCCAAAATGGGGCAACCTAAGGGGACTCCAGTCGGCCAGTTGGAGCCAAAGTAAAGTCTAGGTCTGTGTCCTGCTGCCCAACGGGGCTTTCTTCGCTGTGGGCGCCCCCTGGTGCTTCTCTAAGTTGTCCAATATTTCACTTTGACAACAGTCTGCCAAAAGGAAAAAAAGGACAAAAAAAGCTTACAGCACCTGGTATTCCCAGGCGGTCTCCCATCCAAGTACTAACCAGGCCCGACCCTGCTTAGCTTCCGAGATCGGACGAGATCGGGCGTGTTCAGGGTGGTATGGCCGTAAGCGACAGTGAACCGCAGCCGGTAGGCCTTAATGGGCCAGCAGAGGCCCTTGCTATCGTGTGTGCTTCTGTCACGGCCACTCATAAACACCGATTGCTCCTTCAGTCTGGCAAAATGAAAAAGCTTACAGCACCTGGTATTCCCAGGCGGTCTCCCATCCAAGTACTAACCAGGCCCGACCCTGCTTAGCTTCCGAGATCGGACGAGATTGGGCGTGTTCAGGGTGGTATGGCCATGAGCGACAGTCAACCGCAGCCGGTAGGCCTTAATGGGCCAGCAGAGGCCCTTGCTATCGTGTGTGCTTCTGTCACGGCCACTCATAAACGACGATTGCTCCTTCAGTCTGGCAAAATGAAAAAGCTTACAGCACCTGGTATTCCCAGGCGGTCTCCCATCCAAGTACTAACCAGGCCCGACCCTGCTTAGCTTCCGAGATCGGACGAGATCGGGCGTGTTCAGGGTGGTATGGCCGTAAGCAAGTAAGGCAGCAGCCGCTAGGCCTCATATGCCAGTTTCACGCTAACGCGGAGGGGACTGGCGGGTGTCAGACCGGATGAGAAAAGCATCAGCAGAGGCTGCGGTCGTTCAGGCAGTCAGTTAAGGGGTTATCGCTTCTCGGCCTTTTGGCTAAGATCAAGTGTAGTATCTGTTCTTATCAGTTTAATATCTGATACGTCCCCTATACGGGGACTACATATTAAACGGATTTTTGGACTCGGGAGTTGAAACAGGGGCTTGCTCCGTTCACTCCACGCATCGACCCGGCATTGCAGTGCCGCTGGGAACGGTGCGCCTCCTTCTGCTTTGTCGAAAGAAACTCGCATACACAAGGGCACCTTACCGTTCTGAACGGCGTGCCCGGTGGTTTACGCCCCGCCCCCTAGGCCGTGCCCCCCATTTGTGTTAACCAACGCCCCCAAAGTGGTTGGGGGTTGGGGCGACGGGAGGAGTAGACTAATTCCGGGGTACAGGTGAAAAATCTTCAAAGTGTGGGCTGCTGAAAAAAGAAAAAAAAACCTGCATGTGCCGTTTTGCCCGGCTCTCCGCGGGGCCCCGGGGAGCCTTGTCACCCAGCCGGGGTGCCCGCCCACAACCCAGTCAAACTCACAACCCGGCTCTCCAGCCGAACCCGGGTACCCACTATTAAGCCACCCTCCCGGAACCTTTACCAATAGCTGCGGGCGCACCGAGGCCGGGGACCTGGTGGTACGAATCCAGCTTTTTGGCAAAGCATTGTGGCCGTTTTGGGGAGCTCCCCACGCCAAAATGGGGCAACCTAAGGGGACTCCAGTCGGCCAGTTGGAGCCAAAGTAAAGTCTAGGTCTGTGTCCTGCTGCCCAACGGGGCTTTCTTCGCTGTGGGCGCCCCCTGGTGCTTCTCTAAGTTGTCCAATATTTCACTTTGACAACAGTCTGCCAAAAGGAAAAAAAGGACAAAAAAAGCTTACAGCACCTGGTATTCCCAGGCGGTCTCCCATCCAAGTACTAACCAGGCCCGACCCTGCTTAGCTTCCGAGATCGGACGAGATCGGGCGTGTTCAGGGTGGTATGGCCGTAAGCGACAGTGAACCGCAGCCGGTAGGCCTTAATGGGCCAGCAGAGGCCCTTGCTATCGTGTGTGCTTCTGTCACGGCCACTCATAAACACCGATTGCTCCTTCAGTCTGGCAAAATGAAAAAGCTTACAGCACCTGGTATTCCCAGGCGGTCTCCCATCCAAGTACTAACCAGGCCCGACCCTGCTTAGCTTCCGAGATCGGACGAGATTGGGCGTGTTCAGGGTGGTATGGCCATGAGCGACAGTCAACCGCAGCCGGTAGGCCTTAATGGGCCAGCAGAGGCCCTTGCTATCGTGTGTGCTTCTGTCACGGCCACTCATAAACGACGATTGCTCCTTCAGTCTGGCAAAATGAAAAAGCTTACAGCACCTGGTATTCCCAGGCGGTCTCCCATCCAAGTACTAACCAGGCCCGACCCTGCTTAGCTTCCGAGATCGGACGAGATCGGGCGTGTTCAGGGTGGTATGGCCGTAAGCAAGTAAGGCAGCAGCCGCTAGGCCTCATATGCCAGTTTCACGCTAACGCGGAGGGGACTGGCGGGTGTCAGACCGGATGAGAAAAGCATCAGCAGAGGCTGCGGTCGTTCAGGCAGTCAGTTAAGGGGTTATCGCTTCTCGGCCTTTTGGCTAAGATCAAGTGTAGTATCTGTTCTTATCAGTTTAATATCTGATACGTCCCCTATACGGGGACTACATATTAAACGGATTTTTGGACTCGGGAGTTGAAACAGGGGCTTGCTCCGTTCACTCCACGCATCGACCCGGCATTGCAGTGCCGCTGGGAACGGTGCGCCTCCTTCTGCTTTGTCGAAAGAAACTCGCATACACAAGGGCACCTTACCGTTCTGAACGGCGTGCCCGGTGGTTTACGCCCCGCCCCCTAGGCCGTGCCCCCCATTTGTGTTAACCAACGCCCCCAAAGTGGTTGGGGGTTGGGGCGACGGGAGGAGTAGACTAATTCCGGGGTACAGGTGAAAAATCTTCAAAGTGTGGGCTGCTGAAAAAAGAAAAAAAAACCTGCATGTGCCGTTTTGCCCGGCTCTCCGCGGGGCCCCGGGGAGCCTTGTCACCCAGCCGGGGTGCCCGCCCACAACCCAGTCAAACTCACAACCCGGCTCTCCAGCCGAACCCGGGTACCCACTATTAAGCCACCCTCCCGGAACCTTTACCAATAGCTGCGGGCGCACCGAGGCCGGGGACCTGGTGGTACGAATCCAGCTTTTTGGCAAAGCATTGTGGCCGTTTTGGGGAGCTCCCCACGCCAAAATGGGGCAACCTAAGGGGACTCCAGTCGGCCAGTTGGAGCCAAAGTAAAGTCTAGGTCTGTGTCCTGCTGCCCAACGGGGCTTTCTTCGCTGTGGGCGCCCCCTGGTGCTTCTCTAAGTTGTCCAATATTTCACTTTGACAACAGTCTGCCAAAAGGAAAAAAAGGACAAAAAAAGCTTACAGCACCTGGTATTCCCAGGCGGTCTCCCATCCAAGTACTAACCAGGCCCGACCCTGCTTAGCTTCCGAGATCGGACGAGATCGGGCGTGTTCAGGGTGGTATGGCCGTAAGCGACAGTGAACCGCAGCCGGTAGGCCTTAATGGGCCAGCAGAGGCCCTTGCTATCGTGTGTGCTTCTGTCACGGCCACTCATAAACACCGATTGCTCCTTCAGTCTGGCAAAATGAAAAAGCTTACAGCACCTGGTATTCCCAGGCGGTCTCCCATCCAAGTACTAACCAGGCCCGACCCTGCTTAGCTTCCGAGATCGGACGAGATTGGGCGTGTTCAGGGTGGTATGGCCATGAGCGACAGTCAACCGCAGCCGGTAGGCCTTAATGGGCCAGCAGAGGCCCTTGCTATCGTGTGTGCTTCTGTCACGGCCACTCATAAACGACGATTGCTCCTTCAGTCTGGCAAAATGAAAAAGCTTACAGCACCTGGTATTCCCAGGCGGTCTCCCATCCAAGTACTAACCAGGCCCGACCCTGCTTAGCTTCCGAGATCGGACGAGATCGGGCGTGTTCAGGGTGGTATGGCCGTAAGCAAGTAAGGCAGCAGCCGCTAGGCCTCATATGCCAGTTTCACGCTAACGCGGAGGGGACTGGCGGGTGTCAGACCGGATGAGAAAAGCATCAGCAGAGGCTGCGGTCGTTCAGGCAGTCAGTTAAGGGGTTATCGCTTCTCGGCCTTTTGGCTAAGATCAAGTGTAGTATCTGTTCTTATCAGTTTAATATCTGATACGTCCCCTATACGGGGACTACATATTAAACGGATTTTTGGACTCGGGAGTTGAAACAGGGGCTTGCTCCGTTCACTCCACGCATCGACCCGGCATTGCAGTGCCGCTGGGAACGGTGCGCCTCCTTCTGCTTTGTCGAAAGAAACTCGCATACACAAGGGCACCTTACCGTTCTGAACGGCGTGCCCGGTGGTTTACGCCCCGCCCCCTAGGCCGTGCCCCCCATTTGTGTTAACCAACGCCCCCAAAGTGGTTGGGGGTTGGGGCGACGGGAGGAGTAGACTAATTCCGGGGTACAGGTGAAAAATCTTCAAAGTGTGGGCTGCTGAAAAAAGAAAAAAAAACCTGCATGTGCCGTTTTGCCCGGCTCTCCGCGGGGCCCCGGGGAGCCTTGTCACCCAGCCGGGGTGCCCGCCCACAACCCAGTCAAACTCACAACCCGGCTCTCCAGCCGAACCCGGGTACCCACTATTAAGCCACCCTCCCGGAACCTTTACCAATAGCTGCGGGCGCACCGAGGCCGGGGACCTGGTGGTACGAATCCAGCTTTTTGGCAAAGCATTGTGGCCGTTTTGGGGAGCTCCCCACGCCAAAATGGGGCAACCTAAGGGGACTCCAGTCGGCCAGTTGGAGCCAAAGTAAAGTCTAGGTCTGTGTCCTGCTGCCCAACGGGGCTTTCTTCGCTGTGGGCGCCCCCTGGTGCTTCTCTAAGTTGTCCAATATTTCACTTTGACAACAGTCTGCCAAAAGGAAAAAAAGGACAAAAAAAGCTTACAGCACCTGGTATTCCCAGGCGGTCTCCCATCCAAGTACTAACCAGGCCCGACCCTGCTTAGCTTCCGAGATCGGACGAGATCGGGCGTGTTCAGGGTGGTATGGCCGTAAGCGACAGTGAACCGCAGCCGGTAGGCCTTAATGGGCCAGCAGAGGCCCTTGCTATCGTGTGTGCTTCTGTCACGGCCACTCATAAACACCGATTGCTCCTTCAGTCTGGCAAAATGAAAAAGCTTACAGCACCTGGTATTCCCAGGCGGTCTCCCATCCAAGTACTAACCAGGCCCGACCCTGCTTAGCTTCCGAGATCGGACGAGATTGGGCGTGTTCAGGGTGGTATGGCCATGAGCGACAGTCAACCGCAGCCGGTAGGCCTTAATGGGCCAGCAGAGGCCCTTGCTATCGTGTGTGCTTCTGTCACGGCCACTCATAAACGACGATTGCTCCTTCAGTCTGGCAAAATGAAAAAGCTTACAGCACCTGGTATTCCCAGGCGGTCTCCCATCCAAGTACTAACCAGGCCCGACCCTGCTTAGCTTCCGAGATCGGACGAGATCGGGCGTGTTCAGGGTGGTATGGCCGTAAGCAAGTAAGGCAGCAGCCGCTAGGCCTCATATGCCAGTTTCACGCTAACGCGGAGGGGACTGGCGGGTGTCAGACCGGATGAGAAAAGCATCAGCAGAGGCTGCGGTCGTTCAGGCAGTCAGTTAAGGGGTTATCGCTTCTCGGCCTTTTGGCTAAGATCAAGTGTAGTATCTGTTCTTATCAGTTTAATATCTGATACGTCCCCTATACGGGGACTACATATTAAACGGATTTTTGGACTCGGGAGTTGAAACAGGGGCTTGCTCCGTTCACTCCACGCATCGACCCGGCATTGCAGTGCCGCTGGGAACGGTGCGCCTCCTTCTGCTTTGTCGAAAGAAACTCGCATACACAAGGGCACCTTACCGTTCTGAACGGCGTGCCCGGTGGTTTACGCCCCGCCCCCTAGGCCGTGCCCCCCATTTGTGTTAACCAACGCCCCCAAAGTGGTTGGGGGTTGGGGCGACGGGAGGAGTAGACTAATTCCGGGGTACAGGTGAAAAATCTTCAAAGTGTGGGCTGCTGAAAAAAGAAAAAAAAACCTGCATGTGCCGTTTTGCCCGGCTCTCCGCGGGGCCCCGGGGAGCCTTGTCACCCAGCCGGGGTGCCCGCCCACAACCCAGTCAAACTCACAACCCGGCTCTCCAGCCGAACCCGGGTACCCACTATTAAGCCACCCTCCCGGAACCTTTACCAATAGCTGCGGGCGCACCGAGGCCGGGGACCTGGTGGTACGAATCCAGCTTTTTGGCAAAGCATTGTGGCCGTTTTGGGGAGCTCCCCACGCCAAAATGGGGCAACCTAAGGGGACTCCAGTCGGCCAGTTGGAGCCAAAGTAAAGTCTAGGTCTGTGTCCTGCTGCCCAACGGGGCTTTCTTCGCTGTGGGCGCCCCCTGGTGCTTCTCTAAGTTGTCCAATATTTCACTTTGACAACAGTCTGCCAAAAGGAAAAAAAGGACAAAAAAAGCTTACAGCACCTGGTATTCCCAGGCGGTCTCCCATCCAAGTACTAACCAGGCCCGACCCTGCTTAGCTTCCGAGATCGGACGAGATCGGGCGTGTTCAGGGTGGTATGGCCGTAAGCGAAGGCCTTAATGGGCCAGCAGAGGCCCTTGCTATCGTGTGTGCTTCTGTCACGGCCACTCATAAACACCGATTGCTCCTTCAGTCTGGCAAAATGAAAAAGCTTACAGCACCTGGTATTCCCAGGCGGTCTCCCATCCAAGTACTAACCAGGCCCGACCCTGCTTAGCTTCCGAGATCGGACGAGATTGGGCGTGTTCAGGGTGGTATGGCCATGAGCGACAGTCAACCGCAGCCGGTAGGCCTTAATGGGCCAGCAGAGGCCCTTGCTATCGTGTGTGCTTCTGTCACGGCCACTCATAAACGACGATTGCTCCTTCAGTCTGGCAAAATGAAAAAGCTTCCAGCACCTGGTATTCCCAGGCGGTCTCCCATCCAAGTACTAACCAGGCCCGACCCTGCTTAGCTTCCGAGATCGGACGAGATCGGGCGTGTTCAGGGTGGTATGGCCGTAAGCAAGTAAGGCAGCAGCCGCTAGGCCTCATATGCCAGTTTCACGCTAACGCGGAGGGGACTGGCGGGTGTCAGACCGGATGAGAAAAGCATCAGCAGAGGCTGCGGTCGTTCAGGCAGTCAGTTAAGGGGTTATCGCTTCTCGGCCTTTTGGCTAAGATCAAGTGTAGTATCTGTTCTTATCAGTTTAATATCTGATACGTCCCCTATACGGGGACTACATATTAAACGGATTTTTGGACTCGGGAGTTGAAACAGGGGCTTGCTCCGTTCACTCCACGCATCGACCCGGCATTGCAGTGCCGCTGGGAACGGTGCGCCTCCTTCTGCTTTGTCGAAAGAAACTCGCATACACAAGGGCACCTTACCGTTCTGAACGGCGTGCCCGGTGGTTTACGCCCCGCCCCCTAGGCCGTGCCCCCCATTTGTGTTAACCAACGCCCCCAAAGTGGTTGGGGGTTGGGGCGACGGGAGGAGTAGACTAATTCCGGGGTACAGGTGAAAAATCTTCAAAGTGTGGGCTGCTGAAAAAAGAAAAAAAAACCTGCATGTGCCGTTTTGCCCGGCTCTCCGCGGGGCCCCGGGGAGCCTTGTCACCCAGCCGGGGTGCCCGCCCACAACCCAGTCAAACTCACAACCCGGCTCTCCAGCCGAACCCGGGTACCCACTATTAAGCCACCCTCCCGGAACCTTTACCAATAGCTGCGGGCGCACCGAGGCCGGGGACCTGGTGGTACGAATCCAGCTTTTTGGCAAAGCATTGTGGCCGTTTTGGGGAGCTCCCCACGCCAAAATGGGGCAACCTAAGGGGACTCCAGTCGGCCAGTTGGAGCCAAAGTAAAGTCTAGGTCTGTGTCCTGCTGCCCAACGGGGCTTTCTTCGCTGTGGGCGCCCCCTGGTGCTTCTCTAAGTTGTCCAATATTTCACTTTGACAACAGTCTGCCAAAAGGAAAAAAAGGACAAAAAAAGCTTACAGCACCTGGTATTCCCAGGCGGTCTCCCATCCAAGTACTAACCAGGCCCGACCCTGCTTAGCTTCCGAGATCGGACGAGATCGGGCGTGTTCAGGGTGGTATGGCCGTAAGCGACAGTGAACCGCAGCCGGTAGGCCTTAATGGGCCAGCAGAGGCCCTTGCTATCGTGTGTGCTTCTGTCACGGCCACTCATAAACACCGATTGCTCCTTCAGTCTGGCAAAATGAAAAAGCTTACAGCACCTGGTATTCCCAGGCGGTCTCCCATCCAAGTACTAACCAGGCCCGACCCTGCTTAGCTTCCGAGATCGGACGAGATTGGGCGTGTTCAGGGTGGTATGGCCATGAGCGACAGTCAACCGCAGCCGGTAGGCCTTAATGGGCCAGCAGAGGCCCTTGCTATCGTGTGTGCTTCTGTCACGGCCACTCATAAACGACGATTGCTCCTTCAGTCTGGCAAAATGAAAAAGCTTACAGCACCTGGTATTCCCAGGCGGTCTCCCATCCAAGTACTAACCAGGCCCGACCCTGCTTAGCTTCCGACATCGGACGAGATCGGGCGTGTTCAGGGTGGTATGGCCGTAAGCAAGTAAGGCAGCAGCCGCTAGGCCTCATATGCCAGTTTCACGCTAACGCGGAGGGGACTGGCGGGTGTCAGACCGGATGAGAAAAGCATCAGCAGAGGCTGCGGTCGTTCAGGCAGTCAGTTAAGGGGTTATCGCTTCTCGGCCTTTTGGCTAAGATCAAGTGTAGTATCTGTTCTTATCAGTTTAATATCTGATACGTCCCCTATACGGGGACTACATATTAAACGGATTTTTGGACTCGGGAGTTGAAACAGGGGCTTGCTCCGTTCACTCCACGCATCGACCCGGCATTGCAGTGCCGCTGGGAACGGTGCGCCTCCTTCTGCTTTGTCGAAAGAAACTCGCATACACAAGGGCACCTTACCGTTCTGAACGGCGTGCCCGGTGGTTTACGCCCCGCCCCCTAGGCCGTGCCCCCCATTTGTGTTAACCAACGCCCCCAAAGTGGTTGGGGGTTGGGGCGACGGGAGGAGTAGACTAATTCCGGGGTACAGGTGAAAAATCTTCAAAGTGTGGGCTGCTGAAAAAAGAAAAAAAAACCTGCATGTGCCGTTTTGCCCGGCTCTCCGCGGGGCCCCGGGGAGCCTTGTCACCCAGCCGGGGTGCCCGCCCACAACCCAGTCAAACTCACAACCCGGCTCTCCAGCCGAACCCGGGTACCCACTATTAAGCCACCCTCCCGGAACCTTTACCAATAGCTGCGGGCGCACCGAGGCCGGGGACCTGGTGGTACGAATCCAGCTTTTTGGCAAAGCATTGTGGCCGTTTTGGGGAGCTCCCCACGCCAAAATGGGGCAACCTAAGGGGACTCCAGTCGGCCAGTTGGAGCCAAAGTAAAGTCTAGGTCTGTGTCCTGCTGCCCAACGGGGCTTTCTTCGCTGTGGGCGCCCCCTGGTGCTTCTCTAAGTTGTCCAATATTTCACTTTGACAACAGTCTGCCAAAAGGAAAAAAAGGACAAAAAAAGCTTACAGCACCTGGTATTCCCAGGCGGTCTCCCATCCAAGTACTAACCAGGCCCGACCCTGCTTAGCTTCCGAGATCGGACGAGATCGGGCGTGTTCAGGGTGGTATGGCCGTAAGCGACAGTGAACCGCAGCCGGTAGGCCTTAATGGGCCAGCAGAGGCCCTTGCTATCGTGTGTGCTTCTGTCACGGCCACTCATAAACACCGATTGCTCCTTCAGTCTGGCAAAATGAAAAAGCTTACAGCACCTGGTATTCCCAGGCGGTCTCCCATCCAAGTACTAACCAGGCCCGACCCTGCTTAGCTTCCGACATCGGACGAGATCGGGCGTGTTCAGGGTGGTATGGCCGTAAGCAAGTAAGGCAGCAGCCGCTAGGCCTCATATGCCAGTTTCACGCTAACGCGGAGGGGACTGGCGGGTGTCAGACCGGATGAGAAAAGCATCAGCAGAGGCTGCGGTCGTTCAGGCAGTCAGTTAAGGGGTTATCGCTTCTCGGCCTTTTGGCTAAGATCAAGTGTAGTATCTGTTCTTATCAGTTTAATATCTGATACGTCCCCTATACGGGGACTACATATTAAACGGATTTTTGGACTCGGGAGTTGAAACAGGGGCTTGCTCCGTTCACTCCACGCATCGACCCGGCATTGCAGTGCCGCTGGGAACGGTGCGCCTCCTTCTGCTTTGTCGAAAGAAACTCGCATACACAAGGGCACCTTACCGTTCTGAACGGCGTGCCCGGTGGTTTACGCCCCGCCCCCTAGGCCGTGCCCCCCATTTGTGTTAACCAACGCCCCCAAAGTGGTTGGGGGTTGGGGCGACGGGAGGAGTAGACTAATTCCGGGGTACAGGTGAAAAATCTTCAAAGTGTGGGCTGCTGAAAAAAGAAAAAAAAACCTGCATGTGCCGTTTTGCCCGGCTCTCCGCGGGGCCCCGGGGAGCCTTGTCACCCAGCCGGGGTGCCCGCCCACAACCCAGTCAAACTCACAACCCGGCTCTCCAGCCGAACCCGGGTACCCACTATTAAGCCACCCTCCCGGAACCTTTACCAATAGCTGCGGGCGCACCGAGGCCGGGGACCTGGTGGTACGAATCCAGCTTTTTGGCAAAGCATTGTGGCCGTTTTGGGGAGCTCCCCACGCCAAAATGGGGCAACCTAAGGGGACTCCAGTCGGCCAGTTGGAGCCAAAGTAAAGTCTAGGTCTGTGTCCTGCTGCCCAACGGGGCTTTCTTCGCTGTGGGCGCCCCCTGGTGCTTCTCTAAGTTGTCCAATATTTCACTTTGACAACAGTCTGCCAAAAGGAAAAAAAGGACAAAAAAAGCTTACAGCACCTGGTATTCCCAGGCGGTCTCCCATCCAAGTACTAACCAGGCCCGACCCTGCTTAGCTTCCGAGATCGGACGAGATCGGGCGTGTTCAGGGTGGTATGGCCGTAAGCGACAGTGAACCGCAGCCGGTAGGCCTTAATGGGCCAGCAGAGGCCCTTGCTATCGTGTGTGCTTCTGTCACGGCCACTCATAAACACCGATTGCTCCTTCAGTCTGGCAAAATGAAAAAGCTTACAGCACCTGGTATTCCCAGGCGGTCTCCCATCCAAGTACTAACCAGGCCCGACCCTGCTTAGCTTCCGAGATCGGACGAGATTGGGCATGTTCAGGGTGGTATGGCCATGAGCGACAGTCAACCGCAGCCGGTAGGCCTTAATGGGCCAGCAGAGGCCCTTGCTATCGTGTGTGCTTCTGTCACGGCCACTCATAAACGACGATTGCTCCTTCAGTCTGGCAAAATGAAAAAGCTTACAGCACCTGGTATTCCCAGGCGGTCTCCCATCCAAGTACTAACCAGGCCCGACCCTGCTTAGCTTCCGAGATCGGACGAGATCGGGCGTGTTCAGGGTGGTATGGCCGTAAGCAAGTAAGGCAGCAGCCGCTAGGCCTCATATGCCAGTTTCACGCTAACGCGGAGGGGACTGGCGGGTGTCAGACCGGATGAGAAAAGCATCAGCAGAGGCTGCGGTCGTTCAGGCAGTCAGTTAAGGGATTATCGCTTCTCGGCCTTTTGGCTAAGATCAAGTGTAGTATCTGTTCTTATCAGTTTAATATCTGATACGTCCCCTATACGGGGACTACATATTAAACGGATTTTTGGACTCGGGAGTTGAAACAGGGGCTTGCTCCGTTCACTCCACGCATCGACCCGGCATTGCAGTGCCGCTGGGAACGGTGCGCCTCCTTCTGCTTTGTCGAAAGAAACTCGCATACACAAGGGCACCTTACCGTTCTGAACGGCGTGCCCGGTGGTTTACGCCCCGCCCCCTAGGCCGTGCCCCCCATTTGTGTTAACCAACGCCCCCAAAGTGGTTGGGGGTTGGGGCGACGGGAGGAGTAGACTAATTCCGGGGTACAGGTGAAAAATCTTCAAAGTGTGGGCTGCTGAAAAAAGAAAAAAAACCTGCATGTGCCGTTTTGCCCGGCTCTCCGCGGGGCCCCGGGGAGCCTTGTCACCCAGCCGGGGTGCCCGCCCACAACCCAGTCAAACTCACAACCCGGCTCTCCAGCCGAACCCGGGTACCCACTATTAAGCCACCCTCCCGGAACCTTTACCAATAGCTGCGGGCGCACCGAGGCCGGGGACCTGGTGGTACGAATCCAGCTTTTTGGCAAAGCATTGTGGCCGTTTTGGGGAGCTCCCCACGCCAAAATGGGGCAACCTAAGGGGACTCCAGTCGGCCAGTTGGAGCCAAAGTAAAGTCTAGGTCTGTGTCCTGCTGCCCAACGGGGCTTTCTTCGCTGTGGGCGCCCCCTGGTGCTTCTCTAAGTTGTCCAATATTTCACTTTGACAACAGTCTGCCAAAAGGAAAAAAAGGACAAAAAAAGCTTACAGCACCTGGTATTCCCAGGCGGTCTCCCATCCAAGTACTAACCAGGCCCGACCCTGCTTAGCCTCCGAGATCGGACGAGATCGGGCGTGTTCAGGGTGGTATGGCCGTAAGCGACAGTGAACCGCAGCCGGTAGGCCTTAATGGGCCAGCAGAGGCCCTTGCTATCGTGTGTGCTTCTGTCACGGCCACTCATAAACACCGATTGCTCCTTCAGTCTGGCAAAATGAAAAAGCTTACAGCACCTGGTATTCCCAGGCGGTCTCCCATCCAAGTACTAACCAGGCCCGACCCTGCTTAGCTTCCGAGATCGGACGAGATTGGGCGTGTTCAGGGTGGTATGGCCATGAGCGACAGTCAACCGCAGCCGGTAGGCCTTAATGGGCCAGCAGAGGCCCTTGCTATCGTGTGTGCTTCTGTCACGGCCACTCATAAACGACGATTGCTCCTTCAGTCTGGCAAAATGAAAAAGCTTACAGCACCTGGTATTCCCAGGCGGTCTCCCATCCAAGTACTAACCAGGCCCGACCCTGCTTAGCTTCCGAGATCGGACGAGATCGGGCGTGTTCAGGGTGGTATGGCCGTAAGCAAGTAAGGCAGCAGCCGCTAGGCCTCATATGCCAGTTTCACGCTAACGCGGAGGGGACTGGCGGGTGTCAGACCGGATGAGAAAAGCATCAGCAGAGGCTGCGGTCGTTCAGGCAGTCAGTTAAGGGGTTATCGCTTCTCGGCCTTTTGGCTAAGATCAAGTGTAGTATCTGTTCTTATCAGTTTAATATCTGATACGTCCCCTATACGGGGACTACATATTAAACGGATTTTTGGACTCGGGAGTTGAAACAGGGGCTTGCTCCGTTCACTCCACGCATCGACCCGGCATTGCAGTGCCGCTGGGAACGGTGCGCCTCCTTCTGCTTTGTCGAAAGAAACTCTCATACACAAGGGCACCTTACCGTTCTGAACGGCGTGCCCGGTGGTTTACGCCCCGCCCCCTAGGCCGTGCCCCCCATTTGTGTTAACCAACGCCCCCAAAGTGGTTGGGGGTTGGGGCGACGGGAGGAGTAGACTAATTCCGGGGTACAGGTGAAAAATCTTCAAAGTGTGGGCTGCTGAAAAAAGAAAAAAAAACCTGCATGTGCCGTTTTGCCCGGCTCTCCGCGGGGCCCCGGGGAGCCTTGTCACCCAGCCGGGGTGCCCGCCCACAACCCAGTCAAACTCACAACCCGGCTCTCCAGCCGAACCCGGGTACCCACTATTAAGCCACCCTCCCGGAACCTTTACCAATAGCTGCGGGCGCACCGAGGCCGGGGACCTGGTGGTACGAATCCAGCTTTTTGGCAAAGCATTGTGGCCGTTTTGGGGAGCTCCCCACGCCAAAATGGGGCAACCTAAGGGGACTCCAGTCGGCCAGTTGGAGCCAAAGTAAAGTCTAGGTCTGTGTCCTGCTGCCCAACGGGGCTTTCTTCGCTGTGGGCGCCCCCTGGTGCTTCTCTAAGTTGTCCAATATTTCACTTTGACAACAGTCTGCCAAAAGGAAAAAAAGGACAAAAAAAGCTTACAGCACCTGGTATTCCCAGGCGGTCTCCCATCCAAGTACTAACCAGGCCCGACCCTGCTTAGCTTCCGAGATCGGACGAGATCGGGCGTGTTCAGGGTGGTATGGCCGTAAGCGACAGTGAACCGCAGCCGGTAGGCCTTAATGGGCCAGCAGAGGCCCTTGCTATCGTGTTTGCTTCTGTCACGGCCACTCATAAACACCGATTGTTCCTTCAGTCTGGCAAAATGAAAAAGCTTACAGCACCTGGTATTCCCAGGCGGTCTCCCATCCAAGTACTAACCAGGCCCGACCCTGCTTAGCTTCCGAGATCGGACGAGATTGGGCGTGTTCAGGGTGGTATGGCCATGAGCGACAGTCAACCGCAGCCGGTAGGCCTTAATGGGCCAGCAGAGGCCCTTGCTATCGTGTGTGCTTCTGTCACGGCCACTCATAAACGACGATTGCTCCTTCAGTCTGGCAAAATGAAAAAGCTTACAGCACCTGGTATTCCCAGGCGGTCTCCCATCCAAGTACTAACCAGGCCCGACCCTGCTTAGCTTCCGAGATCGGACGAGATCGGGCGTGTTCAGGGTGGTATGGCCGTAAGCAAGTAAGGCAGCAGCCGCTAGGCCTCATATGCCAGTTTCACGCTAACGCGGAGGGGACTGGCGGGTGTCAGACCGGATGAGAAAAGCATCAGCAGAGGCTGCGGTCGTTCAGGCAGTCAGTTAAGGGGTTATCGCTTCTCGGCCTTTTGGCTAAGATCAAGTGTAGTATCTGTTCTTATCAGTTTAATATCTGATACGTCCCCTATACGGGGACTACATATTAAACGGATTTTTGGACTCGGGAGTTGAAACAGGGGCTTGCTCCGTTCACTCCACGCATCGACCCGGCATTGCAGTGCCGCTGGGAACGGTGCGCCTCCTTCTGCTTTGTCGAAAGAAACTCGCATACACAAGGGCACCTTACCGTTCTGAACGGCGTGCCCGGTGGTTTACGCCCCGCCCCCTAGGCCGTGCCCCCCATTTGTGTTAACCAACGCCCCCAAAGTGGTTGGGGGTTGGGGCGACGGGAGGAGTAGACTAATTCCGGGGTACAGGTGAAAAATCTTCAAAGTGTGTGCTGCTGAAAAAAGAAAAAAAAACCTGCATGTGCCGTTTTGCCCGGCTCTCCGCGGGGCCCCGGGGAGCCTTGTCACCCAGCCGGGGTGCCCGCCCACAACCCAGTCAAACTCACAACCCGGCTCTCCAGCCGAACCCGGGTACCCACTATTAAGCCACCCTCCCGGAACCTTTACCAATAGCTGCGGGCGCACCGAGGCCGGGGACCTGGTGGTACGAATCCAGCTTTTTGGCAAAGCATTGTGGCCGTTTTGGGGAGCTCCCCACGCCAAAATGGGGCAACCTAAGGGGACTCCAGTCGGCCAGTTGGAGCCAAAGTAAAGTCTAGGTCTGTGTCCTGCTGCCCAACGGGGCTTTCTTCGCTGTGGGCGCCCCCTGGTGCTTCTCTAAGTTGTCCAATATTTCACTTTGACAACAGTCTGCCAAAAGGAAAAAAAGGACAAAAAAAGCTTACAGCACCTGGTATTCCCAGGCGGTCTCCCATCCAAGTACTAACCAGGCCCGACCCTGCTTAGCTTCCGAGATCGGACGAGATCGGGCGTGTTCAGGGTGGTATGGCCGTAAGCGACAGTGAACCGCAGCCGGTAGGCCTTAATGGGCCAGCAGAGGCCCTTGCTATCGTGTTTGCTTCTGTCACGGCCACTCATAAACACCGATTGTTCCTTCAGTCTGGCAAAATGAAAAAGCTTACAGCACCTGGTATTCCCAGGCGGTCTCCCATCCAAGTACTAACCAGGCCCGACCCTGCTTAGCTTCCGAGATCGGACGAGATTGGGCGTGTTCAGGGTGGTATGGCCATGAGCGACAGTCAACCGCAGCCGGTAGGCCTTAATGGGCCAGCAGAGGCCCTTGCTATCGTGTGTGCTTCTGTCACGGCCACTCATAAACGACGATTGCTCCTTCAGTCTGGCAAAATGAAAAAGCTTACAGCACCTGGTATTCCCAGGCGGTCTCCCATCCAAGTACTAACCAGGCCCGACCCTGCTTAGCTTCCGAGATCGGACGAGATCGGGCGTGTTCAGGGTGGTATGGCCGTAAGCAAGTAAGGCAGCAGCCGCTAGGCCTCATATGCCAGTTTCACGCTAACGCGGAGGGGACTGGCGGGTGTCAGACCGGATGAGAAAAGCATCAGCAGAGGCTGCGGTCGTTCAGGCAGTCAGTTAAGGGGTTATCGCTTCTCGGCCTTTTGGCTAAGATCAAGTGTAGTATCTGTTCTTATCAGTTTAATATCTGATACGTCCCCTATACGGGGACTACATATTAAACGGATTTTTGGACTCGGGAGTTGAAACAGGGGCTTGCTCCGTTCACTCCACGCATCGACCCGGCATTGCAGTGCCGCTGGGAACGGTGCGCCTCCTTCTGCTTTGTCGAAAGAAACTCGCATACACAAGGGCACCTTACCGTTCTGAACGGCGTGCCCGGTGGTTTACGCCCCGCCCCCTAGGCCGTGCCCCCCATTTGTGTTAACCAACGCCCCCAAAGTGGTTGGGGGTTGGGGCGACGGGAGGAGTAGACTAATTCCGGGGTACAGGTGAAAAATCTTCAAAGTGTGTGCTGCTGAAAAAAGAAAAAAAAACCTGCATGTGCCGTTTTGCCCGGCTCTCCGCGGGGCCCCGGGGAGCCTTGTCACCCAGCCGGGGTGCCCGCCCACAACCCAGTCAAACTCACAACCCGGCTCTCCAGCCGAACCCGGGTACCCACTATTAAGCCACCCTCCCGGAACCTTTACCAATAGCTGCGGGCGCACCGAGGCCGGGGACCTGGTGGTACGAATCCAGCTTTTTGGCAAAGCATTGTGGCCGTTTTGGGGAGCTCCCCACGCCAAAATGGGGCAACCTAAGGGGACTCCAGTCGGCCAGTTGGAGCCAAAGTAAAGTCTAGGTCTGTGTCCTGCTGCCCAACGGGGCTTTCTTCGCTGTGGGCGCCCCCTGGTGCTTCTCTAAGTTGTCCAATATTTCACTTTGACAACAGTCTGCCAAAAGGAAAAAAAGGACAAAAAAAGCTTACAGCACCTGGTATTCCCAGGCGGTCTCCCATCCAAGTACTAACCAGGCCCGACCCTGCTTAGCTTCCGAGATCGGACGAGATCGGGCGTGTTCAGGGTGGTATGGCCGTAAGCGACAGTGAACCGCAGCCGGTAGGCCTTAATGGGCCAGCAGAGGCCCTTGCTATCGTGTGTGCTTCTGTCACGGCCACTCATAAACACCGATTGCTCCTTCAGTCTGGCAAAATGAAAAAGCTTACAGCACCTGGTATTCCCAGGCGGTCTCCCATCCAAGTACTAACCAGGCCCGACCCTGCTTAGCTTCCGAGATCGGACGAGATTGGGCGTGTTCAGGGTGGTATGGCCATGAGCGACAGTCAACCGCAGCCGGTAGGCCTTAATGGGCCAGCAGAGGCCCTTGCTATCGTGTGTGCTTCTGTCACGGCCACTCATAAACGACGATTGCTCCTTCAGTCTGGCAAAATGAAAAAGCTTACAGCACCTGGTATTCCCAGGCGGTCTCCCATCCAAGTACTAACCAGGCCCGACCCTGCTTAGCTTCCGAGATCGGACGAGATCGGGCGTGTTCAGGGTGGTATGGCCGTAAGCAAGTAAGGCAGCAGCCGCTAGGCCTCATATGCCAGTTTCACGCTAACGCGGAGGGGACTGGCGGGTGTCAGACCGGATGAGAAAAGCATCAGCAGAGGCTGCGGTCGTTCAGGCAGTCAGTTAAGGGGTTATCGCTTCTCGGCCTTTTGGCTAAGATCAAGTGTAGTATCTGTTCTTATCAGTTTAATATCTGATACGTCCCCTATACGGGGACTACATATTAAACGGATTTTTGGACTCGGGAGTTGAAACAGGGGCTTGCTCCGTTCACTCCACGCATCGACCCGGCATTGCAGTGCCGCTGGGAACGGTGCGCCTCCTTCTGCTTTGTCGAAAGAAACTCGCATACACAAGGGCACCTTACCGTTCTGAACGGCGTGCCCGGTGGTTTACGCCCCGCCCCCTAGGCCGTGCCCCCCATTTGTGTTAACCAACGCCCCCAAAGTGGTTGGGGGTTGGGGCGACGGGAGGAGTAGACTAATTCCGGGGTACAGGTGAAAAATCTTCAAAGTGTGGGCTGCTGAAAAAAGAAAAAAAAACCTGCATGTGCCGTTTTGCCCGGCTCTCCGCGGGGCCCCGGGGAGCCTTGTCACCCAGCCGGGGTGCCCGCCCACAACCCAGTCAAACTCACAACCCGGCTCTCCAGCCGAACCCGGGTACCCACTATTAAGCCACCCTCCCGGAACCTTTACCAATAGCTGCGGGCGCACCGAGGCCGGGGACCTGGTGGTACGAATCCAGCTTTTTGGCAAAGCATTGTGGCCGTTTTGGGGAGCTCCCCACGCCAAAATGGGGCAACCTAAGGGGACTCCAGTCGGCCAGTTGGAGCCAAAGTAAAGTCTAGGTCTGTGTCCTGCTGCCCAACGGGGCTTTCTTCGCTGTGGGCGCCCCCTGGTGCTTCTCTAAGTTGTCCAATATTTCACTTTGACAACAGTCTGCCAAAAGGAAAAAAAGGACAAAAAAAGCTTACAGCACCTGGTATTCCCAGGCGGTCTCCCATCCAAGTACTAACCAGGCCCGACCCTGCTTAGCTTCCGAGATCGGACGAGATCGGGCGTGTTCAGGGTGGTATGGCCGTAAGCGACAGTGAACCGCAGCCGGTAGGCCTTAATGGGCCAGCAGAGGCCCTTGCTATCGTGTGTGCTTCTGTCACGGCCACTCATAAACACCGATTGCTCCTTCAGTCTGGCAAAATGAAAAAGCTTACAGCACCTGGTATTCCCAGGCGGTCTCCCATCCAAGTACTAACCAGGCCCGACCCTGCTTAGCTTCCGAGATCGGACGAGATTGGGCGTGTTCAGGGTGGTATGGCCATGAGCGACAGTCAACCGCAGCCGGTAGGCCTTAATGGGCCAGCAGAGGCCCTTGCTATCGTGTGTGCTTCTGTCACGGCCACTCATAAACGACGATTGCTCCTTCAGTCTGGCAAAATGAAAAAGCTTACAGCACCTGGTATTCCCAGGCGGTCTCCCATCCAAGTACTAACCAGGCCCGACCCTGCTTAGCTTCCGAGATCGGACGAGATCGGGCGTGTTCAGGGTGGTATGGCCGTAAGCAAGTAAGGCAGCAGCCGCTAGGCCTCATATGCCAGTTTCACGCTAACGCGGAGGGGACTGGCGGGTGTCAGACCGGATGAGAAAAGCATCAGCAGAGGCTGCGGTCGTTCAGGCAGTCAGTTAAGGGGTTATCGCTTCTCGGCCTTTTGGCTAAGATCAAGTGTAGTATCTGTTCTTATCAGTTTAATATCTGATACGTCCCCTATACGGGGACTACATATTAAACGGATTTTTGGACTCGGGAGTTGAAACAGGGGCTTGCTCCGTTCACTCCACGCATCGACCCGGCATTGCAGTGCCGCTGGGAACGGTGCGCCTCCTTCTGCTTTGTCGAAAGAAACTCGCATACACAAGGGCACCTTACCGTTCTGAACGGCGTGCCCGGTGGTTTACGCCCCGCCCCCTAGGCCGTGCCCCCCATTTGTGTTAACCAACGCCCCCAAAGTGGTTGGGGGTTGGGGCGACGGGAGGAGTAGACTAATTCCGGGGTACAGGTGAAAAATCTTCAAAGTGTGGGCTGCTGAAAAAAGAAAAAAAAACCTGCATGTGCCGTTTTGCCCGGCTCTCCGCGGGGCCCCGGGGAGCCTTGTCACCCAGCCGGGGTGCCCGCCCACAACCCAGTCAAACTCACAACCCGGCTCTCCAGCCGAACCCGGGTACCCACTATTAAGCCACCCTCCCGGAACCTTTACCAATAGCTGCGGGCGCACCGAGGCCGGGGACCTGGTGGTACGAATCCAGCTTTTTGGCAAAGCATTGTGGCCGTTTTGGGGAGCTCCCCACGCCAAAATGGGGCAACCTAAGGGGACTCCAGTCGGCCAGTTGGAGCCAAAGTAAAGTCTAGGTCTGTGTCCTGCTGCCCAACGGGGCTTTCTTCGCTGTGGGCGCCCCCTGGTGCTTCTCTAAGTTGTCCAATATTTCACTTTGACAACAGTCTGCCAAAAGGAAAAAAAGGACAAAAAAAGCTTACAGCACCTGGTATTCCCAGGCGGTCTCCCATCCAAGTACTAACCAGGCCCGACCCTGCTTAGCTTCCGAGATCGGACGAGATCGGGCGTGTTCAGGGTGGTATGGCCGTAAGCGACAGTGAACCGCAGCCGGTAGGCCTTAATGGGCCAGCAGAGGCCCTTGCTATCGTGTGTGCTTCTGTCACGGCCACTCATAAACACCGATTGCTCCTTCAGTCTGGCAAAATGAAAAAGCTTACAGCACCTGGTATTCCCAGGCGGTCTCCCATCCAAGTACTAACCAGGCCCGACCCTGCTTAGCTTCCGAGATCGGACGAGATTGGGCGTGTTCAGGGTGGTATGGCCATGAGCGACAGTCAACCGCAGCCGGTAGGCCTTAATGGGCCAGCAGAGGCCCTTGCTATCGTGTGTGCTTCTGTCACGGCCACTCATAAACGACGATTGCTCCTTCAGTCTGGCAAAATGAAAAAGCTTACAGCACCTGGTATTCCCAGGCGGTCTCCCATCCAAGTACTAACCAGGCCCGACCCTGCTTAGCTTCCGAGATCGGACGAGATCGGGCGTGTTCAGGGTGGTATGGCCGTAAGCAAGTAAGGCAGCAGCCGCTAGGCCTCATATGCCAGTTTCACGCTAACGCGGAGGGGACTGGCGGGTGTCAGACCGGATGAGAAAAGCATCAGCAGAGGCTGCGGTCGTTCAGGCAGTCAGTTAAGGGGTTATCGCTTCTCGGCCTTTTGGCTAAGATCAAGTGTAGTATCTGTTCTTATCAGTTTAATATCTGATACGTCCCCTATACGGGGACTACATATTAAACGGATTTTTGGACTCGGGAGTTGAAACAGGGGCTTGCTCCGTTCACTCCACGCATCGACCCGGCTTTGCAGTGCCGCTGGGAACGGTGCGCCTCCTTCTGCTTTGTCGAAAGAAACTCGCATACACAAGGGCACCTTACCGTTCTGAACGGCGTGCCCGGTGGTTTACGCCCCGCCCCCTAGGCCGTGCCCCCCATTTGTGTTAACCAACGCCCCCAAAGTGGTTGGGGGTTGGGGCGACGGGAGGAGTAGACTAATTCCGGGGTACAGGTGAAAAATCTTCAAAGTGTGGGCTGCTGAAAAAAGAAAAAAAAACCTGCATGTGCCGTTTTGCCCGGCTCTCCGCGGGGCCCCGGGGAGCCTTGTCACCCAGCCGGGGTGCCCGCCCACAACCCAGTCAAACTCACAACCCGGCTCTCCAGCCGAACCCGGGTACCCACTATTAAGCCACCCTCCCGGAACCTTTACCAATAGCTGCGGGCGCACCGAGGCCGGGGACCTGGTGGTACGAATCCAGCTTTTTGGCAAAGCATTGTGGCCGTTTTGGGGAGCTCCCCACGCCAAAATGGGGCAACCTAAGGGGACTCCAGTCGGCCAGTTGGAGCCAAAGTAAAGTCTAGGTCTGTGTCCTGCTGCCCAACGGGGCTTTCTTCGCTGTGGGCGCCCCCTGGTGCTTCTCTAAGTTGTCCAATATTTCACTTTGACAACAGTCTGCCAAAAGGAAAAAAAGGACAAAAAAAGCTTACAGCACCTGGTATTCCCAGGCGGTCTCCCATCCAAGTACTAACCAGGCCCGACCCTGCTTAGCTTCCGAGATCGGACGAGATCGGGCGTGTTCAGGGTGGTATGGCCGTAAGCGACAGTGAACCGCAGCCGGTAGGCCTTAATGGGCCAGCAGAGGCCCTTGCTATCGTGTGTGCTTCTGTCACGGCCACTCATAAACACCGATTGCTCCTTCAGTCTGGCAAAATGAAAAAGCTTACAGCACCTGGTATTCCCAGGCGGTCTCCCATCCAAGTACTAACCAGGCCCGACCCTGCTTAGCTTCCGAGATCGGACGAGATTGGGCGTGTTCAGGGTGGTATGGCCATGAGCGACAGTCAACCGCAGCCGGTAGGCCTTAATGGGCCAGCAGAGGCCCTTGCTATCGTGTGTGCTTCTGTCACGGCCACTCATAAACGACGATTGCTCCTTCAGTCTGGCAAAATGAAAAAGCTTACAGCACCTGGTATTCCCAGGCGGTCTCCCATCCAAGTACTAACCAGGCCCGACCCTGCTTAGCTTCCGAGATCGGACGAGATCGGGCGTGTTCAGGGTGGTATGGCCGTAAGCAAGTAAGGCAGCAGCCGCTAGGCCTCATATGCCAGTTTCACGCTAACGCGGAGGGGACTGGCGGGTGTCAGACCGGATGAGAAAAGCATCAGCAGAGGCTGCGGTCGTTCAGGCAGTCAGTTAAGGGGTTATCGCTTCTCGGCCTTTTGGCTAAGATCAAGTGTAGTATCTGTTCTTATCAGTTTAATATCTGATACGTCCCCTATACGGGGACTACATATTAAACGGATTTTTGGACTCGGGAGTTGAAACAGGGGCTTGCTCCGTTCACTCCACGCATCGACCCGGCATTGCAGTGCCGCTGGGAACGGTGCGCCTCCTTCTGCTTTGTCGAAAGAAACTCGCATACACAAGGGCACCTTACCGTTCTGAACGGCGTGCCCGGTGGTTTACGCCCCGCCCCCTAGGCCGTGCCCCCCATTTGTGTTAACCAACGCCCCCAAAGTGGTTGGGGGTTGGGGCGACGGGAGGAGTAGACTAATTCCGGGGTACAGGTGAAAAATCTTCAAAGTGTGGGCTGCTGAAAAAAGAAAAAAAAACCTGCATGTGCCGTTTTGCCCGGCTCTCCGCGGGGCCCCGGGGAGCCTTGTCACCCAGCCGGGGTGCCCGCCCACAACCCAGTCAAACTCACAACCCGGCTCTCCAGCCGAACCCGGGTACCCACTATTAAGCCACCCTCCCGGAACCTTTACCAATAGCTGCGGGCGCACCGAGGCCGGGGACCTGGTGGTACGAATCCAGCTTTTTGGCAAAGCATTGTGGCCGTTTTGGGGAGCTCCCCACGCCAAAATGGGGCAACCTAAGGGGACTCCAGTCGGCCAGTTGGAGCCAAAGTAAAGTCTAGGTCTGTGTCCTGCTGCCCAACGGGGCTTTCTTCGCTGTGGGCGCCCCCTGGTGCTTCTCTAAGTTGTCCAATATTTCACTTTGACAACAGTCTGCCAAAAGGAAAAAAAGGACAAAAAAAGCTTACAGCACCTGGTATTCCCAGGCGGTCTCCCATCCAAGTACTAACCAGGCCCGACCCTGCTTAGCTTCCGAGATCGGACGAGATCGGGCGTGTTCAGGGTGGTATGGCCGTAAGCGACAGTGAACCGCAGCCGGTAGGCCTTAATGGGCCAGCAGAGGCCCTTGCTATCGTGTGTGCTTCTGTCACGGCCACTCATAAACACCGATTGCTCCTTCAGTCTGGCAAAATGAAAAAGCTTACAGCACCTGGTATTCCCAGGCGGTCTCCCATCCAAGTACTAACCAGGCCCGACCCTGCTTAGCTTCCGAGATCGGACGAGATTGGGCGTGTTCAGGGTGGTATGGCCATGAGCGACAGTCAACCGCAGCCGGTAGGCCTTAATGGGCCAGCAGAGGCCCTTGCTATCGTGTGTGCTTCTGTCACGGCCACTCATAAACGACGATTGCTCCTTCAGTCTGGCAAAATGAAAAAGCTTACAGCACCTGGTATTCCCAGGCGGTCTCCCATCCAAGTACTAACCAGGCCCGACCCTGCTTAGCTTCCGAGATCGGACGAGATCGGGCGTGTTCAGGGTGGTATGGCCGTAAGCAAGTAAGGCAGCAGCCGCTAGGCCTCATATGCCAGTTTCACGCTAACGCGGAGGGGACTGGCGGGTGTCAGACCGGATGAGAAAAGCATCAGCAGAGGCTGCGGTCGTTCAGGCAGTCAGTTAAGGGGTTATCGCTTCTCGGCCTTTTGGCTAAGATCAAGTGTAGTATCTGTTCTTATCAGTTTAATATCTGATACGTCCCCTATACGGGGACTACATATTAAACGGATTTTTGGACTCGGGAGTTGAAACAGGGGCTTGCTCCGTTCACTCCACGCATCGACCCGGCATTGCAGTGCCGCTGGGAACGGTGCGCCTCCTTCTGCTTTGTCGAAAGAAACTCGCATACACAAGGGCACCTTACCGTTCTGAACGGCGTGCCCGGTGGTTTACGCCCCGCCCCCTAGGCCGTGCCCCCCATTTGTGTTAACCAACGCCCCCAAAGTGGTTGGGGGTTGGGGCGACGGGAGGAGTAGACTAATTCCGGGGTACAGGTGAAAAATCTTCAAAGTGTGGGCTGCTGAAAAAAGAAAAAAAAACCTGCATGTGCCGTTTTGCCCGGCTCTCCACGGGGCCCCGGGGAGCCTTGTCACCCAGCCGGGGTGCCCGCCCACAACCCAGTCAAACTCACAACCCGGCTCTCCAGCCGAACCCGGGTACCCACTATTAAGCCACCCTCCCGGAACCTTTACCAATAGCTGCGGGCGCACCGAGGCCGGGGACCTGGTGGTACGAATCCAGCTTTTTGGCAAAGCATTGTGGCCGTTTTGGGGAGCTCCCCACGCCAAAATGGGGCAACCTAAGGGGACTCCAGTCGGCCAGTTGGAGCCAAAGTAAAGTCTAGGTCTGTGTCCTGCTGCCCAACGGGGCTTTCTTCGCTGTGGGCGCCCCCTGGTGCTTCTCTAAGTTGTCCAATATTTCACTTTGACAACAGTCTGCCAAAAGGAAAAAAAGGACAAAAAAAGCTTACAGCACCTGGTATTCCCAGGCGGTCTCCCATCCAAGTACTAACCAGGCCCGACCCTGCTTAGCTTCCGAGATCGGACGAGATCGGGCGTGTTCAGGGTGGTATGGCCGTAAGCGACAGTGAACCGCAGCCGGTAGGCCTTAATGGGCCAGCAGAGGCCCTTGCTATCGTGTGTGCTTCTGTCACGGCCACTCATAAACACCGATTGCTCCTTCAGTCTGGCAAAATGAAAAAGCTTACAGCACCTGGTATTCCCAGGCGGTCTCCCATCCAAGTACTAACCAGGCCCGACCCTGCTTAGCTTCCGAGATCGGACGAGATTGGGCGTGTTCAGGGTGGTATGGCCATGAGCGACAGTCAACCGCAGCCGGTAGGCCTTAATGGGCCAGCAGAGGCCCTTGCTATCGTGTGTGCTTCTGTCACGGCCACTCATAAACGACGATTGCTCCTTCAGTCTGGCAAAATGAAAAAGCTTACAGCACCTGGTATTCCCAGGCGGTCTCCCATCCAAGTACTAACCAGGCCCGACCCTGCTTAGCTTCCGAGATCGGACGAGATCGGGCGTGTTCAGGGTGGTATGGCCGTAAGCAAGTAAGGCAGCAGCCGCTAGGCCTCATATGCCAGTTTCACGCTAACGCGGAGGGGACTGGCGGGTGTCAGACCGGATGAGAAAAGCATCAGCAGAGGCTGCGGTCGTTCAGGCAGTCAGTTAAGGGGTTATCGCTTCTCGGCCTTTTGGCTAAGATCAAGTGTAGTATCTGTTCTTATCAGTTTAATATCTGATACGTCCCCTATACGGGGACTACATATTAAACGGATTTTTGGACTCGGGAGTTGAAACAGGGGCTTGCTCCGTTCACTCCACGCATCGACCCGGCATTGCAGTGCCGCTGGGAACGGTGCGCCTCCTTCTGCTTTGTCGAAAGAAACTCGCATACACAAGGGCACCTTACCGTTCTGAACGGCGTGCCCGGTGGTTTACGCCCCGCCCCCTAGGCCGTGCCCCCCATTTGTGTTAACCAACGCCCCCAAAGTGGTTGGGGGTTGGGGCGACGGGAGGAGTAGACTAATTCCGGGGTACAGGTGAAAAATCTTCAAAGTGTGGGCTGCTGAAAAAAGAAAAAAAAACCTGCATGTGCCGTTTTGCCCGGCTCTCCGCGGGGCCCCGGGGAGCCTTGTCACCCAGCCGGGGTGCCCGCCCACAACCCAGTCAAACTCACAACCCGGCTCTCCAGCCGAACCCGGGTACCCACTATTAAGCCACCCTCCCGGAACCTTTACCAATAGCTGCGGGCGCACCGAGGCCGGGGACCTGGTGGTACGAATCCAGCTTTTTGGCAAAGCATTGTGGCCGTTTTGGGGAGCTCCCCACGCCAAAATGGGGCAACCTAAGGGGACTCCAGTCGGCCAGTTGGAGCCAAAGTAAAGTCTAGGTCTGTGTCCTGCTGCCCAACGGGGCTTTCTTCGCTGTGGGCGCCCCCTGGTGCTTCTCTAAGTTGTCCAATATTTCACTTTGACAACAGTCTGCCAAAAGGAAAAAAAGGACAAAAAAAGCTTACAGCACCTGGTATTCCCAGGCGGTCTCCCATCCAAGTACTAACCAGGCCCGACCCTGCTTAGCTTCCGAGATCGGACGAGATCGGGCGTGTTCAGGGTGGTATGGCCGTAAGCGACAGTGAACCGCAGCCGGTAGGCCTTAATGGGCCAGCAGAGGCCCTTGCTATCGTGTGTGCTTCTGTCACGGCCACTCATAAACACCGATTGCTCCTTCAGTCTGGCAAAATGAAAAAGCTTACAGCACCTGGTATTCCCAGGCGGTCTCCCATCCAAGTACTAACCAGGCCCGACCCTGCTTAGCTTCCGAGATCGGACGAGATTGGGCGTGTTCAGGGTGGTATGGCCATGAGCGACAGTCAACCGCAGCCGGTAGGCCTTAATGGGCCAGCAGAGGCCCTTGCTATCGTGTGTGCTTCTGTCACGGCCACTCATAAACGACGATTGCTCCTTCAGTCTGGCAAAATGAAAAAGCTTACAGCACCTGGTATTCCCAGGCGGTCTCCCATCCAAGTACTAACCAGGCCCGACCCTGCTTAGCTTCCGAGATCGGACGAGATCGGGCGTGTTCAGGGTGGTATGGCCGTAAGCAAGTAAGGCAGCAGCCGCTAGGCCTCATATGCCAGTTTCACGCTAACGCGGAGGGGACTGGCGGGTGTCAGACCGGATGAGAAAAGCATCAGCAGAGGCTGCGGTCGTTCAGGCAGTCAGTTAAGGGGTTATCGCTTCTCGGCCTTTTGGCTAAGATCAAGTGTAGTATCTGTTCTTATCAGTTTAATATCTGATACGTCCCCTATACGGGGACTACATATTAAACGGATTTTTGGACTCGGGAGTTGAAACAGGGGCTTGCTCCGTTCACTCCACGCATCGACCCGGCATTGCAGTGCCGCTGGGAACGGTGCGCCTCCTTCTGCTTTGTCGAAAGAAACTCGCATACACAAGGGCACCTTACCGTTCTGAACGGCGTGCCCGGTGGTTTACGCCCCGCCCCCTAGGCCGTGCCCCCCATTTGTGTTAACCAACGCCCCCAAAGTGGTTGGGGGTTGGGGCGACGGGAGGAGTAGACTAATTCCGGGGTACAGGTGAAAAATCTTCAAAGTGTGGGCTGCTGAAAAAAGAAAAAAAAACCTGCATGTGCCGTTTTGCCCGGCTCTCCGCGGGGCCCCGGGGAGCCTTGTCACCCAGCCGGGGTGCCCGCCCACAACCCAGTCAAACTCACAACCCGGCTCTCCAGCCGAACCCGGGTACCCACTATTAAGCCACCCTCCCGGAACCTTTACCAATAGCTGCGGGCGCACCGAGGCCGGGGACCTGGTGGTACGAATCCAGCTTTTTGGCAAAGCATTGTGGCCGTTTTGGGGAGCTCCCCACGCCAAAATGGGGCAACCTAAGGGGACTCCAGTCGGCCAGTTGGAGCCAAAGTAAAGTCTAGGTCTGTGTCCTGCTGCCCAACGGGGCTTTCTTCGCTGTGGGCGCCCCCTGGTGCTTCTCTAAGTTGTCCAATATTTCACTTTGACAACAGTCTGCCAAAAGGAAAAAAAGGACAAAAAAAGCTTACAGCACCTGGTATTCCCAGGCGGTCTCCCATCCAAGTACTAACCAGGCCCGACCCTGCTTAGCTTCCGAGATCGGACGAGATCGGGCGTGTTCAGGGTGGTATGGCCGTAAGCGACAGTGAACCGCAGCCGGTAGGCCTTAATGGGCCAGCAGAGGCCCTTGCTATCGTGTGTGCTTCTGTCACGGCCACTCATAAACACCGATTGCTCCTTCAGTCTGGCAAAATGAAAAAGCTTACAGCACCTGGTATTCCCAGGCGGTCTCCCATCCAAGTACTAACCAGGCCCGACCCTGCTTAGCTTCCGAGATCGGACGAGATTGGGCGTGTTCAGGGTGGTATGGCCATGAGCGACAGTCAACCGCAGCCGGTAGGCCTTAATGGGCCAGCAGAGGCCCTTGCTATCGTGTGTGCTTCTGTCACGGCCACTCATAAACGACGATTGCTCCTTCAGTCTGGCAAAATGAAAAAGCTTACAGCACCTGGTATTCCCAGGCGGTCTCCCATCCAAGTACTAACCAGGCCCGACCCTGCTTAGCTTCCGAGATCGGACGAGATCGGGCGTGTTCAGGGTGGTATGGCCGTAAGCAAGTAAGGCAGCAGCCGCTAGGCCTCATATGCCAGTTTCACGCTAACGCGGAGGGGACTGGCGGGTGTCAGACCGGATGAGAAAAGCATCAGCAGAGGCTGCGGTCGTTCAGGCAGTCAGTTAAGGGGTTATCGCTTCTCGGCCTTTTGGCTAAGATCAAGTGTAGTATCTGTTCTTATCAGTTTAATATCTGATACGTCCCCTATACGGGGACTACATATTAAACGGATTTTTGGACTCGGGAGTTGAAACAGGGGCTTGCTCCGTTCACTCCACGCATCGACCCGGCATTGCAGTGCCGCTGGGAACGGTGCGCCTCCTTCTGCTTTGTCGAAAGAAACTCGCATACACAAGGGCACCTTACCGTTCTGAACGGCGTGCCCGGTGGTTTACGCCCCGCCCCCTAGGCCGTGCCCCCCATTTGTGTTAACCAACGCCCCCAAAGTGGTTGGGGGTTGGGGCGACGGGAGGAGTAGACTAATTCCGGGGTACAGGTGAAAAATCTTCAAAGTGTGGGCTGCTGAAAAAAGAAAAAAAAACCTGCATGTGCCGTTTTGCCCGGCTCTCCACGGGGCCCCGGGGAGCCTTGTCACCCAGCCGGGGTGCCCGCCCACAACCCAGTCAAACTCACAACCCGGCTCTCCAGCCGAACCCGGGTACCCACTATTAAGCCACCCTCCCGGAACCTTTACCAATAGCTGCGGGCGCACCGAGGCCGGGGACCTGGTGGTACGAATCCAGCTTTTTGGCAAAGCATTGTGGCCGTTTTGGGGAGCTCCCCACGCCAAAATGGGGCAACCTAAGGGGACTCCAGTCGGCCAGTTGGAGCCAAAGTAAAGTCTAGGTCTGTGTCCTGCTGCCCAACGGGGCTTTCTTCGCTGTGGGCGCCCCCTGGTGCTTCTCTAAGTTGTCCAATATTTCACTTTGACAACAGTCTGCCAAAAGGAAAAAAAGGACAAAAAAAGCTTACAGCACCTGGTATTCCCAGGCGGTCTCCCATCCAAGTACTAACCAGGCCCGACCCTGCTTAGCTTCCGAGATCGGACGAGATCGGGCGTGTTCAGGGTGGTATGGCCGTAAGCGACAGTGAACCGCAGCCGGTAGGCCTTAATGGGCCAGCAGAGGCCCTTGCTATCGTGTGTGCTTCTGTCACGGCCACTCATAAACACCGATTGCTCCTTCAGTCTGGCAAAATGAAAAAGCTTACAGCACCTGGTATTCCCAGGCGGTCTCCCATCCAAGTACTAACCAGGCCCGACCCTGCTTAGCTTCCGAGATCGGACGAGATTGGGCGTGTTCAGGGTGGTATGGCCATGAGCGACAGTCAACCGCAGCCGGTAGGCCTTAATGGGCCAGCAGAGGCCCTTGCTATCGTGTGTGCTTCTGTCACGGCCACTCATAAACGACGATTGCTCCTTCAGTCTGGCAAAATGAAAAAGCTTACAGCACCTGGTATTCCCAGGCGGTCTCCCATCCAAGTACTAACCAGGCCCGACCCTGCTTAGCTTCCGAGATCGGACGAGATCGGGCGTGTTCAGGGTGGTATGGCCGTAAGCAAGTAAGGCAGCAGCCGCTAGGCCTCATATGCCAGTTTCACGCTAACGCGGAGGGGACTGGCGGGTGTCAGACCGGATGAGAAAAGCATCAGCAGAGGCTGCGGTCGTTCAGGCAGTCAGTTAAGGGGTTATCGCTTCTCGGCCTTTTGGCTAAGATCAAGTGTAGTATCTGTTCTTATCAGTTTAATATCTGATACGTCCCCTATACGGGGACTACATATTAAACGGATTTTTGGACTCGGGAGTTGAAACAGGGGCTTGCTCCGTTCACTCCACGCATCGACCCGGCATTGCAGTGCCGCTGGGAACGGTGCGCCTCCTTCTGCTTTGTCGAAAGAAACTCGCATACACAAGGGCACCTTACCGTTCTGAACGGCGTGCCCGGTGGTTTACGCCCCGCCCCCTAGGCCGTGCCCCCCATTTGTGTTAACCAACGCCCCCAAAGTGGTTGGGGGTTGGGGCGACGGGAGGAGTAGACTAATTCCGGGGTACAGGTGAAAAATCTTCAAAGTGTGGGCTGCTGAAAAAAGAAAAAAAAACCTGCATGTGCCGTTTTGCCCGGCTCTCCGCGGGGCCCCGGGGAGCCTTGTCACCCAGCCGGGGTGCCCGCCCACAACCCAGTCAAACTCACAACCCGGCTCTCCAGCCGAACCCGGGTACCCACTATTAAGCCACCCTCCCGGAACCTTTACCAATAGCTGCGGGCGCACCGAGGCCGGGGACCTGGTGGTACGAATCCAGCTTTTTGGCAAAGCATTGTGGCCGTTTTGGGGAGCTCCCCACGCCAAAATGGGGCAACCTAAGGGGACTCCAGTCGGCCAGTTGGAGCCAAAGTAAAGTCTAGGTCTGTGTCCTGCTGCCCAACGGGGCTTTCTTCGCTGTGGGCGCCCCCTGGTGCTTCTCTAAGTTGTCCAATATTTCACTTTGACAACAGTCTGCCAAAAGGAAAAAAAGGACAAAAAAAGCTTACAGCACCTGGTATTCCCAGGCGGTCTCCCATCCAAGTACTAACCAGGCCCGACCCTGCTTAGCTTCCGAGATCGGACGAGATCGGGCGTGTTCAGGGTGGTATGGCCGTAAGCGACAGTGAACCGCAGCCGGTAGGCCTTAATGGGCCAGCAGAGGCCCTTGCTATCGTGTGTGCTTCTGTCACGGCCACTCATAAACACCGATTGCTCCTTCAGTCTGGCAAAATGAAAAAGCTTACAGCACCTGGTATTCCCAGGCGGTCTCCCATCCAAGTACTAACCAGGCCCGACCCTGCTTAGCTTCCGAGATCGGACGAGATTGGGCGTGTTCAGGGTGGTATGGCCATGAGCAACAGTCAACCGCAGCCGGTAGGCCTTAATGGGCCAGCAGAGGCCCTTGCTATCGTGTGTGCTTCTGTCACGGCCACTCATAAACGACGATTGCTCCTTCAGTCTGGCAAAATGAAAAAGCTTACAGCACCTGGTATTCCCAGGCGGTCTCCCATCCAAGTACTAACCAGGCCCGACCCTGCTTAGCTTCCGAGATCGGACGAGATCGGGCGTGTTCAGGGTGGTATGGCCGTAAGCAAGTAAGGCAGCAGCCGCTAGGCCTCATATGCCAGTTTCACGCTAACGCGGAGGGGACTGGCGGGTGTCAGACCGGATGAGAAAAGCATCAGCAGAGGCTGCGGTCGTTCAGGCAGTCAGTTAAGGGGTTATCGCTTCTCGGCCTTTTGGCTAAGATCAAGTGTAGTATCTGTTCTTATCAGTTTAATATCTGATACGTCCCCTATACGGGGACTACATATTAAACGGATTTTTGGACTCGGGAGTTGAAACAGGGGCTTGCTCCGTTCACTCCACGCATCGACCCGGCATTGCAGTGCCGCTGGGAACGGTGCGCCTCCTTCTGCTTTGTCGAAAGAAACTCGCATACACAAGGGCACCTTACCGTTCTGAACGGCGTGCCCGGTGGTTTACGCCCCGCCCCCTAGGCCGTGCCCCCCATTTGTGTTAACCAACGCCCCCAAAGTGGTTGGGGGTTGGGGCGACGGGAGGAGTAGACTAATTCCGGGGTACAGGTGAAAAATCTTCAAAGTGTGGGCTGCTGAAAAAAGAAAAAAAAACCTGCATGTGCCGTTTTGCCCGGCTCTCCGCGGGGCCCCGGGGAGCCTTGTCACCCAGCCGGGGTGCCCGCCCACAACCCAGTCAAACTCACAACCCGGCTCTCCAGCCGAACCCGGGTACCCACTATTAAGCCACCCTCCCGGAACCTTTACCAATAGCTGCGGGCGCACCGAGGCCGGGGACCTGGTGGTACGAATCCAGCTTTTTGGCAAAGCATTGTGGCCGTTTTGGGGAGCTCCCCACGCCAAAATGGGGCAACCTAAGGGGACTCCAGTCGGCCAGTTGGAGCCAAAGTAAAGTCTAGGTCTGTGTCCTGCTGCCCAACGGGGCTTTCTTCGCTGTGGGCGCCCCCTGGTGCTTCTCTAAGTTGTCCAATATTTCACTTTGACAACAGTCTGCCAAAAGGAAAAAAAGGACAAAAAAAGCTTACAGCACCTGGTATTCCCAGGCGGTCTCCCATCCAAGTACTAACCAGGCCCGACCCTGCTTAGCTTCCGAGATCGGACGAGATCGGGCGTGTTCAGGGTGGTATGGCCGTAAGCGACAGTGAACCGCAGCCGGTAGGCCTTAATGGGCCAGCAGAGGCCCTTGCTATCGTGTGTGCTTCTGTCACGGCCACTCATAAACACCGATTGCTCCTTCAGTCTGGCAAAATGAAAAAGCTTACAGCACCTGGTATTCCCAGGCGGTCTCCCATCCAAGTACTAACCAGGCCCGACCCTGCTTAGCTTCCGAGATCGGACGAGATTGGGCGTGTTCAGGGTGGTATGGCCATGAGCGACAGTCAACCGCAGCCGGTAGGCCTTAATGGGCCAGCAGAGGCCCTTGCTATCGTGTGTGCTTCTGTCACGGCCACTCATAAACGACGATTGCTCCTTCAGTCTGGCAAAATGAAAAAGCTTACAGCACCTGGTATTCCCAGGCGGTCTCCCATCCAAGTACTAACCAGGCCCGACCCTGCTTAGCTTCCGAGATCGGACGAGATCGGGCGTGTTCAGGGTGGTATGGCCGTAAGCAAGTAAGGCAGCAGCCGCTAGGCCTCATATGCCAGTTTCACGCTAACGCAGAGGGGACTGGCGGGTGTCAGACCGGATGAGAAAAGCATCAGCAGAGGCTGCGGTCGTTCAGGCAGTCAGTTAAGGGGTTATCGCTTCTCGGCCTTTTGGCTAAGATCAAGTGTAGTATCTGTTCTTATCAGTTTAATATCTGATACGTCCCCTATACGGGGACTACATATTAAACGGATTTTTGGACTCGGGAGTTGAAACAGGGGCTTGCTCCGTTCACTCCACGCATCGACCCGGCTTTGCAGTGCCGCTGGGAACGGTGCGCCTCCTTCTGCTTTGTCGAAAGAAACTCGCATACACAAGGGCACCTTACCGTTCTGAACGGCGTGCCCGGTGGTTTACGCCCCGCCCCCTAGGCCGTGCCCCCCATTTGTGTTAACCAACGCCCCCAAAGTGGTTGGGGGTTGGGGCGACGGGAGGAGTAGACTAATTCCGGGGTACAGGTGAAAAATCTTCAAAGTGTGGGCTGCTGAAAAAAGAAAAAAAAACCTGCATGTGCCGTTTTGCCCGGCTCTCCGCGGGGCCCCGGGGAGCCTTGTCACCCAGCCGGGGTGCCCGCCCACAACCCAGTCAAACTCACAACCCGGCTCTCCAGCCGAACCCGGGTACCCACTATTAAGCCACCCTCCCGGAACCTTTACCAATAGCTGCGGGCGCACCGAGGCCGGGGACCTGGTGGTACGAATCCAGCTTTTTGGCAAAGCATTGTGGCCGTTTTGGGGAGCTCCCCACGCCAAAATGGGGCAACCTAAGGGGACTCCAGTCGGCCAGTTGGAGCCAAAGTAAAGTCTAGGTCTGTGTCCTGCTGCCCAACGGGGCTTTCTTCGCTGTGGGCGCCCCCTGGTGCTTCTCTAAGTTGTCCAATATTTCACTTTGACAACAGTCTGCCAAAAGGAAAAAAAGGACAAAAAAAGCTTACAGCACCTGGTATTCCCAGGCGGTCTCCCATCCAAGTACTAACCAGGCCCGACCCTGCTTAGCTTCCGAGATCGGACGAGATCGGGCGTGTTCAGGGTGGTATGGCCGTAAGCGACAGTGAACCGCAGCCGGTAGGCCTTAATGGGCCAGCAGAGGCCCTTGCTATCGTGTGTGCTTCTGTCACGGCCACTCATAAACACCGATTGCTCCTTCAGTCTGGCAAAATGAAAAAGCTTACAGCACCTGGTATTCCCAGGCGGTCTCCCATCCAAGTACTAACCAGGCCCGACCCTGCTTAGCTTCCGAGATCGGACGAGATTGGGCGTGTTCAGGGTGGTATGGCCATGAGCGACAGTCAACCGCAGCCGGTAGGCCTTAATGGGCCAGCAGAGGCCCTTGCTATCGTGTGTGCTTCTGTCACGGCCACTCATAAACGACGATTGCTCCTTCAGTCTGGCAAAATGAAAAAGCTTACAGCACCTGGTATTCCCAGGCGGTCTCCCATCCAAGTACTAACCAGGCCCGACCCTGCTTAGCTTCCGAGATCGGACGAGATCGGGCGTGTTCAGGGTGGTATGGCCGTAAGCAAGTAAGGCAGCAGCCGCTAGGCCTCATATGCCAGTTTCACGCTAACGCGGAGGGGACTGGCGGGTGTCAGACCGGATGAGAAAAGCATCAGCAGAGGCTGCGGTCGTTCAGGCAGTCAGTTAAGGGGTTATCGCTTCTCGGCCTTTTGGCTAAGATCAAGTGTAGTATCTGTTCTTATCAGTTTAATATCTGATACGTCCCCTATACGGGGACTACATATTAAACGGATTTTTGGACTCGGGAGTTGAAACAGGGGCTTGCTCCGTTCACTCCACGCATCGACCCGGCATTGCAGTGCCGCTGGGAACGGTGCGCCTCCTTCTGCTTTGTCGAAAGAAACTCGCATACACAAGGGCACCTTACCGTTCTGAACGGCGTGCCCGGTGGTTTACGCCCCGCCCCCTAGGCCGTGCCCCCCATTTGTGTTAACCAACGCCCCCAAAGTGGTTGGGGGTTGGGGCGACGGGAGGAGTAGACTAATTCCGGGGTACAGGTGAAAAATCTTCAAAGTGTGGGCTGCTGAAAAAAGAAAAAAAAACCTGCATGTGCCGTTTTGCCCGGCTCTCCGCGGGGCCCCGGGGAGCCTTGTCACCCAGCCGGGGTGCCCGCCCACAACCCAGTCAAACTCACAACCCGGCTCTCCAGCCGAACCCGGGTACCCACTATTAAGCCACCCTCCCGGAACCTTTACCAATAGCTGCGGGCGCACCGAGGCCGGGGACCTGGTGGTACGAATCCAGCTTTTTGGCAAAGCATTGTGGCCGTTTTGGGGAGCTCCCCACGCCAAAATGGGGCAACCTAAGGGGACTCCAGTCGGCCAGTTGGAGCCAAAGTAAAGTCTAGGTCTGTGTCCTGCTGCCCAACGGGGCTTTCTTCGCTGTGGGCGCCCCCTGGTGCTTCTCTAAGTTGTCCAATATTTCACTTTGACAACAGTCTGCCAAAAGGAAAAAAAGGACAAAAAAAGCTTACAGCACCTGGTATTCCCAGGCGGTCTCCCATCCAAGTACTAACCAGGCCCGACCCTGCTTAGCTTCCGAGATCGGACGAGATCGGGCGTGTTCAGGGTGGTATGGCCGTAAGCGACAGTGAACCGCAGCCGGTAGGCCTTAATGGGCCAGCAGAGGCCCTTGCTATCGTGTGTGCTTCTGTCACGGCCACTCATAAACACCGATTGCTCCTTCAGTCTGGCAAAATGAAAAAGCTTACAGCACCTGGTATTCCCAGGCGGTCTCCCATCCAAGTACTAACCAGGCCCGACCCTGCTTAGCTTCCGAGATCGGACGAGATTGGGCGTGTTCAGGGTGGTATGGCCATGAGCGACAGTCAACCGCAGCCGGTAGGCCTTAATGGGCCAGCAGAGGCCCTTGCTATCGTGTGTGCTTCTGTCACGGCCACTCATAAACGACGATTGCTCCTTCAGTCTGGCAAAATGAAAAAGCTTACAGCACCTGGTATTCCCAGGCGGTCTCCCATCCAAGTACTAACCAGGCCCGACCCTGCTTAGCTTCCGAGATCGGACGAGATCGGGCGTGTTCAGGGTGGTATGGCCGTAAGCAAGTAAGGCAGCAGCCGCTAGGCCTCATATGCCAGTTTCACGCTAACGCGGAGGGGACTGGCGGGTGTCAGACCGGATGAGAAAAGCATCAGCAGAGGCTGCGGTCGTTCAGGCAGTCAGTTAAGGGGTTATCGCTTCTCGGCCTTTTGGCTAAGATCAAGTGTAGTATCTGTTCTTATCAGTTTAATATCTGATATGTCCCCTATACGGGGACTACATATTAAACGGATTTTTGGACTCGGGAGTTGAAACAGGGGCTTGCTCCGTTCACTCCACGCATCGACCCGGCATTGCAGTGCCGCTGGGAACGGTGCGCCTCCTTCTGCTTTGTCGAAAGAAACTCGCATACACAAGGGCACCTTACCGTTCTGAACGGCGTGCCCGGTGGTTTACGCCCCGCCCCCTAGGCCGTGCCCCCCATTTGTGTTAACCAACGCCCCCAAAGTGGTTGGGGGTTGGGGCGACGGGAGGAGTAGACTAATTCCGGGGTACAGGTGAAAAATCTTCAAAGTGTGGGCTGCTGAAAAAAGAAAAAAAAACCTGCATGTGCCGTTTTGCCCGGCTCTCCGCGGGGCCCCGGGGAGCCTTGTCACCCAGCCGGGGTGCCCGCCCACAACCCAGTCAAACTCACAACCCGGCTCTCCAGCCGAACCCGGGTACCCACTATTAAGCCACCCTCCCGGAACCTTTACCAATAGCTGCGGGCGCACCGAGGCCGGGGACCTGGTGGTACGAATCCAGCTTTTTGGCAAAGCATTGTGGCCGTTTTGGGGAGCTCCCCACGCCAAAATGGGGCAACCTAAGGGGACTCCAGTCGGCCAGTTGGAGCCAAAGTAAAGTCTAGGTCTGTGTCCTGCTGCCCAACGGGGCTTTCTTCGCTGTGGGCGCCCCCTGGTGCTTCTCTAAGTTGTCCAATATTTCACTTTGACAACAGTCTGCCAAAAGGAAAAAAAGGACAAAAAAAGCTTACAGCACCTGGTATTCCCAGGCGGTCTCCCATCCAAGTACTAACCAGGCCCGACCCTGCTTAGCTTCCGAGATCGGACGAGATCGGGCGTGTTCAGGGTGGTATGGCCGTAAGCGACAGTGAACCGCAGCCGGTAGGCCTTAATGGGCCAGCAGAGGCCCTTGCTATCGTGTGTGCTTCTGTCACGGCCACTCATAAACACCGATTGCTCCTTCAGTCTGGCAAAATGAAAAAGCTTACAGCACCTGGTATTCCCAGGCGGTCTCCCATCCAAGTACTAACCAGGCCCGACCCTGCTTAGCTTCCGAGATCGGACGAGATTGGGCGTGTTCAGGGTGGTATGGCCATGAGCGACAGTCAACCGCAGCCGGTAGGCCTTAATGGGCCAGCAGAGGCCCTTGCTATCGTGTGTGCTTCTGTCACGGCCACTCATAAACGACGATTGCTCCTTCAGTCTGGCAAAATGAAAAAGCTTACAGCACCTGGTATTCCCAGGCGGTCTCCCATCCAAGTACTAACCAGGCCCGACCCTGCTTAGCTTCCGAGATCGGACGAGATCGGGCGTGTTCAGGGTGGTATGGCCGTAAGCAAGTAAGGCAGCAGCCGCTAGGCCTCATATGCCAGTTTCACGCTAACGCGGAGGGGACTGGCGGGTGTCAGACCGGATGAGAAAAGCATCAGCAGAGGCTGCGGTCGTTCAGGCAGTCAGTTAAGGGGTTATCGCTTCTCGGCCTTTTGGCTAAGATCAAGTGTAGTATCTGTTCTTATCAGTTTAATATCTGATACGTCCCCTATACGGGGACTACATATTAAACGGATTTTTGGACTCGGGAGTTGAAACAGGGGCTTGCTCCGTTCACTCCACGCATCGACCCGGCATTGCAGTGCCGCTGGGAACGGTGCGCCTCCTTCTGCTTTGTCGAAAGAAACTCGCATACACAAGGGCACCTTACCGTTCTGAACGGCGTGCCCGGTGGTTTACGCCCCGCCCCCTAGGCCGTGCCCCCCATTTGTGTTAACCAACGCCCCCAAAGTGGTTGGGGGTTGGGGCGACGGGAGGAGTAGACTAATTCCGGGGTACAGGTGAAAAATCTTCAAAGTGTGGGCTGCTGAAAAAAGAAAAAAAAACCTGCATGTGCCGTTTTGCCCGGCTCTCCGCGGGGCCCCGGGGAGCCTTGTCACCCAGCCGGGGTGCCCGCCCACAACCCAGTCAAACTCACAACCCGGCTCTCCAGCCGAACCCGGGTACCCACTATTAAGCCACCCTCCCGGAACCTTTACCAATAGCTGCGGGCGCACCGAGGCCGGGGACCTGGTGGTACGAATCCAGCTTTTTGGCAAAGCATTGTGGCCGTTTTGGGGAGCTCCCCACGCCAAAATGGGGCAACCTAAGGGGACTCCAGTCGGCCAGTTGGAGCCAAAGTAAAGTCTAGGTCTGTGTCCTGCTGCCCAACGGGGCTTTCTTCGCTGTGGGCGCCCCCTGGTGCTTCTCTAAGTTGTCCAATATTTCACTTTGACAACAGTCTGCCAAAAGGAAAAAAAGGACAAAAAAAGCTTACAGCACCTGGTATTCCCAGGCGGTCTCCCATCCAAGTACTAACCAGGCCCGACCCTGCTTAGCTTCCGAGATCGGACGAGATCGGGCGTGTTCAGGGTGGTATGGCCGTAAGCGACAGTGAACCGCAGCCGGTAGGCCTTAATGGGCCAGCAGAGGCCCTTGCTATCGTGTGTGCTTCTGTCACGGCCACTCATAAACACCGATTGCTCCTTCAGTCTGGCAAAATGAAAAAGCTTACAGCACCTGGTATTCCCAGGCGGTCTCCCATCCAAGTACTAACCAGGCCCGACCCTGCTTAGCTTCCGAGATCGGACGAGATTGGGCGTGTTCAGGGTGGTATGGCCATGAGCGACAGTCAACCGCAGCCGGTAGGCCTTAATGGGCCAGCAGAGGCCCTTGCTATCGTGTGTGCTTCTGTCACGGCCACTCATAAACGACGATTGCTCCTTCAGTCTGGCAAAATGAAAAAGCTTACAGCACCTGGTATTCCCAGGCGGTCTCCCATCCAAGTACTAACCAGGCCCGACCCTGCTTAGCTTCCGAGATCGGACGAGATCGGGCGTGTTCAGGGTGGTATGGCCGTAAGCAAGTAAGGCAGCAGCCGCTAGGCCTCATATGCCAGTTTCACGCTAACGCGGAGGGGACTGGCGGGTGTCAGACCGGATGAGAAAAGCATCAGCAGAGGCTGCGGTCGTTCAGGCAGTCAGTTAAGGGATTATCGCTTCTCGGCCTTTTGGCTAAGATCAAGTGTAGTATCTGTTCTTATCAGTTTAATATCTGATACGTCCCCTATACGGGGACTACATATTAAACGGATTTTTGGACTCGGGAGTTGAAACAGGGGCTTGCTCCGTTCACTCCACGCATCGACCCGGCATTGCAGTGCCGCTGGGAACGGTGCGCCTCCTTCTGCTTTGTCGAAAGAAACTCGCATACACAAGGGCACCTTACCGTTCTGAACGGCGTGCCCGGTGGTTTACGCCCCGCCCCCTAGGCCGTGCCCCCCATTTGTGTTAACCAACGCCCCCAAAGTGGTTGGGGGTTGGGGCGACGGGAGGAGTAGACTAATTCCGGGGTACAGGTGAAAAATCTTCAAAGTGTGGGCTGCTGAAAAAAGAAAAAAAAACCTGCATGTGCCGTTTTGCCCGGCTCTCCGCGGGGCCCCGGGGAGCCTTGTCACCCAGCCGGGGTGCCCGCCCACAACCCAGTCAAACTCACAACCCGGCTCTCCAGCCGAACCCGGGTACCCACTATTAAGCCACCCTCCCGGAACCTTTACCAATAGCTGCGGGCGCACCGAGGCCGGGGACCTGGTGGTACGAATCCAGCTTTTTGGCAAAGCATTGTGGCCGTTTTGGGGAGCTCCCCACGCCAAAATGGGGCAACCTAAGGGGACTCCAGTCGGCCAGTTGGAGCCAAAGTAAAGTCTAGGTCTGTGTCCTGCTGCCCAACGGGGCTTTCTTCGCTGTGGGCGCCCCCTGGTGCTTCTCTAAGTTGTCCAATATTTCACTTTGACAACAGTCTGCCAAAAGGAAAAAAAGGACAAAAAAAGCTTACAGCACCTGGTATTCCCAGGCGGTCTCCCATCCAAGTACTAACCAGGCCCGACCCTGCTTAGCCTCCGAGATCGGACGAGATCGGGCGTGTTCAGGGTGGTATGGCCGTAAGCGACAGTGAACCGCAGCCGGTAGGCCTTAATGGGCCAGCAGAGGCCCTTGCTATCGTGTGTGCTTCTGTCACGGCCACTCATAAACACCGATTGCTCCTTCAGTCTGGCAAAATGAAAAAGCTTACAGCACCTGGTATTCCCAGGCGGTCTCCCATCCAAGTACTAACCAGGCCCGACCCTGCTTAGCTTCCGAGATCGGACGAGATTGGGCGTGTTCAGGGTGGTATGGCCATGAGCGACAGTCAACCGCAGCCGGTAGGCCTTAATGGGCCAGCAGAGGCCCTTGCTATCGTGTGTGCTTCTGTCACGGCCACTCATAAACGACGATTGCTCCTTCAGTCTGGCAAAATGAAAAAGCTTACAGCACCTGGTATTCCCAGGCGGTCTCCCATCCAAGTACTAACCAGGCCCGACCCTGCTTAGCTTCCGAGATCGGACGAGATCGGGCGTGTTCAGGGTGGTATGGCCGTAAGCAAGTAAGGCAGCAGCCGCTAGGCCTCATATGCCAGTTTCACGCTAACGCGGAGGGGACTGGCGGGTGTCAGACCGGATGAGAAAAGCATCAGCAGAGGCTGCGGTCGTTCAGGCAGTCAGTTAAGGGGTTATCGCTTCTCGGCCTTTTGGCTAAGATCAAGTGTAGTATCTGTTCTTATCAGTTTAATATCTGATACGTCCCCTATACGGGGACTACATATTAAACGGATTTTTGGACTCGGGAGTTGAAACAGGGGCTTGCTCCGTTCACTCCACGCATCGACCCGGCATTGCAGTGCCGCTGGGAACGGTGCGCCTCCTTCTGCTTTGTCGAAAGAAACTCGCATACACAAGGGCACCTTACCGTTCTGAACGGCGTGCCCGGTGGTTTACGCCCCGCCCCCTAGGCCGTGCCCCCCATTTGTGTTAACCAACGCCCCCAAAGTGGTTGGGGGTTGGGGCGACGGGAGGAGTAGACTAATTCCGGGGTACAGGTGAAAAATCTTCAAAGTGTGGGCTGCTGAAAAAAGAAAAAAAAACCTGCATGTGCCGTTTTGCCCGGCTCTCCGCGGGGCCCCGGGGAGCCTTGTCACCCAGCCGGGGTGCCCGCCCACAACCCAGTCAAACTCACAACCCGGCTCTCCAGCCGAACCCGGGTACCCACTATTAAGCCACCCTCCCGGAACCTTTACCAATAGCTGCGGGCGCACCGAGGCCGGGGACCTGGTGGTACGAATCCAGCTTTTTGGCAAAGCATTGTGGCCGTTTTGGGGAGCTCCCCACGCCAAAATGGGGCAACCTAAGGGGACTCCAGTCGGCCAGTTGGAGCCAAAGTAAAGTCTAGGTCTGTGTCCTGCTGCCCAACGGGGCTTTCTTCGCTGTGGGCGCCCCCTGGTGCTTCTCTAAGTTGTCCAATATTTCACTTTGACAACAGTCTGCCAAAAGGAAAAAAAGGACAAAAAAAGCTTACAGCACCTGGTATTCCCAGGCGGTCTCCCATCCAAGTACTAACCAGGCCCGACCCTGCTTAGCTTCCGAGATCGGACGAGATCGGGCGTGTTCAGGGTGGTATGGCCGTAAGCGACAGTGAACCGCAGCCGGCCGCAGCCGGTAGGCCTTAATGGGCCAGCAGAGGCCCTTGCTATCGTGTTTGCTTCTGTCACGGCCACTCATAAACACCGATTGTTCCTTCAGTCTGGCAAAATGAAAAAGCTTACAGCACCTGGTATTCCCAGGCGGTCTCCCATCCAAGTACTAACCAGGCCCGACCCTGCTTAGCTTCCGAGATCGGACGAGATTGGGCGTGTTCAGGGTGGTATGGCCATGAGCGACAGTCAACCGCAGCCGGTAGGCCTTAATGGGCCAGCAGAGGCCCTTGCTATCGTGTGTGCTTCTGTCACGGCCACTCATAAACGACGATTGCTCCTTCAGTCTGGCAAAATGAAAAAGCTTACAGCACCTGGTATTCCCAGGCGGTCTCCCATCCAAGTACTAACCAGGCCCGACCCTGCTTAGCTTCCGAGATCGGACGAGATCGGGCGTGTTCAGGGTGGTATGGCCGTAAGCAAGTAAGGCAGCAGCCGCTAGGCCTCATATGCCAGTTTCACGCTAACGCGGAGGGGACTGGCGGGTGTCAGACCGGATGAGAAAAGCATCAGCAGAGGCTGCGGTCGTTCAGGCAGTCAGTTAAGGGGTTATCGCTTCTCGGCCTTTTGGCTAAGATCAAGTGTAGTATCTGTTCTTATCAGTTTAATATCTGATACGTCCCCTATACGGGGACTACATATTAAACGGATTTTTGGACTCGGGAGTTGAAACAGGGGCTTGCTCCGTTCACTCCACGCATCGACCCGGCATTGCAGTGCCGCTGGGAACGGTGCGCCTCCTTCTGCTTTGTCGAAAGAAACTCGCATACACAAGGGCACCTTACCGTTCTGAACGGCGTGCCCGGTGGTTTACGCCCCGCCCCCTAGGCCGTGCCCCCCATTTGTGTTAACCAACGCCCCCAAAGTGGTTGGGGGTTGGGGCGACGGGAGGAGTAGACTAATTCCGGGGTACAGGTGAAAAATCTTCAAAGTGTGGGCTGCTGAAAAAAGAAAAAAAAACCTGCATGTGCCGTTTTGCCCGGCTCTCCGCGGGGCCCCGGGGAGCCTTGTCACCCAGCCGGGGTGCCCGCCCACAACCCAGTCAAACTCACAACCCGGCTCTCCAGCCGAACCCGGGTACCCACTATTAAGCCACCCTCCCGGAACCTTTACCAATAGCTGCGGGCGCACCGAGGCCGGGGACCTGGTGGTACGAATCCAGCTTTTTGGCAAAGCATTGTGGCCGTTTTGGGGAGCTCCCCACGCCAAAATGGGGCAACCTAAGGGGACTCCAGTCGGCCAGTTGGAGCCAAAGTAAAGTCTAGGTCTGTGTCCTGCTGCCCAACGGGGCTTTCTTCGCTGTGGGCGCCCCCTGGTGCTTCTCTAAGTTGTCCAATATTTCACTTTGACAACAGTCTGCCAAAAGGAAAAAAAGGACAAAAAAAGCTTACAGCACCTGGTATTCCCAGGCGGTCTCCCATCCAAGTACTAACCAGGCCCGACCCTGCTTAGCTTCCGAGATCGGACGAGATCGGGCGTGTTCAGGGTGGTATGGCCGTAAGCGACAGTGAACCGCAGCCGGCCGCAGCCGGTAGGCCTTAATGGGCCAGCAGAGGCCCTTGCTATCGTGTTTGCTTCTGTCACGGCCACTCATAAACACCGATTGTTCCTTCAGTCTGGCAAAATGAAAAAGCTTACAGCACCTGGTATTCCCAGGCGGTCTCCCATCCAAGTACTAACCAGGCCCGACCCTGCTTAGCTTCCGAGATCGGACGAGATTGGGCGTGTTCAGGGTGGTATGGCCATGAGCGACAGTCAACCGCAGCCGGTAGGCCTTAATGGGCCAGCAGAGGCCCTTGCTATCGTGTGTGCTTCTGTCACGGCCACTCATAAACGACGATTGCTCCTTCAGTCTGGCAAAATGAAAAAGCTTACAGCACCTGGTATTCCCAGGCGGTCTCCCATCCAAGTACTAACCAGGCCCGACCCTGCTTAGCTTCCGAGATCGGACGAGATCGGGCGTGTTCAGGGTGGTATGGCCGTAAGCAAGTAAGGCAGCAGCCGCTAGGCCTCATATGCCAGTTTCACGCTAACGCGGAGGGGACTGGCGGGTGTCAGACCGGATGAGAAAAGCATCAGCAGAGGCTGCGGTCGTTCAGGCAGTCAGTTAAGGGGTTATCGCTTCTCGGCCTTTTGGCTAAGATCAAGTGTAGTATCTGTTCTTATCAGTTTAATATCTGATACGTCCCCTATACGGGGACTACATATTAAACGGATTTTTGGACTCGGGAGTTGAAACAGGGGCTTGCTCCGTTCACTCCACGCATCGACCCGGCATTGCAGTGCCGCTGGGAACGGTGCGCCTCCTTCTGCTTTGTCGAAAGAAACTCGCATACACAAGGGCACCTTACCGTTCTGAACGGCGTGCCCGGTGGTTTACGCCCCGCCCCCTAGGCCGTGCCCCCCATTTGTGTTAACCAACGCCCCCAAAGTGGTTGGGGGTTGGGGCGACGGGAGGAGTAGACTAATTCCGGGGTACAGGTGAAAAATCTTCAAAGTGTGGGCTGCTGAAAAAAGAAAAAAAAACCTGCATGTGCCGTTTTGCCCGGCTCTCCGCGGGGCCCCGGGGAGCCTTGTCACCCAGCCGGGGTGCCCGCCCACAACCCAGTCAAACTCACAACCCGGCTCTCCAGCCGAACCCGGGTACCCACTATTAAGCCACCCTCCCGGAACCTTTACCAATAGCTGCGGGCGCACCGAGGCCGGGGACCTGGTGGTACGAATCCAGCTTTTTGGCAAAGCATTGTGGCCGTTTTGGGGAGCTCCCCACGCCAAAATGGGGCAACCTAAGGGGACTCCAGTCGGCCAGTTGGAGCCAAAGTAAAGTCTAGGTCTGTGTCCTGCTGCCCAACGGGGCTTTCTTCGCTGTGGGCGCCCCCTGGTGCTTCTCTAAGTTGTCCAATATTTCACTTTGACAACAGTCTGCCAAAAGGAAAAAAAGGACAAAAAAAGCTTACAGCACCTGGTATTCCCAGGCGGTCTCCCATCCAAGTACTAACCAGGCCCGACCCTGCTTAGCTTCCGAGATCGGACGAGATCGGGCGTGTTCAGGGTGGTATGGCCGTAAGCGACAGTGAACCGCAGCCGGCCGCAGCCGGTAGGCCTTAATGGGCCAGCAGAGGCCCTTGCTATCGTGTTTGCTTCTGTCACGGCCACTCATAAACACCGATTGTTCCTTCAGTCTGGCAAAATGAAAAAGCTTACAGCACCTGGTATTCCCAGGCGGTCTCCCATCCAAGTACTAACCAGGCCCGACCCTGCTTAGCTTCCGAGATCGGACGAGATTGGGCGTGTTCAGGGTGGTATGGCCATGAGCGACAGTCAACCGCAGCCGGTAGGCCTTAATGGGCCAGCAGAGGCCCTTGCTATCGTGTGTGCTTCTGTCACGGCCACTCATAAACGACGATTGCTCCTTCAGTCTGGCAAAATGAAAAAGCTTACAGCACCTGGTATTCCCAGGCGGTCTCCCATCCAAGTACTAACCAGGCCCGACCCTGCTTAGCTTCCGAGATCGGACGAGATCGGGCGTGTTCAGGGTGGTATGGCCGTAAGCAAGTAAGGCAGCAGCCGCTAGGCCTCATATGCCAGTTTCACGCTAACGCGGAGGGGACTGGCGGGTGTCAGACCGGATGAGAAAAGCATCAGCAGAGGCTGCGGTCGTTCAGGCAGTCAGTTAAGGGGTTATCGCTTCTCGGCCTTTTGGCTAAGATCAAGTGTAGTATCTGTTCTTATCAGTTTAATATCTGATACGTCCCCTATACGGGGACTACATATTAAACGGATTTTTGGACTCGGGAGTTGAAACAGGGGCTTGCTCCGTTCACTCCACGCATCGACCCGGCATTGCAGTGCCGCTGGGAACGGTGCGCCTCCTTCTGCTTTGTCGAAAGAAACTCGCATACACAAGGGCACCTTACCGTTCTGAACGGCGTGCCCGGTGGTTTACGCCCCGCCCCCTAGGCCGTGCCCCCCATTTGTGTTAACCAACGCCCCCAAAGTGGTTGGGGGTTGGGGCGACGGGAGGAGTAGACTAATTCCGGGGTACAGGTGAAAAATCTTCAAAGTGTGGGCTGCTGAAAAAAGAAAAAAAAACCTGCATGTGCCGTTTTGCCCGGCTCTCCGCGGGGCCCCGGGGAGCCTTGTCACCCAGCCGGGGTGCCCGCCCACAACCCAGTCAAACTCACAACCCGGCTCTCCAGCCGAACCCGGGTACCCACTATTAAGCCACCCTCCCGGAACCTTTACCAATAGCTGCGGGCGCACCGAGGCCGGGGACCTGGTGGTACGAATCCAGCTTTTTGGCAAAGCATTGTGGCCGTTTTGGGGAGCTCCCCACGCCAAAATGGGGCAACCTAAGGGGACTCCAGTCGGCCAGTTGGAGCCAAAGTAAAGTCTAGGTCTGTGTCCTGCTGCCCAACGGGGCTTTCTTCGCTGTGGGCGCCCCCTGGTGCTTCTCTAAGTTGTCCAATATTTCACTTTGACAACAGTCTGCCAAAAGGAAAAAAAGGACAAAAAAAGCTTACAGCACCTGGTATTCCCAGGCGGTCTCCCATCCAAGTACTAACCAGGCCCGACCCTGCTTAGCTTCCGAGATCGGACGAGATCGGGCGTGTTCAGGGTGGTATGGCCGTAAGCGACAGTGAACCGCAGCCGGTAGGCCTTAATGGGCCAGCAGAGGCCCTTGCTATCGTGTGTGCTTCTGTCACGGCCACTCATAAACACCGATTGCTCCTTCAGTCTGGCAAAATGAAAAAGCTTACAGCACCTGGTATTCCCAGGCGGTCTCCCATCCAAGTACTAACCAGGCCCGACCCTGCTTAGCTTCCGAGATCGGACGAGATTGGGCGTGTTCAGGGTGGTATGGCCATGAGCGACAGTCAACCGCAGCCGGTAGGCCTTAATGGGCCAGCAGAGGCCCTTGCTATCGTGTGTGCTTCTGTCACGGCCACTCATAAACGACGATTGCTCCTTCAGTCTGGCAAAATGAAAAAGCTTACAGCACCTGGTATTCCCAGGCGGTCTCCCATCCAAGTACTAACCAGGCCCGACCCTGCTTAGCTTCCGAGATCGGACGAGATCGGGCGTGTTCAGGGTGGTATGGCCGTAAGCGACAGTGAACCGCAGCCGGTAGGCCTTAATGGGCCAGCAGAGGCCCTTGCTATCGTGTTTGCTTCTGTCACGGCCACTCATAAACACCGATTGCTCCTTCAGTCTGGCAAAATGAAAAAGCTTACAGCACCTGGTATTCCCAGGCGGTCTCCCATCCAATTACTAACCAGGCCCGACCCTGCTTAGCTTCCGAGATCGGACGAGATTGGGCGTGTTCAGGGTGGTATGGCCATGAGCGACAGTCAACCGCAGCCGGTAGGCCTTAATGGGCCAGCAGAGGCCCTTGCTATCGTGTGTGCTTCTGTCACGGCCACTCATAAACGACGATTGCTCCTTCAGTCTGGCAAAATGAAAAAGCTTACAGCACCTGGTATTCCCAGGCGGTCTCCCATCCAAGTACTAACCAGGCCCGACCCTGCTTAGCTTCCGAGATCGGACGAGATCGGGCGTGTTCAGGGTGGTATGGCCGTAAGCGACAGTGAACCGCAGCCGGTAGGCCTTAATGGGCCAGCAGAGGCCCTTGCTATCGTGTTTGCTTCTGTCACGGCCACTCATAAACACCGATTGCTCCTTCAGTCTGGCAAAATGAAAAAGCTTACAGCACCTGGTATTCCCAGGCGGTCTCCCATCCAATTACTAACCAGGCCCGACCCTGCTTAGCTTCCGAGATCGGACGAGATTGGGCGTGTTCAGGGTGGTATGGCCATGAGCGACAGTCAACCGCAGCCGGTAGGCCTTAATGGGCCAGCAGAGGCCCTTGCTATCGTGTGTGCTTCTGTCACGGCCACTCATAAACGACGATTGCTCCTTCAGTCTGGCAAAATGAAAAAGCTTACAGCACCTGGTATTCCCAGGCGGTCTCCCATCCAAGTACTAACCAGGCCCGACCCTGCTTAGCTTCCGAGATCGGACGAGATCGGGCGTGTTCAGGGTGGTATGGCCGTAAGCAAGTAAGGCAGCAGCCGCTAGGCCTCATATGCCAGTTTCACGCTAACGCGGAGGGGACTGGCGGGTGTCAGACCGGATGAGAAAAGCATCAGCAGAGGCTGCGGTCGTTCAGGCAGTCAGTTAAGGGGTTATCGCTTCTCGGCCTTTTGGCTAAGATCAAGTGTAGTATCTGTTCTTATCAGTTTAATATCTGATACGTCCCCTATACGGGGACTACATATTAAACGGATTTTTGGACTCGGGAGTTGAAACAGGGGCTTGCTCCGTTCACTCCACGCATCGACCCGGCATTGCAGTGCCGCTGGGAACGGTGCGCCTCCTTCTGCTTTGTCGAAAGAAACTCGCATACACAAGGGCACCTTACCGTTCTGAACGGCGTGCCCGGTGGTTTACGCCCCGCCCCCTAGGCCGTGCCCCCCATTTGTGTTAACCAACGCCCCCAAAGTGGTTGGGGGTTGGGGCGACGGGAGGAGTAGACTAATTCCGGGGTACAGGTGAAAAATCTTCAAAGTGTGGGCTGCTGAAAAAAGAAAAAAAAACCTGCATGTGCCGTTTTGCCCGGCTCTCCGCGGGGCCCCGGGGAGCCTTGTCACCCAGCCGGGGTGCCCGCCCACAACCCAGTCAAACTCACAACCCGGCTCTCCAGCCGAACCCGGGTACCCACTATTAAGCCACCCTCCCGGAACCTTTACCAATAGCTGCGGGCGCACCGAGGCCGGGGACCTGGTGGTACGAATCCAGCTTTTTGGCAAAGCATTGTGGCCGTTTTGGGGAGCTCCCCACGCCAAAATGGGGCAACCTAAGGGGACTCCAGTCGGCCAGTTGGAGCCAAAGTAAAGTCTAGGTCTGTGTCCTGCTGCCCAACGGGGCTTTCTTCGCTGTGGGCGCCCCCTGGTGCTTCTCTAAGTTGTCCAATATTTCACTTTGACAACAGTCTGCCAAAAGGAAAAAAAGGACAAAAAAAGCTTACAGCACCTGGTATTCCCAGGCGGTCTCCCATCCAAGTACTAACCAGGCCCGACCCTGCTTAGCTTCCGAGATCGGACGAGATCGGGCGTGTTCAGGGTGGTATGGCCGTAAGCGACAGTGAACCGCAGCCGGTAGGCCTTAATGGGCCAGCAGAGGCCCTTGCTATCGTGTGTGCTTCTGTCACGGCCACTCATAAACACCGATTGCTCCTTCAGTCTGGCAAAATGAAAAAGCTTACAGCACCTGGTATTCCCAGGCGGTCTCCCATCCAAGTACTAACCAGGCCCGACCCTGCTTAGCTTCCGAGATCGGACGAGATTGGGCGTGTTCAGGGTGGTATGGCCATGAGCGACAGTCAACCGCAGCCGGTAGGCCTTAATGGGCCAGCAGAGGCCCTTGCTATCGTGTGTGCTTCTGTCACGGCCACTCATAAACGACGATTGCTCCTTCAGTCTGGCAAAATGAAAAAGCTTACAGCACCTGGTATTCCCAGGCGGTCTCCCATCCAAGTACTAACCAGGCCCGACCCTGCTTAGCTTCCGAGATCGGACGAGATCGGGCGTGTTCAGGGTGGTATGGCCGTAAGCAAGTAAGGCAGCAGCCGCTAGGCCTCATATGCCAGTTTCACGCTAACGCGGAGGGGACTGGCGGGTGTCAGACCGGATGAGAAAAGCATCAGCAGAGGCTGCGGTCGTTCAGGCAGTCAGTTAAGGGGTTATCGCTTCTCGGCCTTTTGGCTAAGATCAAGTGTAGTATCTGTTCTTATCAGTTTAATATCTGATACGTCCCCTATACGGGGACTACATATTAAACGGATTTTTGGACTCGGGAGTTGAAACAGGGGCTTGCTCCGTTCACTCCACGCATCGACCCGGCATTGCAGTGCCGCTGGGAACGGTGCGCCTCCTTCTGCTTTGTCGAAAGAAACTCGCATACACAAGGGCACCTTACCGTTCTGAACGGCGTGCCCGGTGGTTTACGCCCCGCCCCCTAGGCCGTGCCCCCCATTTGTGTTAACCAACGCCCCCAAAGTGGTTGGGGGTTGGGGCGACGGGAGGAGTAGACTAATTCCGGGGTACAGGTGAAAAATCTTCAAAGTGTGGGCTGCTGAAAAAAGAAAAAAAAACCTGCATGTGCCGTTTTGCCCGGCTCTCCGCGGGGCCCCGGGGAGCCTTGTCACCCAGCCGGGGTGCCCGCCCACAACCCAGTCAAACTCACAACCCGGCTCTCCAGCCGAACCCGGGTACCCACTATTAAGCCACCCTCCCGGAACCTTTACCAATAGCTGCGGGCGCACCGAGGCCGGGGACCTGGTGGTACGAATCCAGCTTTTTGGCAAAGCATTGTGGCCGTTTTGGGGAGCTCCCCACGCCAAAATGGGGCAACCTAAGGGGACTCCAGTCGGCCAGTTGGAGCCAAAGTAAAGTCTAGGTCTGTGTCCTGCTGCCCAACGGGGCTTTCTTCGCTGTGGGCGCCCCCTGGTGCTTCTCTAAGTTGTCCAATATTTCACTTTGACAACAGTCTGCCAAAAGGAAAAAAAGGACAAAAAAAGCTTACAGCACCTGGTATTCCCAGGCGGTCTCCCATCCAAGTACTAACCAGGCCCGACCCTGCTTAGCTTCCGAGATCGGACGAGATCGGGCGTGTTCAGGGTGGTATGGCCGTAAGCGACAGTGAACCGCAGCCGGTAGGCCTTAATGGGCCAGCAGAGGCCCTTGCTATCGTGTGTGCTTCTGTCACGGCCACTCATAAACACCGATTGCTCCTTCAGTCTGGCAAAATGAAAAAGCTTACAGCACCTGGTATTCCCAGGCGGTCTCCCATCCAAGTACTAACCAGGCCCGACCCTGCTTAGCTTCCGAGATCGGACGAGATTGGGCGTGTTCAGGGTGGTATGGCCATGAGCGACAGTCAACCGCAGCCGGTAGGCCTTAATGGGCCAGCAGAGGCCCTTGCTATCGTGTGTGCTTCTGTCACGGCCACTCATAAACGACGATTGCTCCTTCAGTCTGGCAAAATGAAAAAGCTTACAGCACCTGGTATTCCCAGGCGGTCTCCCATCCAAGTACTAACCAGGCCCGACCCTGCTTAGCTTCCGAGATCGGACGAGATCGGGCGTGTTCAGGGTGGTATGGCCGTAAGCGACAGTGAACCGCAGCCGGTAGGCCTTAATGGGCCAGCAGAGGCCCTTGCTATCGTGTTTGCTTCTGTCACGGCCACTCATAAACACCGATTGCTCCTTCAGTCTGGCAAAATGAAAAAGCTTACAGCACCTGGTATTCCCAGGCGGTCTCCCATCCAATTACTAACCAGGCCCGACCCTGCTTAGCTTCCGAGATCGGACGAGATTGGGCGTGTTCAGGGTGGTATGGCCATGAGCGACAGTCAACCGCAGCCGGTAGGCCTTAATGGGCCAGCAGAGGCCCTTGCTATCGTGTGTGCTTCTGTCACGGCCACTCATAAACGACGATTGCTCCTTCAGTCTGGCAAAATGAAAAAGCTTACAGCACCTGGTATTCCCAGGCGGTCTCCCATCCAAGTACTAACCAGGCCCGACCCTGCTTAGCTTCCGAGATCGGACGAGATCGGGCGTGTTCAGGGTGGTATGGCCGTAAGCAAGTAAGGCAGCAGCCGCTAGGCCTCATATGCCAGTTTCACGCTAACGCGGAGGGGACTGGCGGGTGTCAGACCGGATGAGAAAAGCATCAGCAGAGGCTGCGGTCGTTCAGGCAGTCAGTTAAGGGGTTATCGCTTCTCGGCCTTTTGGCTAAGATCAAGTGTAGTATCTGTTCTTATCAGTTTAATATCTGATACGTCCCCTATACGGGGACTACATATTAAACGGATTTTTGGACTCGGGAGTTGAAACAGGGGCTTGCTCCGTTCACTCCACGCATCGACCCGGCATTGCAGTGCCGCTGGGAACGGTGCGCCTCCTTCTGCTTTGTCGAAAGAAACTCGCATACACAAGGGCACCTTACCGTTCTGAACGGCGTGCCCGGTGGTTTACGCCCCGCCCCCTAGGCCGTGCCCCCCATTTGTGTTAACCAACGCCCCCAAAGTGGTTGGGGGTTGGGGCGACGGGAGGAGTAGACTAATTCCGGGGTACAGGTGAAAAATCTTCAAAGTGTGGGCTGCTGAAAAAAGAAAAAAAAACCTGCATGTGCCGTTTTGCCCGGCTCTCCGCGGGGCCCCGGGGAGCCTTGTCACCCAGCCGGGGTGCCCGCCCACAACCCAGTCAAACTCACAACCCGGCTCTCCAGCCGAACCCGGGTACCCACTATTAAGCCACCCTCCCGGAACCTTTACCAATAGCTGCGGGCGCACCGAGGCCGGGGACCTGGTGGTACGAATCCAGCTTTTTGGCAAAGCATTGTGGCCGTTTTGGGGAGCTCCCCACGCCAAAATGGGGCAACCTAAGGGGACTCCAGTCGGCCAGTTGGAGCCAAAGTAAAGTCTAGGTCTGTGTCCTGCTGCCCAACGGGGCTTTCTTCGCTGTGGGCGCCCCCTGGTGCTTCTCTAAGTTGTCCAATATTTCACTTTGACAACAGTCTGCCAAAAGGAAAAAAAGGACAAAAAAAGCTTACAGCACCTGGTATTCCCAGGCGGTCTCCCATCCAAGTACTAACCAGGCCCGACCCTGCTTAGCTTCCGAGATCGGACGAGATCGGGCGTGTTCAGGGTGGTATGGCCGTAAGCGACAGTGAACCGCAGCCGGTAGGCCTTAATGGGCCAGCAGAGGCCCTTGCTATCGTGTGTGCTTCTGTCACGGCCACTCATAAACACCGATTGCTCCTTCAGTCTGGCAAAATGAAAAAGCTTACAGCACCTGGTATTCCCAGGCGGTCTCCCATCCAAGTACTAACCAGGCCCGACCCTGCTTAGCTTCCGAGATCGGACGAGATTGGGCGTGTTCAGGGTGGTATGGCCATGAGCGACAGTCAACCGCAGCCGGTAGGCCTTAATGGGCCAGCAGAGGCCCTTGCTATCGTGTGTGCTTCTGTCACGGCCACTCATAAACGACGATTGCTCCTTCAGTCTGGCAAAATGAAAAAGCTTACAGCACCTGGTATTCCCAGGCGGTCTCCCATCCAAGTACTAACCAGGCCCGACCCTGCTTAGCTTCCGAGATCGGACGAGATCGGGCGTGTTCAGGGTGGTATGGCCGTAAGCAAGTAAGGCAGCAGCCGCTAGGCCTCATATGCCAGTTTCACGCTAACGCGGAGGGGACTGGCGGGTGTCAGACCGGATGAGAAAAGCATCAGCAGAGGCTGCGGTCGTTCAGGCAGTCAGTTAAGGGGTTATCGCTTCTCGGCCTTTTGGCTAAGATCAAGTGTAGTATCTGTTCTTATCAGTTTAATATCTGATACGTCCCCTATACGGGGACTACATATTAAACGGATTTTTGGACTCGGGAGTTGAAACAGGGGCTTGCTCCGTTCACTCCACGCATCGACCCGGCATTGCAGTGCCGCTGGGAACGGTGCGCCTCCTTCTGCTTTGTCGAAAGAAACTCGCATACACAAGGGCACCTTACCGTTCTGAACGGCGTGCCCGGTGGTTTACGCCCCGCCCCCTAGGCCGTGCCCCCCATTTGTGTTAACCAACGCCCCCAAAGTGGTTGGGGGTTGGGGCGACGGGAGGAGTAGACTAATTCCGGGGTACAGGTGAAAAATCTTCAAAGTGTGGGCTGCTGAAAAAAGAAAAAAAAACCTGCATGTGCCGTTTTGCCCGGCTCTCCGCGGGGCCCCGGGGAGCCTTGTCACCCAGCCGGGGTGCCCGCCCACAACCCAGTCAAACTCACAACCCGGCTCTCCAGCCGAACCCGGGTACCCACTATTAAGCCACCCTCCCGGAACCTTTACCAATAGCTGCGGGCGCACCGAGGCCGGGGACCTGGTGGTACGAATCCAGCTTTTTGGCAAAGCATTGTGGCCGTTTTGGGGAGCTCCCCACGCCAAAATGGGGCAACCTAAGGGGACTCCAGTCGGCCAGTTGGAGCCAAAGTAAAGTCTAGGTCTGTGTCCTGCTGCCCAACGGGGCTTTCTTCGCTGTGGGCGCCCCCTGGTGCTTCTCTAAGTTGTCCAATATTTCACTTTGACAACAGTCTGCCAAAAGGAAAAAAAGGACAAAAAAAGCTTACAGCACCTGGTATTCCCAGGCGGTCTCCCATCCAAGTACTAACCAGGCCCGACCCTGCTTAGCTTCCGAGATCGGACGAGATCGGGCGTGTTCAGGGTGGTATGGCCGTAAGCGACAGTGAACCGCAGCCGGTAGGCCTTAATGGGCCAGCAGAGGCCCTTGCTATCGTGTGTGCTTCTGTCACGGCCACTCATAAACACCGATTGCTCCTTCAGTCTGGCAAAATGAAAAAGCTTACAGCACCTGGTATTCCCAGGCGGTCTCCCATCCAAGTACTAACCAGGCCCGACCCTGCTTAGCTTCCGAGATCGGACGAGATTGGGCGTGTTCAGGGTGGTATGGCCATGAGCGACAGTCAACCGCAGCCGGTAGGCCTTAATGGGCCAGCAGAGGCCCTTGCTATCGTGTGTGCTTCTGTCACGGCCACTCATAAACGACGATTGCTCCTTCAGTCTGGCAAAATGAAAAAGCTTACAGCACCTGGTATTCCCAGGCGGTCTCCCATCCAAGTACTAACCAGGCCCGACCCTGCTTAGCTTCCGAGATCGGACGAGATCGGGCGTGTTCAGGGTGGTATGGCCGTAAGCGACAGTGAACCGCAGCCGGTAGGCCTTAATGGGCCAGCAGAGGCCCTTGCTATCGTGTTTGCTTCTGTCACGGCCACTCATAAACACCGATTGCTCCTTCAGTCTGGCAAAATGAAAAAGCTTACAGCACCTGGTATTCCCAGGCGGTCTCCCATCCAATTACTAACCAGGCCCGACCCTGCTTAGCTTCCGAGATCGGACGAGATTGGGCGTGTTCAGGGTGGTATGGCCATGAGCGACAGTCAACCGCAGCCGGTAGGCCTTAATGGGCCAGCAGAGGCCCTTGCTATCGTGTGTGCTTCTGTCACGGCCACTCATAAACGACGATTGCTCCTTCAGTCTGGCAAAATGAAAAAGCTTACAGCACCTGGTATTCCCAGGCGGTCTCCCATCCAAGTACTAACCAGGCCCGACCCTGCTTAGCTTCCGAGATCGGACGAGATCGGGCGTGTTCAGGGTGGTATGGCCGTAAGCAAGTAAGGCAGCAGCCGCTAGGCCTCATATGCCAGTTTCACGCTAACGCGGAGGGGACTGGCGGGTGTCAGACCGGATGAGAAAAGCATCAGCAGAGGCTGCGGTCGTTCAGGCAGTCAGTTAAGGGGTTATCGCTTCTCGGCCTTTTGGCTAAGATCAAGTGTAGTATCTGTTCTTATCAGTTTAATATCTGATACGTCCCCTATACGGGGACTACATATTAAACGGATTTTTGGACTCGGGAGTTGAAACAGGGGCTTGCTCCGTTCACTCCACGCATCGACCCGGCATTGCAGTGCCGCTGGGAACGGTGCGCCTCCTTCTGCTTTGTCGAAAGAAACTCGCATACACAAGGGCACCTTACCGTTCTGAACGGCGTGCCCGGTGGTTTACGCCCCGCCCCCTAGGCCGTGCCCCCCATTTGTGTTAACCAACGCCCCCAAAGTGGTTGGGGGTTGGGGCGACGGGAGGAGTAGACTAATTCCGGGGTACAGGTGAAAAATCTTCAAAGTGTGGGCTGCTGAAAAAAGAAAAAAAAACCTGCATGTGCCGTTTTGCCCGGCTCTCCGCGGGGCCCCGGGGAGCCTTGTCACCCAGCCGGGGTGCCCGCCCACAACCCAGTCAAACTCACAACCCGGCTCTCCAGCCGAACCCGGGTACCCACTATTAAGCCACCCTCCCGGAACCTTTACCAATAGCTGCGGGCGCACCGAGGCCGGGGACCTGGTGGTACGAATCCAGCTTTTTGGCAAAGCATTGTGGCCGTTTTGGGGAGCTCCCCACGCCAAAATGGGGCAACCTAAGGGGACTCCAGTCGGCCAGTTGGAGCCAAAGTAAAGTCTAGGTCTGTGTCCTGCTGCCCAACGGGGCTTTCTTCGCTGTGGGCGCCCCCTGGTGCTTCTCTAAGTTGTCCAATATTTCACTTTGACAACAGTCTGCCAAAAGGAAAAAAAGGACAAAAAAAGCTTACAGCACCTGGTATTCCCAGGCGGTCTCCCATCCAAGTACTAACCAGGCCCGACCCTGCTTAGCTTCCGAGATCGGACGAGATCGGGCGTGTTCAGGGTGGTATGGCCGTAAGCGACAGTGAACCGCAGCCGGTAGGCCTTAATGGGCCAGCAGAGGCCCTTGCTATCGTGTGTGCTTCTGTCACGGCCACTCATAAACACCGATTGCTCCTTCAGTCTGGCAAAATGAAAAAGCTTACAGCACCTGGTATTCCCAGGCGGTCTCCCATCCAAGTACTAACCAGGCCCGACCCTGCTTAGCTTCCGAGATCGGACGAGATTGGGCGTGTTCAGGGTGGTATGGCCATGAGCGACAGTCAACCGCAGCCGGTAGGCCTTAATGGGCCAGCAGAGGCCCTTGCTATCGTGTGTGCTTCTGTCACGGCCACTCATAAACGACGATTGCTCCTTCAGTCTGGCAAAATGAAAAAGCTTACAGCACCTGGTATTCCCAGGCGGTCTCCCATCCAAGTACTAACCAGGCCCGACCCTGCTTAGCTTCCGAGATCGGACGAGATCGGGCGTGTTCAGGGTGGTATGGCCGTAAGCAAGTAAGGCAGCAGCCGCTAGGCCTCATATGCCAGTTTCACGCTAACGCGGAGGGGACTGGCGGGTGTCAGACCGGATGAGAAAAGCATCAGCAGAGGCTGCGGTCGTTCAGGCAGTCAGTTAAGGGGTTATCGCTTCTCGGCCTTTTGGCTAAGATCAAGTGTAGTATCTGTTCTTATCAGTTTAATATCTGATACGTCCCCTATACGGGGACTACATATTAAACGGATTTTTGGACTCGGGAGTTGAAACAGGGGCTTGCTCCGTTCACTCCACGCATCGACCCGGCATTGCAGTGCCGCTGGGAACGGTGCGCCTCCTTCTGCTTTGTCGAAAGAAACTCGCATACACAAGGGCACCTTACCGTTCTGAACGGCGTGCCCGGTGGTTTACGCCCCGCCCCCTAGGCCGTGCCCCCCATTTGTGTTAACCAACGCCCCCAAAGTGGTTGGGGGTTGGGGCGACGGGAGGAGTAGACTAATTCCGGGGTACAGGTGAAAAATCTTCAAAGTGTGGGCTGCTGAAAAAAGAAAAAAAAACCTGCATGTGCCGTTTTGCCCGGCTCTCCGCGGGGCCCCGGGGAGCCTTGTCACCCAGCCGGGGTGCCCGCCCACAACCCAGTCAAACTCACAACCCGGCTCTCCAGCCGAACCCGGGTACCCACTATTAAGCCACCCTCCCGGAACCTTTACCAATAGCTGCGGGCGCACCGAGGCCGGGGACCTGGTGGTACGAATCCAGCTTTTTGGCAAAGCATTGTGGCCGTTTTGGGGAGCTCCCCACGCCAAAATGGGGCAACCTAAGGGGACTCCAGTCGGCCAGTTGGAGCCAAAGTAAAGTCTAGGTCTGTGTCCTGCTGCCCAACGGGGCTTTCTTCGCTGTGGGCGCCCCCTGGTGCTTCTCTAAGTTGTCCAATATTTCACTTTGACAACAGTCTGCCAAAAGGAAAAAAAGGACAAAAAAAGCTTACAGCACCTGGTATTCCCAGGCGGTCTCCCATCCAAGTACTAACCAGGCCCGACCCTGCTTAGCTTCCGAGATCGGACGAGATCGGGCGTGTTCAGGGTGGTATGGCCGTAAGCGACAGTGAACCGCAGCCGGTAGGCCTTAATGGGCCAGCAGAGGCCCTTGCTATCGTGTGTGCTTCTGTCACGGCCACTCATAAACACCGATTGCTCCTTCAGTCTGGCAAAATGAAAAAGCTTACAGCACCTGGTATTCCCAGGCGGTCTCCCATCCAAGTACTAACCAGGCCCGACCCTGCTTAGCTTCCGAGATCGGACGAGATTGGGCGTGTTCAGGGTGGTATGGCCATGAGCGACAGTCAACCGCAGCCGGTAGGCCTTAATGGGCCAGCAGAGGCCCTTGCTATCGTGTGTGCTTCTGTCACGGCCACTCATAAACGACGATTGCTCCTTCAGTCTGGCAAAATGAAAAAGCTTACAGCACCTGGTATTCCCAGGCGGTCTCCCATCCAAGTACTAACCAGGCCCGACCCTGCTTAGCTTCCGAGATCGGACGAGATCGGGCGTGTTCAGGGTGGTATGGCCGTAAGCAAGTAAGGCAGCAGCCGCTAGGCCTCATATGCCAGTTTCACGCTAACGCGGAGGGGACTGGCGGGTGTCAGACCGGATGAGAAAAGCATCAGCAGAGGCTGCGGTCGTTCAGGCAGTCAGTTAAGGGGTTATCGCTTCTCGGCCTTTTGGCTAAGATCAAGTGTAGTATCTGTTCTTATCAGTTTAATATCTGATACGTCCCCTATACGGGGACTACATATTAAACGGATTTTTGGACTCGGGAGTTGAAACAGGGGCTTGCTCCGTTCACTCCACGCATCGACCCGGCATTGCAGTGCCGCTGGGAACGGTGCGCCTCCTTCTGCTTTGTCGAAAGAAACTCGCATACACAAGGGCACCTTACCGTTCTGAACGGCGTGCCCGGTGGTTTACGCCCCGCCCCCTAGGCCGTGCCCCCCATTTGTGTTAACCAACGCCCCCAAAGTGGTTGGGGGTTGGGGCGACGGGAGGAGTAGACTAATTCCGGGGTACAGGTGAAAAATCTTCAAAGTGTGGGCTGCTGAAAAAAGAAAAAAAAACCTGCATGTGCCGTTTTGCCCGTCTCTCCGCGGGGCCCCGGGGAGCCTTGTCACCCAGCCGTGGTGCCCGCCCACAACCCAGTCAAACTCACAACCCGGCTCTCCAGCCGAACCCGGGTACCCACTATTAAGCCACCCTCCCGGAACCTTTACCAATAGCTGCGGGCGCACCGAGGCCGGGGACCTGGTGGTACGAATCCAGCTTTTTGGCAAAGCATTGTGGCCGTTTTGGGGAGCTCCCCACGCCAAAATGGGGCAACCTAAGGGGACTCCAGTCGGCCAGTTGGAGCCAAAGTAAAGTCTAGGTCTGTGTCCTGCTGCCCAACGGGGCTTTCTTCGCTGTGGGCGCCCCCTGGTGCTTCTCTAAGTTGTCCAATATTTCACTTTGACAACAGTCTGCCAAAAGGAAAAAAAGGACAAAAAAAGCTTACAGCACCTGGTATTCCGAGGCGGTCTCCCATCCAAGTACTAACCAGGCCCGACCCTGCTTAGCTTCCGAGATCGGACGAGATCGGGCGTGTTCAGGGTGGTATGGCCGTAAGCGACAGTGAACCGCAGCCGGTAGGCCTTAATGGGCCAGCAGAGGCCCTTGCTATCGTGTGTGCTTCTGTCACGGCCACTCATAAACACCGATTGCTCCTTCAGTCTGGCAAAATGAAAAAGCTTACAGCACCTGGTATTCCCAGGCGGTCTCCCATCCAAGTACTAACCAGGCCCGACCCTGCTTAGCTTCCGAGATCGGACGAGATTGGGCGTGTTCAGGGTGGTATGGCCATGAGCGACAGTCAACCGCAGCCGGTAGGCCTTAATGGGCCAGCAGAGGCCCTTGCTATCGTGTGTGCTTCTGTCACGGCCACTCATAAACGACGATTGCTCCTTCAGTCTGGCAAAATGAAAAAGCTTACAGCACCTGGTATTCCCAGGCGGTCTCCCATCCAAGTACTAACCAGGCCCGACCCTGCTTAGCTTCCGAGATCGGACGAGATCGGGCGTGTTCAGGGTGGTATGGCCGTAAGCAAGTAAGGCAGCAGCCGCTAGGCCTCACAGTTTCACGCTAACGCGGAGGGGACTGGCGGGTGTCAGACCGGATGAGAAAAGCATCAGCAGAGGCTGCGGTCGTTCAGGCAGTCAGTTAAGGGGTTATCGCTTCTCGGCCTTTTGGCTAAGATCAAGTGTAGTATCTGTTCTTATCAGTTTAATATCTGATACGTCCCCTATACGGGGACTACATATTAAACGGATTTTTGGACTCGGGAGTTGAAACAGGGGCTTGCTCCGTTCACTCCACGCATCGACCCGGCATTGCAGTGCCGCTGGGAACGGTGCGCCTCCTTCTGCTTTGTCGAAAGAAACTCGCATACACAAGGGCACCTTACCGTTCTGAACGGCGTGCCCGGTGGTTTACGCCCCGCCCCCTAGGCCGTGCCCCCCATTTGTGTTAACCAACGCCCCCAAAGTGGTTGGGGGTTGGGGCGACGGGAGGAGTAGACTAATTCCGGGGTACAGGTGAAAAATCTTCAAAGTGTGGGCTGCTGAAAAAAGAAAAAAAAACCTGCATGTGCCGTTTTGCCCGGCTCTCCGCGGGGCCCCGGGGAGCCTTGTCACCCAGCCGGGGTGCCCGCCCACAACCCAGTCAAACTCACAACCCGGCTCTCCAGCCGAACCCGGGTACCCACTATTAAGCCACCCTCCCGGAACCTTTACCAATAGCTGCGGGCGCACCGAGGCCGGGGACCTGGTGGTACGAATCCAGCTTTTTGGCAAAGCATTGTGGCCGTTTTGGGGAGCTCCCCACGCCAAAATGGGGCAACCTAAGGGGACTCCAGTCGGCCAGTTGGAGCCAAAGTAAAGTCTAGGTCTGTGTCCTGCTGCCCAACGGGGCTTTCTTCGCTGTGGGCGCCCCCTGGTGCTTCTCTAAGTTGTCCAATATTTCACTTTGACAACAGTCTGCCAAAAGGAAAAAAAGGACAAAAAAAGCTTACAGCACCTGGTATTCCCAGGCGGTCTCCCATCCAAGTACTAACCAGGCCCGACCCTGCTTAGCTTCCGAGATCGGACGAGATCGGGCGTGTTCAGGGTGGTATGGCCGTAAGCGACAGTGAACCGCAGCCGGTAGGCCTTAATGGGCCAGCAGAGGCCCTTGCTATCGTGTGTGCTTCTGTCACGGCCACTCATAAACACCGATTGCTCCTTCAGTCTGGCAAAATGAAAAAGCTTACAGCACCTGGTATTCCCAGGCGGTCTCCCATCCAAGTACTAACCAGGCCCGACCCTGCTTAGCTTCCGAGATCGGACGAGATTGGGCGTGTTCAGGGTGGTATGGCCATGAGCGACAGTCAACCGCAGCCGGTAGGCCTTAATGGGCCAGCAGAGGCCCTTGCTATCGTGTGTGCTTCTGTCACGGCCACTCATAAACGACGATTGCTCCTTCAGTCTGGCAAAATGAAAAAGCTTACAGCACCTGGTATTCCCAGGCGGTCTCCCATCCAAGTACTAACCAGGCCCGACCCTGCTTAGCTTCCGAGATCGGACGAGATCGGGCGTGTTCAGGGTGGTATGGCCGTAAGCAAGTAAGGCAGCAGCCGCTAGGCCTCATATGCCAGTTTCACGCTAACGCGGAGGGGACTGGCGGGTGTCAGACCGGATGAGAAAAGCATCAGCAGAGGCTGCGGTCGTTCAGGCAGTCAGTTAAGGGGTTATCGCTTCTCGGCCTTTTGGCTAAGATCAAGTGTAGTATCTGTTCTTATCAGTTTAATATCTGATACGTCCCCTATACGGGGACTACATATTAAACGGATTTTTGGACTCGGGAGTTGAAACAGGGGCTTGCTCCGTTCACTCCACGCATCGACCCGGCATTGCAGTGCCGCTGGGAACGGTGCGCCTCCTTCTGCTTTGTCGAAAGAAACTCGCATACACAAGGGCACCTTACCGTTCTGAACGGCGTGCCCGGTGGTTTACGCCCCGCCCCCTAGGCCGTGCCCCCCATTTGTGTTAACCAACGCCCCCAAAGTGGTTGGGGGTTGGGGCGACGGGAGGAGTAGACTAATTCCGGGGTACAGGTGAAAAATCTTCAAAGTGTGGGCTGCTGAAAAAAGAAAAAAAAACCTGCATGTGCCGTTTTGCCCGGCTCTCCGCGGGGCCCCGGGGAGCCTTGTCACCCAGCCGTGGTGCCCGCCCACAACCCAGTCAAACTCACAACCCGGCTCTCCAGCCGAACCCGGGTACCCACTATTAAGCCACCCTCCCGGAACCTTTACCAATAGCTGCGGGCGCACCGAGGCCGGGGACCTGGTGGTACGAATCCAGCTTTTTGGCAAAGCATTGTGGCCGTTTTGGGGAGCTCCCCACGCCAAAATGGGGCAACCTAAGGGGACTCCAGTCGGCCAGTTGGAGCCAAAGTAAAGTCTAGGTCTGTGTCCTGCTGCCCAACGGGGCTTTCTTCGCTGTGGGCGCCCCCTGGTGCTTCTCTAAGTTGTCCAATATTTCACTTTGACAACAGTCTGCCAAAAGGAAAAAAAGGACAAAAAAAGCTTACAGCACCTGGTATTCCGAGGCGGTCTCCCATCCAAGTACTAACCAGGCCCGACCCTGCTTAGCTTCCGAGATCGGACGAGATCGGGCGTGTTCAGGGTGGTATGGCCGTAAGCGACAGTGAACCGCAGCCGGTAGGCCTTAATGGGCCAGCAGAGGCCCTTGCTATCGTGTGTGCTTCTGTCACGGCCACTCATAAACACCGATTGCTCCTTCAGTCTGGCAAAATGAAAAAGCTTACAGCACCTGGTATTCCCAGGCGGTCTCCCATCCAAGTACTAACCAGGCCCGACCCTGCTTAGCTTCCGAGATCGGACGAGATTGGGCGTGTTCAGGGTGGTATGGCCATGAGCGACAGTCAACCGCAGCCGGTAGGCCTTAATGGGCCAGCAGAGGCCCTTGCTATCGTGTGTGCTTCTGTCACGGCCACTCATAAACGACGATTGCTCCTTCAGTCTGGCAAAATGAAAAAGCTTACAGCACCTGGTATTCCCAGGCGGTCTCCCATCCAAGTACTAACCAGGCCCGACCCTGCTTAGCTTCCGAGATCGGACGAGATCGGGCGTGTTCAGGGTGGTATGGCCGTAAGCAAGTAAGGCAGCAGCCGCTAGGCCTCATATGCCAGTTTCACGCTAACGCGGAGGGGACTGGCGGGTGTCAGACCGGATGAGAAAAGCATCAGCAGAGGCTGCGGTCGTTCAGGCAGTCAGTTAAGGGGTTATCGCTTCTCGGCCTTTTGGCTAAGATCAAGTGTAGTATCTGTTCTTATCAGTTTAATATCTGATACGTCCCCTATACGGGGACTACATATTAAACGGATTTTTGGACTCGGGAGTTGAAACAGGGGCTTGCTCCGTTCACTCCACGCATCGACCCGGCATTGCAGTGCCGCTGGGAACGGTGCGCCTCCTTCTGCTTTGTCGAAAGAAACTCGCATACACAAGGGCACCTTACCGTTCTGAACGGCGTGCCCGGTGGTTTACGCCCCGCCCCCTAGGCCGTGCCCCCCATTTGTGTTAACCAACGCCCCCAAAGTGGTTGGGGGTTGGGGCGACGGGAGGAGTAGACTAATTCCGGGGTACAGGTGAAAAATCTTCAAAGTGTGGGCTGCTGAAAAAAGAAAAAAAAACCTGCATGTGCCGTTTTGCCCGGCTCTCCGCGGGGCCCCGGGGAGCCTTGTCACCCAGCCGGGGTGCCCGCCCACAACCCAGTCAAACTCACAACCCGGCTCTCCAGCCGAACCCGGGTACCCACTATTAAGCCACCCTCCCGGAACCTTTACCAATAGCTGCGGGCGCACCGAGGCCGGGGACCTGGTGGTACGAATCCAGCTTTTTGGCAAAGCATTGTGGCCGTTTTGGGGAGCTCCCCACGCCAAAATGGGGCAACCTAAGGGGACTCCAGTCGGCCAGTTGGAGCCAAAGTAAAGTCTAGGTCTGTGTCCTGCTGCCCAACGGGGCTTTCTTCGCTGTGGGCGCCCCCTGGTGCTTCTCTAAGTTGTCCAATATTTCACTTTGACAACAGTCTGCCAAAAGGAAAAAAAGGACAAAAAAAGCTTACAGCACCTGGTATTCCCAGGCGGTCTCCCATCCAAGTACTAACCAGGCCCGACCCTGCTTAGCTTCCGAGATCGGACGAGATCGGGCGTGTTCAGGGTGGTATGGCCGTAAGCGACAGTGAACCGCAGCCGGTAGGCCTTAATGGGCCAGCAGAGGCCCTTGCTATCGTGTGTGCTTCTGTCACGGCCACTCATAAACGACGATTGCTCCTTCAGTCTGGCAAAATGAAAAAGCTTACAGCACCTGGTATTCCCAGGCGGTCTCCCATCCAAGTACTAACCAGGCCCGACCCTGCTTAGCTTCCGAGATCGGACGAGATCGGGCGTGTTCAGGGTGGTATGGCCGTAAGCAAGTAAGGCAGCAGCCGCTAGGCCTCATATGCCAGTTTCACGCTAACGCGGAGGGGACTGGCGGGTGTCAGACCGGATGAGAAAAGCATCAGCAGAGGCTGCGGTCGTTCAGGCAGTCAGTTAAGGGGTTATCGCTTCTCGGCCTTTTGGCTAAGATCAAGTGTAGTATCTGTTCTTATCAGTTTAATATCTGATACGTCCCCTATACGGGGACTACATATTAAACGGATTTTTGGACTCGGGAGTTGAAACAGGGGCTTGCTCCGTTCACTCCACGCATCGACCCGGCATTGCAGTGCCGCTGGGAACGGTGCGCCTCCTTCTGCTTTGTCGAAAGAAACTCGCATACACAAGGGCACCTTACCGTTCTGAACGGCGTGCCCGGTGGTTTACGCCCCGCCCCCTAGGCCGTGCCCCCCATTTGTGTTAACCAACGCCCCCAAAGTGGTTGGGGGTTGGGGCGACGGGAGGAGTAGACTAATTCCGGGGTACAGGTGAAAAATCTTCAAAGTGTGGGCTGCTGAAAAAAGAAAAAAAAACCTGCATGTGCCGTTTTGCCCGGCTCTCCGCGGGGCCCCGGGGAGCCTTGTCACCCAGCCGGGGTGCCCGCCCACAACCCAGTCAAACTCACAACCCGGCTCTCCAGCCGAACCCGGGTACCCACTATTAAGCCACCCTCCCGGAACCTTTACCAATAGCTGCGGGCGCACCGAGGCCGGGGACCTGGTGGTACGAATCCAGCTTTTTGGCAAAGCATTGTGGCCGTTTTGGGGAGCTCCCCACGCCAAAATGGGGCAACCTAAGGGGACTCCAGTCGGCCAGTTGGAGCCAAAGTAAAGTCTAGGTCTGTGTCCTGCTGCCCAACGGGGCTTTCTTCGCTGTGGGCGCCCCCTGGTGCTTCTCTAAGTTGTCCAATATTTCACTTTGACAACAGTCTGCCAAAAGGAAAAAAAGGACAAAAAAAGCTTACAGCACCTGGTATTCCCAGGCGGTCTCCCATCCAAGTACTAACCAGGCCCGACCCTGCTTAGCTTCCGAGATCGGACGAGATCGGGCGTGTTCAGGGTGGTATGGCCGTAAGCGACAGTGAACCGCAGCCGGTAGGCCTTAATGGGCCAGCAGAGGCCCTTGCTATCGTGTGTGCTTCTGTCACGGCCACTCATAAACACCGATTGCTCCTTCAGTCTGGCAAAATGAAAAAGCTTACAGCACCTGGTATTCCCAGGCGGTCTCCCATCCAAGTACTAACCAGGCCCGACCCTGCTTAGCTTCCGAGATCGGACGAGATTGGGCGTGTTCAGGGTGGTATGGCCATGAGCGACAGTCAACCGCAGCCGGTAGGCCTTAATGGGCCAGCAGAGGCCCTTGCTATCGTGTGTGCTTCTGTCACGGCCACTCATAAACGACGATTGCTCCTTCAGTCTGGCAAAATGAAAAAGCTTACAGCACCTGGTATTCCCAGGCGGTCTCCCATCCAAGTACTAACCAGGCCCGACCCTGCTTAGCTTCCGAGATCGGACGAGATCGGGCGTGTTCAGGGTGGTATGGCCGTAAGCAAGTAAGGCAGCAGCCGCTAGGCCTCATATGCCAGTTTCACGCTAACGCGGAGGGGACTGGCGGGTGTCAGACCGGATGAGAAAAGCATCAGCAGAGGCTGCGGTCGTTCAGGCAGTCAGTTAAGGGGTTATCGCTTCTCGGCCTTTTGGCTAAGATCAAGTGTAGTATCTGTTCTTATCAGTTTAATATCTGATATGTCCCCTATACGGGGACTACATATTAAACGGATTTTTGGACTCGGGAGTTGAAACAGGGGCTTGCTCCGTTCACTCCACGCATCGACCCGGCATTGCAGTGCCGCTGGGAACGGTGCGCCTCCTTCTGCTTTGTCGAAAGAAACTCGCATACACAAGGGCACCTTACCGTTCTGAACGGCGTGCCCGGTGGTTTACGCCCCGCCCCCTAGGCCGTGCCCCCCATTTGTGTTAACCAACGCCCCCAAAGTGGTTGGGGGTTGGGGCGACGGGAGGAGTAGACTAATTCCGGGGTACAGGTGAAAAATCTTCAAAGTGTGGGCTGCTGAAAAAAGAAAAAAAAACCTGCATGTGCCGTTTTGCCCGGCTCTCCGCGGGGCCCCGGGGAGCCTTGTCACCCAGCCGGGGTGCCCGCCCACAACCCAGTCAAACTCACAACCCGGCTCTCCAGCCGAACCCGGGTACCCACTATTAAGCCACCCTCCCGGAACCTTTACCAATAGCTGCGGGCGCACCGAGGCCGGGGACCTGGTGGTACGAATCCAGCTTTTTGGCAAAGCATTGTGGCCGTTTTGGGGAGCTCCCCACGCCAAAATGGGGCAACCTAAGGGGACTCCAGTCGGCCAGTTGGAGCCAAAGTAAAGTCTAGGTCTGTGTCCTGCTGCCCAACGGGGCTTTCTTCGCTGTGGGCGCCCCCTGGTGCTTCTCTAAGTTGTCCAATATTTCACTTTGACAACAGTCTGCCAAAAGGAAAAAAAGGACAAAAAAAGCTTACAGCACCTGGTATTCCCAGGCGGTCTCCCATCCAAGTACTAACCAGGCCCGACCCTGCTTAGCTTCCGAGATCGGACGAGATCGGGCGTGTTCAGGGTGGTATGGCCGTAAGCGACAGTGAACCGCAGCCGGTAGGCCTTAATGGGCCAGCAGAGGCCCTTGCTATCGTGTGTGCTTCTGTCACGGCCACTCATAAACACCGATTGCTCCTTCAGTCTGGCAAAATGAAAAAGCTTACAGCACCTGGTATTCCCAGGCGGTCTCCCATCCAAGTACTAACCAGGCCCGACCCTGCTTAGCTTCCGAGATCGGACGAGATTGGGCGTGTTCAGGGTGGTATGGCCATGAGCGACAGTCAACCGCAGCCGGTAGGCCTTAATGGGCCAGCAGAGGCCCTTGCTATCGTGTGTGCTTCTGTCACGGCCACTCATAAACGACGATTGCTCCTTCAGTCTGGCAAAATGAAAAAGCTTACAGCACCTGGTATTCCCAGGCGGTCTCCCATCCAAGTACTAACCAGGCCCGACCCTGCTTAGCTTCCGAGATCGGACGAGATCGGGCGTGTTCAGGGTGGTATGGCCGTAAGCAAGTAAGGCAGCAGCCGCTAGGCCTCATATGCCAGTTTCACGCTAACGCGGAGGGGACTGGCGGGTGTCAGACCGGATGAGAAAAGCATCAGCAGAGGCTGCGGTCGTTCAGGCAGTCAGTTAAGGGGTTATCGCTTCTCGGCCTTTTGGCTAAGATCAAGTGTAGTATCTGTTCTTATCAGTTTAATATCTGATACGTCCCCTATACGGGGACTACATATTAAACGGATTTTTGGACTCGGGAGTTGAAACAGGGGCTTGCTCCGTTCACTCCACGCATCGACCCGGCATTGCAGTGCCGCTGGGAACGGTGCGCCTCCTTCTGCTTTGTCGAAAGAAACTCGCATACACAAGGGCACCTTACCGTTCTGAACGGCGTGCCCGGTGGTTTACGCCCCGCCCCCTAGGCCGTGCCCCCCATTTGTGTTAACCAACGCCCCCAAAGTGGTTGGGGGTTGGGGCGACGGGAGGAGTAGACTAATTCCGGGGTACAGGTGAAAAATCTTCAAAGTGTGGGCTGCTGAAAAAAGAAAAAAAAACCTGCATGTGCCGTTTTGCCCGGCTCTCCGCGGGGCCCCGGGGAGCCTTGTCACCCAGCCGGGGTGCCCGCCCACAACCCAGTCAAACTCACAACCCGGCTCTCCAGCCGAACCCGGGTACCCACTATTAAGCCACCCTCCCGGAACCTTTACCAATAGCTGCGGGCGCACCGAGGCCGGGGACCTGGTGGTACGAATCCAGCTTTTTGGCAAAGCATTGTGGCCGTTTTGGGGAGCTCCCCACGCCAAAATGGGGCAACCTAAGGGGACTCCAGTCGGCCAGTTGGAGCCAAAGTAAAGTCTAGGTCTGTGTCCTGCTGCCCAACGGGGCTTTCTTCGCTGTGGGCGCCCCCTGGTGCTTCTCTAAGTTGTCCAATATTTCACTTTGACAACAGTCTGCCAAAAGGAAAAAAAGGACAAAAAAAGCTTACAGCACCTGGTATTCCCAGGCGGTCTCCCATCCAAGTACTAACCAGGCCCGACCCTGCTTAGCTTCCGAGATCGGACGAGATCGGGCGTGTTCAGGGTGGTATGGCCGTAAGCGACAGTGAACCGCAGCCGGTAGGCCTTAATGGGCCAGCAGAGGCCCTTGCTATCGTGTGTGCTTCTGTCACGGCCACTCATAAACACCGATTGCTCCTTCAGTCTGGCAAAATGAAAAAGCTTACAGCACCTGGTATTCCCAGGCGGTCTCCCATCCAAGTACTAACCAGGCCCGACCCTGCTTAGCTTCCGAGATCGGACGAGATTGGGCGTGTTCAGGGTGGTATGGCCATGAGCGACAGTCAACCGCAGCCGGTAGGCCTTAATGGGCCAGCAGAGGCCCTTGCTATCGTGTGTGCTTCTGTCACGGCCACTCATAAACGACGATTGCTCCTTCAGTCTGGCAAAATGAAAAAGCTTACAGCACCTGGTATTCCCAGGCGGTCTCCCATCCAAGTACTAACCAGGCCCGACCCTGCTTAGCTTCCGAGATCGGACGAGATCGGGCGTGTTCAGGGTGGTATGGCCGTAAGCAAGTAAGGCAGCAGCCGCTAGGCCTCATATGCCAGTTTCACGCTAACGCGGAGGGGACTGGCGGGTGTCAGACCGGATGAGAAAAGCATCAGCAGAGGCTGCGGTCGTTCAGGCAGTCAGTTAAGGGATTATCGCTTCTCGGCCTTTTGGCTAAGATCAAGTGTAGTATCTGTTCTTATCAGTTTAATATCTGATACGTCCCCTATACGGGGACTACATATTAAACGGATTTTTGGACTCGGGAGTTGAAACAGGGGCTTGCTCCGTTCACTCCACGCATCGACCCGGCATTGCAGTGCCGCTGGGAACGGTGCGCCTCCTTCTGCTTTGTCGAAAGAAACTCGCATACACAAGGGCACCTTACCGTTCTGAACGGCGTGCCCGGTGGTTTACGCCCCGCCCCCTAGGCCGTGCCCCCCATTTGTGTTAACCAACGCCCCCAAAGTGGTTGGGGGTTGGGGCGACGGGAGGAGTAGACTAATTCCGGGGTACAGGTGAAAAATCTTCAAAGTGTGGGCTGCTGAAAAAAGAAAAAAAAACCTGCATGTGCCGTTTTGCCCGGCTCTCCGCGGGGCCCCGGGGAGCCTTGTCACCCAGCCGGGGTGCCCGCCCACAACCCAGTCAAACTCACAACCCGGCTCTCCAGCCGAACCCGGGTACCCACTATTAAGCCACCCTCCCGGAACCTTTACCAATAGCTGCGGGCGCACCGAGGCCGGGGACCTGGTGGTACGAATCCAGCTTTTTGGCAAAGCATTGTGGCCGTTTTGGGGAGCTCCCCACGCCAAAATGGGGCAACCTAAGGGGACTCCAGTCGGCCAGTTGGAGCCAAAGTAAAGTCTAGGTCTGTGTCCTGCTGCCCAACGGGGCTTTCTTCGCTGTGGGCGCCCCCTGGTGCTTCTCTAAGTTGTCCAATATTTCACTTTGACAACAGTCTGCCAAAAGGAAAAAAAGGACAAAAAAAGCTTACAGCACCTGGTATTCCCAGGCGGTCTCCCATCCAAGTACTAACCAGGCCCGACCCTGCTTAGCCTCCGAGATCGGACGAGATCGGGCGTGTTCAGGGTGGTATGGCCGTAAGCGACAGTGAACCGCAGCCGGTAGGCCTTAATGGGCCAGCAGAGGCCCTTGCTATCGTGTGTGCTTCTGTCACGGCCACTCATAAACACCGATTGCTCCTTCAGTCTGGCAAAATGAAAAAGCTTACAGCACCTGGTATTCCCAGGCGGTCTCCCATCCAAGTACTAACCAGGCCCGACCCTGCTTAGCTTCCGAGATCGGACGAGATTGGGCGTGTTCAGGGTGGTATGGCCATGAGCGACAGTCAACCGCAGCCGGTAGGCCTTAATGGGCCAGCAGAGGCCCTTGCTATCGTGTGTGCTTCTGTCACGGCCACTCATAAACGACGATTGCTCCTTCAGTCTGGCAAAATGAAAAAGCTTACAGCACCTGGTATTCCCAGGCGGTCTCCCATCCAAGTACTAACCAGGCCCGACCCTGCTTAGCTTCCGAGATCGGACGAGATCGGGCGTGTTCAGGGTGGTATGGCCGTAAGCAAGTAAGGCAGCAGCCGCTAGGCCTCATATGCCAGTTTCACGCTAACGCGGAGGGGACTGGCGGGTGTCAGACCGGATGAGAAAAGCATCAGCAGAGGCTGCGGTCGTTCAGGCAGTCAGTTAAGGGGTTATCGCTTCTCGGCCTTTTGGCTAAGATCAAGTGTAGTATCTGTTCTTATCAGTTTAATATCTGATACGTCCCCTATACGGGGACTACATATTAAACGGATTTTTGGACTCGGGAGTTGAAACAGGGGCTTGCTCCGTTCACTCCACGCATCGACCCGGCATTGCAGTGCCGCTGGGAACGGTGCGCCTCCTTCTGCTTTGTCGAAAGAAACTCGCATACACAAGGGCACCTTACCGTTCTGAACGGCGTGCCCGGTGGTTTACGCCCCGCCCCCTAGGCCGTGCCCCCCATTTGTGTTAACCAACGCCCCCAAAGTGGTTGGGGGTTGGGGCGACGGGAGGAGTAGACTAATTCCGGGGTACAGGTGAAAAATCTTCAAAGTGTGGGCTGCTGAAAAAAGAAAAAAAAACCTGCATGTGCCGTTTTGCCCGGCTCTCCGCGGGGCCCCGGGGAGCCTTGTCACCCAGCCGGGGTGCCCGCCCACAACCCAGTCAAACTCACAACCCGGCTCTCCAGCCGAACCCGGGTACCCACTATTAAGCCACCCTCCCGGAACCTTTACCAATAGCTGCGGGCGCACCGAGGCCGGGGACCTGGTGGTACGAATCCAGCTTTTTGGCAAAGCATTGTGGCCGTTTTGGGGAGCTCCCCACGCCAAAATGGGGCAACCTAAGGGGACTCCAGTCGGCCAGTTGGAGCCAAAGTAAAGTCTAGGTCTGTGTCCTGCTGCCCAACGGGGCTTTCTTCGCTGTGGGCGCCCCCTGGTGCTTCTCTAAGTTGTCCAATATTTCACTTTGACAACAGTCTGCCAAAAGGAAAAAAAGGACAAAAAAAGCTTACAGCACCTGGTATTCCCAGGCGGTCTCCCATCCAAGTACTAACCAGGCCCGACCCTGCTTAGCTTCCGAGATCGGACGAGATCGGGCGTGTTCAGGGTGGTATGGCCGTAAGCGACAGTGAACCGCAGCCGGTAGGCCTTAATGGGTCAGCAGAGGCCCTTGCTATCGTGTTTGCTTCTGTCACGGCCACTCATAAACACCGATTGTTCCTTCAGTCTGGCAAAATGAAAAAGCTTACAGCACCTGGTATTCCCAGGCGGTCTCCCATCCAAGTACTAACCAGGCCCGACCCTGCTTAGCTTCCGAGATCGGACGAGATTGGGCGTGTTCAGGGTGGTATGGCCATGAGCGACAGTCAACCGCAGCCGGTAGGCCTTAATGGGCCAGCAGAGGCCCTTGCTATCGTGTGTGCTTCTGTCACGGCCACTCATAAACGACGATTGCTCCTTCAGTCTGGCAAAATGAAAAAGCTTACAGCACCTGGTATTCCCAGGCGGTCTCCCATCCAAGTACTAACCAGGCCCGACCCTGCTTAGCTTCCGAGATCGGACGAGATCGGGCGTGTTCAGGGTGGTATGGCCGTAAGCAAGTAAGGCAGCAGCCGCTAGGCCTCATATGCCAGTTTCACGCTAACGCGGAGGGGACTGGCGGGTGTCAGACCGGATGAGAAAAGCATCAGCAGAGGCTGCGGTCGTTCAGGCAGTCAGTTAAGGGGTTATCGCTTCTCGGCCTTTTGGCTAAGATCAAGTGTAGTATCTGTTCTTATCAGTTTAATATCTGATACGTCCCCTATACGGGGACTACATATTAAACGGATTTTTGGACTCGGGAGTTGAAACAGGGGCTTGCTCCGTTCACTCCACGCATCGACCCGGCATTGCAGTGCCGCTGGGAACGGTGCGCCTCCTTCTGCTTTGTCGAAAGAAACTCGCATACACAAGGGCACCTTACCGTTCTGAACGGCGTGCCCGGTGGTTTACGCCCCGCCCCCTAGGCCGTGCCCCCCATTTGTGTTAACCAACGCCCCCAAAGTGGTTGGGGGTTGGGGCGACGGGAGGAGTAGACTAATTCCGGGGTACAGGTGAAAAATCTTCAAAGTGTGGGCTGCTGAAAAAAGAAAAAAAAACCTGCATGTGCCGTTTTGCCCGGCTCTCCGCGGGGCCCCGGGGAGCCTTGTCACCCAGCCGGGGTGCCCGCCCACAACCCAGTCAAACTCACAACCCGGCTCTCCAGCCGAACCCGGGTACCCACTATTAAGCCACCCTCCCGGAACCTTTACCAATAGCTGCGGGCGCACCGAGGCCGGGGACCTGGTGGTACGAATCCAGCTTTTTGGCAAAGCATTGTGGCCGTTTTGGGGAGCTCCCCACGCCAAAATGGGGCAACCTAAGGGGACTCCAGTCGGCCAGTTGGAGCCAAAGTAAAGTCTAGGTCTGTGTCCTGCTGCCCAACGGGGCTTTCTTCGCTGTGGGCGCCCCCTGGTGCTTCTCTAAGTTGTCCAATATTTCACTTTGACAACAGTCTGCCAAAAGGAAAAAAAGGACAAAAAAAGCTTACAGCACCTGGTATTCCCAGGCGGTCTCCCATCCAAGTACTAACCAGGCCCGACCCTGCTTAGCTTCCGAGATCGGACGAGATCGGGCGTGTTCAGGGTGGTATGGCCGTAAGCGACAGTGAACCGCAGCCGGTAGGCCTTAATGGGCCAGCAGAGGCCCTTTCTATCGTGTGTGCTTCTGTCACGGCCACTCATAAACACCGATTGCTCCTTCAGTCTGGCAAAATGAAAAAGCTTACAGCACCTGGTATTCCCAGGCGGTCTCCCATCCAAGTACTAACCAGGCCCGACCCTGCTTAGCTTCCGAGATCGGACGAGATTGGGCGTGTTCAGGGTGGTATGGCCATGAGCGACAGTCAACCGCAGCCGGTAGGCCTTAATGGGCCAGCAGAGGCCCTTGCTATCGTGTGTGCTTCTGTCACGGCCACTCATAAACGACGATTGCTCCTTCAGTCTGGCAAAATGAAAAAGCTTACAGCACCTGGTATTCCCAGGCGGTCTCCCATCCAAGTACTAACCAGGCCCGACCCTGCTTAGCTTCCGAGATCGGACGAGATCGGGCGTGTTCAGGGTGGTATGGCCGTAAGCGACAGTGAACCGCAGCCGGTAGGCCTTAATGGGCCAGCAGAGGCCCTTGCTATCGTGTTTGCTTCTGTCACGGCCACTCATAAACACCGATTGCTCCTTCAGTCTGGCAAAATGAAAAAGCTTACAGCACCTGGTATTCCCAGGCGGTCTCCCATCCAATTACTAACCAGGCCCGACCCTGCTTAGCTTCCGAGATCGGACGAGATTGGGCGTGTTCAGGGTGGTATGGCCATGAGCGACAGTCAACCGCAGCCGGTAGGCCTTAATGGGCCAGCAGAGGCCCTTGCTATCGTGTGTGCTTCTGTCACGGCCACTCATAAACGACGATTGCTCCTTCAGTCTGGCAAAATGAAAAAGCTTACAGCACCTGGTATTCCCAGGCGGTCTCCCATCCAAGTACTAACCAGGCCCGACCCTGCTTAGCTTCCGAGATCGGACGAGATCGGGCGTGTTCAGGGTGGTATGGCCGTAAGCAAGTAAGGCAGCAGCCGCTAGGCCTCATATGCCAGTTTCACGCTAACGCGGAGGGGACTGGCGGGTGTCAGACCGGATGAGAAAAGCATCAGCAGAGGCTGCGGTCGTTCAGGCAGTCAGTTAAGGGGTTATCGCTTCTCGGCCTTTTGGCTAAGATCAAGTGTAGTATCTGTTCTTATCAGTTTAATATCTGATACGTCCCCTATACGGGGACTACATATTAAACGGATTTTTGGACTCGGGAGTTGAAACAGGGGCTTGCTCCGTTCACTCCACGCATCGACCCGGCATTGCAGTGCCGCTGGGAACGGTGCGCCTCCTTCTGCTTTGTCGAAAGAAACTCGCATACACAAGGGCACCTTACCGTTCTGAACGGCGTGCCCGGTGGTTTACGCCCCGCCCCCTAGGCCGTGCCCCCCATTTGTGTTAACCAACGCCCCCAAAGTGGTTGGGGGTTGGGGCGACGGGAGGAGTAGACTAATTCCGGGGTACAGGTGAAAAATCTTCAAAGTGTGGGCTGCTGAAAAAAGAAAAAAAAACCTGCATGTGCCGTTTTGCCCGGCTCTCCGCGGGGCCCCGGGGAGCCTTGTCACCCAGCCGGGGTGCCCGCCCACAACCCAGTCAAACTCACAACCCGGCTCTCCAGCCGAACCCGGGTACCCACTATTAAGCCACCCTCCCGGAACCTTTACCAATAGCTGCGGGCGCACCGAGGCCGGGGACCTGGTGGTACGAATCCAGCTTTTTGGCAAAGCATTGTGGCCGTTTTGGGGAGCTCCCCACGCCAAAATGGGGCAACCTAAGGGGACTCCAGTCGGCCAGTTGGAGCCAAAGTAAAGTCTAGGTCTGTGTCCTGCTGCCCAACGGGGCTTTCTTCGCTGTGGGCGCCCCCTGGTGCTTCTCTAAGTTGTCCAATATTTCACTTTGACAACAGTCTGCCAAAAGGAAAAAAAGGACAAAAAAAGCTTACAGCACCTGGTATTCCCAGGCGGTCTCCCATCCAAGTACTAACCAGGCCCGACCCTGCTTAGCTTCCGAGATCGGACGAGATCGGGCGTGTTCAGGGTGGTATGGCCGTAAGCGACAGTGAACCGCAGCCGGTAGGCCTTAATGGGCCAGCAGAGGCCCTTGCTATCGTGTTTGCTTCTGTCACGGCCACTCATAAACACCGATTGTTCCTTCAGTCTGGCAAAATGAAAAAGCTTACAGCACCTGGTATTCCCAGGCGGTCTCCCATCCAAGTACTAACCAGGCCCGACCCTGCTTAGCTTCCGAGATCGGACGAGATTGGGCGTGTTCAGGGTGGTATGGCCATGAGCGACAGTCAACCGCAGCCGGTAGGCCTTAATGGGCCAGCAGAGGCCCTTGCTATCGTGTGTGCTTCTGTCACGGCCACTCATAAACGACGATTGCTCCTTCAGTCTGGCAAAATGAAAAAGCTTACAGCACCTGGTATTCCCAGGCGGTCTCCCATCCAAGTACTAACCAGGCCCGACCCTGCTTAGCTTCCGAGATCGGACGAGATCGGGCGTGTTCAGGGTGGTATGGCCGTAAGCAAGTAAGGCAGCAGCCGCTAGGCCTCATATGCCAGTTTCACGCTAACGCGGAGGGGACTGGCGGGTGTCAGACCGGATGAGAAAAGCATCAGCAGAGGCTGCGGTCGTTCAGGCAGTCAGTTAAGGGGTTATCGCTTCTCGGCCTTTTGGCTAAGATCAAGTGTAGTATCTGTTCTTATCAGTTTAATATCTGATACGTCCCCTATACGGGGACTACATATTAAACGGATTTTTGGACTCGGGAGTTGAAACAGGGGCTTGCTCCGTTCACTCCACGCATCGACCCGGCATTGCAGTGCCGCTGGGAACGGTGCGCCTCCTTCTGCTTTGTCGAAAGAAACTCGCATACACAAGGGCACCTTACCGTTCTGAACGGCGTGCCCGGTGGTTTACGCCCCGCCCCCTAGGCCGTGCCCCCCATTTGTGTTAACCAACGCCCCCAAAGTGGTTGGGGGTTGGGGCGACGGGAGGAGTAGACTAATTCCGGGGTACAGGTGAAAAATCTTCAAAGTGTGGGCTGCTGAAAAAAGAAAAAAAAACCTGCATGTGCCGTTTTGCCCGGCTCTCCGCGGGGCCCCGGGGAGCCTTGTCACCCAGCCGGGGTGCCCGCCCACAACCCAGTCAAACTCACAACCCGGCTCTCCAGCCGAACCCGGGTACCCACTATTAAGCCACCCTCCCGGAACCTTTACCAATAGCTGCGGGCGCACCGAGGCCGGGGACCTGGTGGTACGAATCCAGCTTTTTGGCAAAGCATTGTGGCCGTTTTGGGGAGCTCCCCACGCCAAAATGGGGCAACCTAAGGGGACTCCAGTCGGCCAGTTGGAGCCAAAGTAAAGTCTAGGTCTGTGTCCTGCTGCCCAACGGGGCTTTCTTCGCTGTGGGCGCCCCCTGGTGCTTCTCTAAGTTGTCCAATATTTCACTTTGACAACAGTCTGCCAAAAGGAAAAAAAGGACAAAAAAAGCTTACAGCACCTGGTATTCCCAGGCGGTCTCCCATCCAAGTACTAACCAGGCCCGACCCTGCTTAGCTTCCGAGATCGGACGAGATCGGGCGTGTTCAGGGTGGTATGGCCGTAAGCGACAGTGAACCGCAGCCGGTAGGCCTTAATGGGCCAGCAGAGGCCCTTGCTATCGTGTGTGCTTCTGTCACGGCCACTCATAAACACCGATTGCTCCTTCAGTCTGGCAAAATGAAAAAGCTTACAGCACCTGGTATTCCCAGGCGGTCTCCCATCCAAGTACTAACCAGGCCCGACCCTGCTTAGCTTCCGAGATCGGACGAGATTGGGCGTGTTCAGGGTGGTATGGCCATGAGCGACAGTCAACCGCAGCCGGTAGGCCTTAATGGGCCAGCAGAGGCCCTTGCTATCGTGTGTGCTTCTGTCACGGCCACTCATAAACGACGATTGCTCCTTCAGTCTGGCAAAATGAAAAAGCTTACAGCACCTGGTATTCCCAGGCGGTCTCCCATCCAAGTACTAACCAGGCCCGACCCTGCTTAGCTTCCGAGATCGGACGAGATCGGGCGTGTTCAGGGTGGTATGGCCGTAAGCGACAGTGAACCGCAGCCGGTAGGCCTTAATGGGCCAGCAGAGGCCCTTGCTATCGTGTTTGCTTCTGTCACGGCCACTCATAAACACCGATTGCTCCTTCAGTCTGGCAAAATGAAAAAGCTTACAGCACCTGGTATTCCCAGGCGGTCTCCCATCCAATTACTAACCAGGCCCGACCCTGCTTAGCTTCCGAGATCGGACGAGATTGGGCGTGTTCAGGGTGGTATGGCCATGAGCGACAGTCAACCGCAGCCGGTAGGCCTTAATGGGCCAGCAGAGGCCCTTGCTATCGTGTGTGCTTCTGTCACGGCCACTCATAAACGACGATTGCTCCTTCAGTCTGGCAAAATGAAAAAGCTTACAGCACCTGGTATTCCCAGGCGGTCTCCCATCCAAGTACTAACCAGGCCCGACCCTGCTTAGCTTCCGAGATCGGACGAGATCGGGCGTGTTCAGGGTGGTATGGCCGTAAGCGACAGTGAACCGCAGCCGGTAGGCCTTAATGGGCCAGCAGAGGCCCTTGCTATCGTGTTTGCTTCTGTCACGGCCACTCATAAACACCGATTGCTCCTTCAGTCTGGCAAAATGAAAAAGCTTACAGCACCTGGTATTCCCAGGCGGTCTCCCATCCAATTACTAACCAGGCCCGACCCTGCTTAGCTTCCGAGATCGGACGAGATTGGGCGTGTTCAGGGTGGTATGGCCATGAGCGACAGTCAACCGCAGCCGGTAGGCCTTAATGGGCCAGCAGAGGCCCTTGCTATCGTGTGTGCTTCTGTCACGGCCACTCATAAACGACGATTGCTCCTTCAGTCTGGCAAAATGAAAAAGCTTACAGCACCTGGTATTCCCAGGCGGTCTCCCATCCAAGTACTAACCAGGCCCGACCCTGCTTAGCTTCCGAGATCGGACGAGATCGGGCGTGTTCAGGGTGGTATGGCCGTAAGCAAGTAAGGCAGCAGCCGCTAGGCCTCATATGCCAGTTTCACGCTAACGCGGAGGGGACTGGCGGGTGTCAGACCGGATGAGAAAAGCATCAGCAGAGGCTGCGGTCGTTCAGGCAGTCAGTTAAGGGGTTATCGCTTCTCGGCCTTTTGGCTAAGATCAAGTGTAGTATCTGTTCTTATCAGTTTAATATCTGATACGTCCCCTATACGGGGACTACATATTAAACGGATTTTTGGACTCGGGAGTTGAAACAGGGGCTTGCTCCGTTCACTCCACGCATCGACCCGGCATTGCAGTGCCGCTGGGAACGGTGCGCCTCCTTCTGCTTTGTCGAAAGAAACTCGCATACACAAGGGCACCTTACCGTTCTGAACGGCGTGCCCGGTGGTTTACGCCCCGCCCCCTAGGCCGTGCCCCCCATTTGTGTTAACCAACGCCCCCAAAGTGGTTGGGGGTTGGGGCGACGGGAGGAGTAGACTAATTCCGGGGTACAGGTGAAAAATCTTCAAAGTGTGGGCTGCTGAAAAAAGAAAAAAAAACCTGCATGTGCCGTTTTGCCCGGCTCTCCGCGGGGCCCCGGGGAGCCTTGTCACCCAGCCGGGGTGCCCGCCCACAACCCAGTCAAACTCACAACCCGGCTCTCCAGCCGAACCCGGGTACCCACTATTAAGCCACCCTCCCGGAACCTTTACCAATAGCTGCGGGCGCACCGAGGCCGGGGACCTGGTGGTACGAATCCAGCTTTTTGGCAAAGCATTGTGGCCGTTTTGGGGAGCTCCCCACGCCAAAATGGGGCAACCTAAGGGGACTCCAGTCGGCCAGTTGGAGCCAAAGTAAAGTCTAGGTCTGTGTCCTGCTGCCCAACGGGGCTTTCTTCGCTGTGGGCGCCCCCTGGTGCTTCTCTAAGTTGTCCAATATTTCACTTTGACAACAGTCTGCCAAAAGGAAAAAAAGGACAAAAAAAGCTTACAGCACCTGGTATTCCCAGGCGGTCTCCCATCCAAGTACTAACCAGGCCCGACCCTGCTTAGCTTCCGAGATCGGACGAGATCGGGCGTGTTCAGGGTGGTATGGCCGTAAGCGACAGTGAACCGCAGCCGGTAGGCCTTAATGGGCCAGCAGAGGCCCTTGCTATCGTGTGTGCTTCTGTCACGGCCACTCATAAACACCGATTGCTCCTTCAGTCTGGCAAAATGAAAAAGCTTACAGCACCTGGTATTCCCAGGCGGTCTCCCATCCAAGTACTAACCAGGCCCGACCCTGCTTAGCTTCCGAGATCGGACGAGATTGGGCGTGTTCAGGGTGGTATGGCCATGAGCGACAGTCAACCGCAGCCGGTAGGCCTTAATGGGCCAGCAGAGGCCCTTGCTATCGTGTGTGCTTCTGTCACGGCCACTCATAAACGACGATTGCTCCTTCAGTCTGGCAAAATGAAAAAGCTTACAGCACCTGGTATTCCCAGGCGGTCTCCCATCCAAGTACTAACCAGGCCCGACCCTGCTTAGCTTCCGAGATCGGACGAGATCGGGCGTGTTCAGGGTGGTATGGCCGTAAGCAAGTAAGGCAGCAGCCGCTAGGCCTCATATGCCAGTTTCACGCTAACGCGGAGGGGACTGGCGGGTGTCAGACCGGATGAGAAAAGCATCAGCAGAGGCTGCGGTCGTTCAGGCAGTCAGTTAAGGGGTTATCGCTTCTCGGCCTTTTGGCTAAGATCAAGTGTAGTATCTGTTCTTATCAGTTTAATATCTGATACGTCCCCTATACGGGGACTACATATTAAACGGATTTTTGGACTCGGGAGTTGAAACAGGGGCTTGCTCCGTTCACTCCACGCATCGACCCGGCATTGCAGTGCCGCTGGGAACGGTGCGCCTCCTTCTGCTTTGTCGAAAGAAACTCGCATACACAAGGGCACCTTACCGTTCTGAACGGCGTGCCCGGTGGTTTACGCCCCGCCCCCTAGGCCGTGCCCCCCATTTGTGTTAACCAACGCCCCCAAAGTGGTTGGGGGTTGGGGCGACGGGAGGAGTAGACTAATTCCGGGGTACAGGTGAAAAATCTTCAAAGTGTGGGCTGCTGAAAAAAGAAAAAAAAACCTGCATGTGCCGTTTTGCCCGTCTCTCCGCGGGGCCCCGGGGAGCCTTGTCACCCAGCCGGGGTGCCCGCCCACAACCCAGTCAAACTCACAACCCGGCTCTCCAGCCGAACCCGGGTACCCACTATTAAGCCACCCTCCCGGAACCTTTACCAATAGCTGCGGGCGCACCGAGGCCGGGGACCTGGTGGTACGAATCCAGCTTTTTGGCAAAGCATTGTGGCCGTTTTGGGGAGCTCCCCACGCCAAAATGGGGCAACCTAAGGGGACTCCAGTCGGCCAGTTGGAGCCAAAGTAAAGTCTAGGTCTGTGTCCTGCTGCCCAACGGGGCTTTCTTCGCTGTGGGCGCCCCCTGGTGCTTCTCTAAGTTGTCCAATATTTCACTTTGACAACAGTCTGCCAAAAGGAAAAAAAGGACAAAAAAAGCTTACAGCACCTGGTATTCCCAGGCGGTCTCCCATCCAAGTACTAACCAGGCCCGACCCTGCTTAGCTTCCGAGATCGGACGAGATCGGGCGTGTTCAGGGTGGTATGGCCGTAAGCGACAGTGAACCGCAGCCGGTAGGCCTTAATGGGCCAGCAGAGGCCCTTGCTATCGTGTGTGCTTCTGTCACGGCCACTCATAAACACCGATTGCTCCTTCAGTCTGGCAAAATGAAAAAGCTTACAGCACCTGGTATTCCCAGGCGGTCTCCCATCCAAGTACTAACCAGGCCCGACCCTGCTTAGCTTCCGAGATCGGACGAGATTGGGCGTGTTCAGGGTGGTATGGCCATGAGCGACAGTCAACCGCAGCCGGTAGGCCTTAATGGGCCAGCAGAGGCCCTTGCTATCGTGTGTGCTTCTGTCACGGCCACTCATAAACGACGATTGCTCCTTCAGTCTGGCAAAATGAAAAAGCTTACAGCACCTGGTATTCCCAGGCGGTCTCCCATCCAAGTACTAACCAGGCCCGACCCTGCTTAGCTTCCGAGATCGGACGAGATCGGGCGTGTTCAGGGTGGTATGGCCGTAAGCGACAGTGAACCGCAGCCGGTAGGCCTTAATGGGCCAGCAGAGGCCCTTGCTATCGTGTTTGCTTCTGTCACGGCCACTCATAAACACCGATTGCTCCTTCAGTCTGGCAAAATGAAAAAGCTTACAGCACCTGGTATTCCCAGGCGGTCTCCCATCCAATTACTAACCAGGCCCGACCCTGCTTAGCTTCCGAGATCGGACGAGATTGGGCGTGTTCAGGGTGGTATGGCCATGAGCGACAGTCAACCGCAGCCGGTAGGCCTTAATGGGCCAGCAGAGGCCCTTGCTATCGTGTGTGCTTCTGTCACGGCCACTCATAAACGACGATTGCTCCTTCAGTCTGGCAAAATGAAAAAGCTTACAGCACCTGGTATTCCCAGGCGGTCTCCCATCCAAGTACTAACCAGGCCCGACCCTGCTTAGCTTCCGAGATCGGACGAGATCGGGCGTGTTCAGGGTGGTATGGCCGTAAGCAAGTAAGGCAGCAGCCGCTAGGCCTCATATGCCAGTTTCACGCTAACGCGGAGGGGACTGGCGGGTGTCAGACCGGATGAGAAAAGCATCAGCAGAGGCTGCGGTCGTTCAGGCAGTCAGTTAAGGGGTTATCGCTTCTCGGCCTTTTGGCTAAGATCAAGTGTAGTATCTGTTCTTATCAGTTTAATATCTGATACGTCCCCTATACGGGGACTACATATTAAACGGATTTTTGGACTCGGGAGTTGAAACAGGGGCTTGCTCCGTTCACTCCACGCATCGACCCGGCATTGCAGTGCCGCTGGGAACGGTGCGCCTCCTTCTGCTTTGTCGAAAGAAACTCGCATACACAAGGGCACCTTACCGTTCTGAACGGCGTGCCCGGTGGTTTACGCCCCGCCCCCTAGGCCGTGCCCCCCATTTGTGTTAACCAACGCCCCCAAAGTGGTTGGGGGTTGGGGCGACGGGAGGAGTAGACTAATTCCGGGGTACAGGTGAAAAATCTTCAAAGTGTGGGCTGCTGAAAAAAGAAAAAAAAACCTGCATGTGCCGTTTTGCCCGGCTCTCCGCGGGGCCCCGGGGAGCCTTGTCACCCAGCCGGGGTGCCCGCCCACAACCCAGTCAAACTCACAACCCGGCTCTCCAGCCGAACCCGGGTACCCACTATTAAGCCACCCTCCCGGAACCTTTACCAATAGCTGCGGGCGCACCGAGGCCGGGGACCTGGTGGTACGAATCCAGCTTTTTGGCAAAGCATTGTGGCCGTTTTGGGGAGCTCCCCACGCCAAAATGGGGCAACCTAAGGGGACTCCAGTCGGCCAGTTGGAGCCAAAGTAAAGTCTAGGTCTGTGTCCTGCTGCCCAACGGGGCTTTCTTCGCTGTGGGCGCCCCCTGGTGCTTCTCTAAGTTGTCCAATATTTCACTTTGACAACAGTCTGCCAAAAGGAAAAAAAGGACAAAAAAAGCTTACAGCACCTGGTATTCCCAGGCGGTCTCCCATCCAAGTACTAACCAGGCCCGACCCTGCTTAGCTTCCGAGATCGGACGAGATCGGGCGTGTTCAGGGTGGTATGGCCGTAAGCGACAGTGAACCGCAGCCGGTAGGCCTTAATGGGCCAGCAGAGGCCCTTGCTATCGTGTGTGCTTCTGTCACGGCCACTCATAAACACCGATTGCTCCTTCAGTCTGGCAAAATGAAAAAGCTTACAGCACCTGGTATTCCCAGGCGGTCTCCCATCCAAGTACTAACCAGGCCCGACCCTGCTTAGCTTCCGAGATCGGACGAGATTGGGCGTGTTCAGGGTGGTATGGCCATGAGCGACAGTCAACCGCAGCCGGTAGGCCTTAATGGGCCAGCAGAGGCCCTTGCTATCGTGTGTGCTTCTGTCACGGCCACTCATAAACGACGATTGCTCCTTCAGTCTGGCAAAATGAAAAAGCTTACAGCACCTGGTATTCCCAGGCGGTCTCCCATCCAAGTACTAACCAGGCCCGACCCTGCTTAGCTTCCGAGATCGGACGAGATCGGGCGTGTTCAGGGTGGTATGGCCGTAAGCAAGTAAGGCAGCAGCCGCTAGGCCTCATATGCCAGTTTCACGCTAACGCGGAGGGGACTGGCGGGTGTCAGACCGGATGAGAAAAGCATCAGCAGAGGCTGCGGTCGTTCAGGCAGTCAGTTAAGGGGTTATCGCTTCTCGGCCTTTTGGCTAAGATCAAGTGTAGTATCTGTTCTTATCAGTTTAATATCTGATACGTCCCCTATACGGGGACTACATATTAAACGGATTTTTGGACTCGGGAGTTGAAACAGGGGCTTGCTCCGTTCACTCCACGCATCGACCCGGCATTGCAGTGCCGCTGGGAACGGTGCGCCTCCTTCTGCTTTGTCGAAAGAAACTCGCATACACAAGGGCACCTTACCGTTCTGAACGGCGTGCCCGGTGGTTTACGCCCCGCCCCCTAGGCCGTGCCCCCCATTTGTGTTAACCAACGCCCCCAAAGTGGTTGGGGGTTGGGGCGACGGGAGGAGTAGACTAATTCCGGGGTACAGGTGAAAAATCTTCAAAGTGTGGGCTGCTGAAAAAAGAAAAAAAAACCTGCATGTGCCGTTTTGCCCGTCTCTCCGCGGGGCCCCGGGGAGCCTTGTCACCCAGCCGGGGTGCCCGCCCACAACCCAGTCAAACTCACAACCCGGCTCTCCAGCCGAACCCGGGTACCCACTATTAAGCCACCCTCCCGGAACCTTTACCAATAGCTGCGGGCGCACCGAGGCCGGGGACCTGGTGGTACGAATCCAGCTTTTTGGCAAAGCATTGTGGCCGTTTTGGGGAGCTCCCCACGCCAAAATGGGGCAACCTAAGGGGACTCCAGTCGGCCAGTTGGAGCCAAAGTAAAGTCTAGGTCTGTGTCCTGCTGCCCAACGGGGCTTTCTTCGCTGTGGGCGCCCCCTGGTGCTTCTCTAAGTTGTCCAATATTTCACTTTGACAACAGTCTGCCAAAAGGAAAAAAAGGACAAAAAAAGCTTACAGCACCTGGTATTCCCAGGCGGTCTCCCATCCAAGTACTAACCAGGCCCGACCCTGCTTAGCTTCCGAGATCGGACGAGATCGGGCGTGTTCAGGGTGGTATGGCCGTAAGCGACAGTGAACCGCAGCCGGTAGGCCTTAATGGGCCAGCAGAGGCCCTTGCTATCGTGTGTGCTTCTGTCACGGCCACTCATAAACACCGATTGCTCCTTCAGTCTGGCAAAATGAAAAAGCTTACAGCACCTGGTATTCCCAGGCGGTCTCCCATCCAAGTACTAACCAGGCCCGACCCTGCTTAGCTTCCGAGATCGGACGAGATTGGGCGTGTTCAGGGTGGTATGGCCATGAGCGACAGTCAACCGCAGCCGGTAGGCCTTAATGGGCCAGCAGAGGCCCTTGCTATCGTGTGTGCTTCTGTCACGGCCACTCATAAACGACGATTGCTCCTTCAGTCTGGCAAAATGAAAAAGCTTACAGCACCTGGTATTCCCAGGCGGTCTCCCATCCAAGTACTAACCAGGCCCGACCCTGCTTAGCTTCCGAGATCGGACGAGATCGGGCGTGTTCAGGGTGGTATGGCCGTAAGCGACAGTGAACCGCAGCCGGTAGGCCTTAATGGGCCAGCAGAGGCCCTTGCTATCGTGTTTGCTTCTGTCACGGCCACTCATAAACACCGATTGCTCCTTCAGTCTGGCAAAATGAAAAAGCTTACAGCACCTGGTATTCCCAGGCGGTCTCCCATCCAATTACTAACCAGGCCCGACCCTGCTTAGCTTCCGAGATCGGACGAGATTGGGCGTGTTCAGGGTGGTATGGCCATGAGCGACAGTCAACCGCAGCCGGTAGGCCTTAATGGGCCAGCAGAGGCCCTTGCTATCGTGTGTGCTTCTGTCACGGCCACTCATAAACGACGATTGCTCCTTCAGTCTGGCAAAATGAAAAAGCTTACAGCACCTGGTATTCCCAGGCGGTCTCCCATCCAAGTACTAACCAGGCCCGACCCTGCTTAGCTTCCGAGATCGGACGAGATCGGGCGTGTTCAGGGTGGTATGGCCGTAAGCAAGTAAGGCAGCAGCCGCTAGGCCTCATATGCCAGTTTCACGCTAACGCGGAGGGGACTGGCGGGTGTCAGACCGGATGAGAAAAGCATCAGCAGAGGCTGCGGTCGTTCAGGCAGTCAGTTAAGGGGTTATCGCTTCTCGGCCTTTTGGCTAAGATCAAGTGTAGTATCTGTTCTTATCAGTTTAATATCTGATACGTCCCCTATACGGGGACTACATATTAAACGGATTTTTGGACTCGGGAGTTGAAACAGGGGCTTGCTCCGTTCACTCCACGCATCGACCCGGCATTGCAGTGCCGCTGGGAACGGTGCGCCTCCTTCTGCTTTGTCGAAAGAAACTCGCATACACAAGGGCACCTTACCGTTCTGAACGGCGTGCCCGGTGGTTTACGCCCCGCCCCCTAGGCCGTGCCCCCCATTTGTGTTAACCAACGCCCCCAAAGTGGTTGGGGGTTGGGGCGACGGGAGGAGTAGACTAATTCCGGGGTACAGGTGAAAAATCTTCAAAGTGTGGGCTGCTGAAAAAAGAAAAAAAAACCTGCATGTGCCGTTTTGCCCGGCTCTCCGCGGGGCCCCGGGGAGCCTTGTCACCCAGCCGGGGTGCCCGCCCACAACCCAGTCAAACTCACAACCCGGCTCTCCAGCCGAACCCGGGTACCCACTATTAAGCCACCCTCCCGGAACCTTTACCAATAGCTGCGGGCGCACCGAGGCCGGGGACCTGGTGGTACGAATCCAGCTTTTTGGCAAAGCATTGTGGCCGTTTTGGGGAGCTCCCCACGCCAAAATGGGGCAACCTAAGGGGACTCCAGTCGGCCAGTTGGAGCCAAAGTAAAGTCTAGGTCTGTGTCCTGCTGCCCAACGGGGCTTTCTTCGCTGTGGGCGCCCCCTGGTGCTTCTCTAAGTTGTCCAATATTTCACTTTGACAACAGTCTGCCAAAAGGAAAAAAAGGACAAAAAAAGCTTACAGCACCTGGTATTCCCAGGCGGTCTCCCATCCAAGTACTAACCAGGCCCGACCCTGCTTAGCTTCCGAGATCGGACGAGATCGGGCGTGTTCAGGGTGGTATGGCCGTAAGCGACAGTGAACCGCAGCCGGTAGGCCTTAATGGGCCAGCAGAGGCCCTTGCTATCGTGTGTGCTTCTGTCACGGCCACTCATAAACACCGATTGCTCCTTCAGTCTGGCAAAATGAAAAAGCTTACAGCACCTGGTATTCCCAGGCGGTCTCCCATCCAAGTACTAACCAGGCCCGACCCTGCTTAGCTTCCGAGATCGGACGAGATTGGGCGTGTTCAGGGTGGTATGGCCATGAGCGACAGTCAACCGCAGCCGGTAGGCCTTAATGGGCCAGCAGAGGCCCTTGCTATCGTGTGTGCTTCTGTCACGGCCACTCATAAACGACGATTGCTCCTTCAGTCTGGCAAAATGAAAAAGCTTACAGCACCTGGTATTCCCAGGCGGTCTCCCATCCAAGTACTAACCAGGCCCGACCCTGCTTAGCTTCCGAGATCGGACGAGATCGGGCGTGTTCAGGGTGGTATGGCCGTAAGCAAGTAAGGCAGCAGCCGCTAGGCCTCATATGCCAGTTTCACGCTAACGCGGAGGGGACTGGCGGGTGTCAGACCGGATGAGAAAAGCATCAGCAGAGGCTGCGGTCGTTCAGGCAGTCAGTTAAGGGGTTATCGCTTCTCGGCCTTTTGGCTAAGATCAAGTGTAGTATCTGTTCTTATCAGTTTAATATCTGATACGTCCCCTATACGGGGACTACATATTAAACGGATTTTTGGACTCGGGAGTTGAAACAGGGGCTTGCTCCGTTCACTCCACGCATCGACCCGGCATTGCAGTGCCGCTGGGAACGGTGCGCCTCCTTCTGCTTTGTCGAAAGAAACTCGCATACACAAGGGCACCTTACCGTTCTGAACGGCGTGCCCGGTGGTTTACGCCCCGCCCCCTAGGCCGTGCCCCCCATTTGTGTTAACCAACGCCCCCAAAGTGGTTGGGGGTTGGGGCGACGGGAGGAGTAGACTAATTCCGGGGTACAGGTGAAAAATCTTCAAAGTGTGGGCTGCTGAAAAAAGAAAAAAAAACCTGCATGTGCCGTTTTGCCCGTCTCTCCGCGGGGCCCCGGGGAGCCTTGTCACCCAGCCGGGGTGCCCGCCCACAACCCAGTCAAACTCACAACCCGGCTCTCCAGCCGAACCCGGGTACCCACTATTAAGCCACCCTCCCGGAACCTTTACCAATAGCTGCGGGCGCACCGAGGCCGGGGACCTGGTGGTACGAATCCAGCTTTTTGGCAAAGCATTGTGGCCGTTTTGGGGAGCTCCCCACGCCAAAATGGGGCAACCTAAGGGGACTCCAGTCGGCCAGTTGGAGCCAAAGTAAAGTCTAGGTCTGTGTCCTGCTGCCCAACGGGGCTTTCTTCGCTGTGGGCGCCCCCTGGTGCTTCTCTAAGTTGTCCAATATTTCACTTTGACAACAGTCTGCCAAAAGGAAAAAAAGGACAAAAAAAGCTTACAGCACCTGGTATTCCCAGGCGGTCTCCCATCCAAGTACTAACCAGGCCCGACCCTGCTTAGCTTCCGAGATCGGACGAGATCGGGCGTGTTCAGGGTGGTATGGCCGTAAGCGACAGTGAACCGCAGCCGGTAGGCCTTAATGGGCCAGCAGAGGCCCTTGCTATCGTGTGTGCTTCTGTCACGGCCACTCATAAACACCGATTGCTCCTTCAGTCTGGCAAAATGAAAAAGCTTACAGCACCTGGTATTCCCAGGCGGTCTCCCATCCAAGTACTAACCAGGCCCGACCCTGCTTAGCTTCCGAGATCGGACGAGATTGGGCGTGTTCAGGGTGGTATGGCCATGAGCGACAGTCAACCGCAGCCGGTAGGCCTTAATGGGCCAGCAGAGGCCCTTGCTATCGTGTGTGCTTCTGTCACGGCCACTCATAAACGACGATTGCTCCTTCAGTCTGGCAAAATGAAAAAGCTTACAGCACCTGGTATTCCCAGGCGGTCTCCCATCCAAGTACTAACCAGGCCCGACCCTGCTTAGCTTCCGAGATCGGACGAGATCGGGCGTGTTCAGGGTGGTATGGCCGTAAGCAAGTAAGGCAGCAGCCGCTAGGCCTCATATGCCAGTTTCACGCTAACGCGGAGGGGACTGGCGGGTGTCAGACCGGATGAGAAAAGCATCAGCAGAGGCTGCGGTCGTTCAGGCAGTCAGTTAAGGGGTTATCGCTTCTCGGCCTTTTGGCTAAGATCAAGTGTAGTATCTGTTCTTATCAGTTTAATATCTGATACGTCCCCTATACGGGGACTACATATTAAACGGATTTTTGGACTCGGGAGTTGAAACAGGGGCTTGCTCCGTTCACTCCACGCATCGACCCGGCATTGCAGTGCCGCTGGGAACGGTGCGCCTCCTTCTGCTTTGTCGAAAGAAACTCGCATACACAAGGGCACCTTACCGTTCTGAACGGCGTGCCCGGTGGTTTACGCCCCGCCCCCTAGGCCGTGCCCCCCATTTGTGTTAACCAACGCCCCCAAAGTGGTTGGGGGTTGGGGCGACGGGAGGAGTAGACTAATTCCGGGGTACAGGTGAAAAATCTTCAAAGTGTGGGCTGCTGAAAAAAGAAAAAAAAACCTGCATGTGCCGTTTTGCCCGTCTCTCCGCGGGGCCCCGGGGAGCCTTGTCACCCAGCCGTGGTGCCCGCCCACAACCCAGTCAAACTCACAACCCGGCTCTCCAGCCGAACCCGGGTACCCACTATTAAGCCACCCTCCCGGAACCTTTACCAATAGCTGCGGGCGCACCGAGGCCGGGGACCTGGTGGTACGAATCCAGCTTTTTGGCAAAGCATTGTGGCCGTTTTGGGGAGCTCCCCACGCCAAAATGGGGCAACCTAAGGGGACTCCAGTCGGCCAGTTGGAGCCAAAGTAAAGTCTAGGTCTGTGTCCTGCTGCCCAACGGGGCTTTCTTCGCTGTGGGCGCCCCCTGGTGCTTCTCTAAGTTGTCCAATATTTCACTTTGACAACAGTCTGCCAAAAGGAAAAAAAGGACAAAAAAAGCTTACAGCACCTGGTATTCCGAGGCGGTCTCCCATCCAAGTACTAACCAGGCCCGACCCTGCTTAGCTTCCGAGATCGGACGAGATCGGGCGTGTTCAGGGTGGTATGGCCGTAAGCGACAGTGAACCGCAGCCGGTAGGCCTTAATGGGCCAGCAGAGGCCCTTGCTATCGTGTGTGCTTCTGTCACGGCCACTCATAAACACCGATTGCTCCTTCAGTCTGGCAAAATGAAAAAGCTTACAGCACCTGGTATTCCCAGGCGGTCTCCCATCCAAGTACTAACCAGGCCCGACCCTGCTTAGCTTCCGAGATCGGACGAGATTGGGCGTGTTCAGGGTGGTATGGCCATGAGCGACAGTCAACCGCAGCCGGTAGGCCTTAATGGGCCAGCAGAGGCCCTTGCTATCGTGTGTGCTTCTGTCACGGCCACTCATAAACGACGATTGCTCCTTCAGTCTGGCAAAATGAAAAAGCTTACAGCACCTGGTATTCCCAGGCGGTCTCCCATCCAAGTACTAACCAGGCCCGACCCTGCTTAGCTTCCGAGATCGGACGAGATCGGGCGTGTTCAGGGTGGTATGGCCGTAAGCAAGTAAGGCAGCAGCCGCTAGGCCTCACAGTTTCACGCTAACGCGGAGGGGACTGGCGGGTGTCAGACCGGATGAGAAAAGCATCAGCAGAGGCTGCGGTCGTTCAGGCAGTCAGTTAAGGGGTTATCGCTTCTCGGCCTTTTGGCTAAGATCAAGTGTAGTATCTGTTCTTATCAGTTTAATATCTGATACGTCCCCTATACGGGGACTACATATTAAACGGATTTTTGGACTCGGGAGTTGAAACAGGGGCTTGCTCCGTTCACTCCACGCATCGACCCGGCATTGCAGTGCCGCTGGGAACGGTGCGCCTCCTTCTGCTTTGTCGAAAGAAACTCGCATACACAAGGGCACCTTACCGTTCTGAACGGCGTGCCCGGTGGTTTACGCCCCGCCCCCTAGGCCGTGCCCCCCATTTGTGTTAACCAACGCCCCCAAAGTGGTTGGGGGTTGGGGCGACGGGAGGAGTAGACTAATTCCGGGGTACAGGTGAAAAATCTTCAAAGTGTGGGCTGCTGAAAAAAGAAAAAAAAACCTGCATGTGCCGTTTTGCCCGTCTCTCCGCGGGGCCCCGGGGAGCCTTGTCACCCAGCCGTGGTGCCCGCCCACAACCCAGTCAAACTCACAACCCGGCTCTCCAGCCGAACCCGGGTACCCACTATTAAGCCACCCTCCCGGAACCTTTACCAATAGCTGCGGGCGCACCGAGGCCGGGGACCTGGTGGTACGAATCCAGCTTTTTGGCAAAGCATTGTGGCCGTTTTGGGGAGCTCCCCACGCCAAAATGGGGCAACCTAAGGGGACTCCAGTCGGCCAGTTGGAGCCAAAGTAAAGTCTAGGTCTGTGTCCTGCTGCCCAACGGGGCTTTCTTCGCTGTGGGCGCCCCCTGGTGCTTCTCTAAGTTGTCCAATATTTCACTTTGACAACAGTCTGCCAAAAGGAAAAAAAGGACAAAAAAAGCTTACAGCACCTGGTATTCCGAGGCGGTCTCCCATCCAAGTACTAACCAGGCCCGACCCTGCTTAGCTTCCGAGATCGGACGAGATCGGGCGTGTTCAGGGTGGTATGGCCGTAAGCGACAGTGAACCGCAGCCGGTAGGCCTTAATGGGCCAGCAGAGGCCCTTGCTATCGTGTGTGCTTCTGTCACGGCCACTCATAAACACCGATTGCTCCTTCAGTCTGGCAAAATGAAAAAGCTTACAGCACCTGGTATTCCCAGGCGGTCTCCCATCCAAGTACTAACCAGGCCCGACCCTGCTTAGCTTCCGAGATCGGACGAGATTGGGCGTGTTCAGGGTGGTATGGCCATGAGCGACAGTCAACCGCAGCCGGTAGGCCTTAATGGGCCAGCAGAGGCCCTTGCTATCGTGTGTGCTTCTGTCACGGCCACTCATAAACGACGATTGCTCCTTCAGTCTGGCAAAATGAAAAAGCTTACAGCACCTGGTATTCCCAGGCGGTCTCCCATCCAAGTACTAACCAGGCCCGACCCTGCTTAGCTTCCGAGATCGGACGAGATCGGGCGTGTTCAGGGTGGTATGGCCGTAAGCAAGTAAGGCAGCAGCCGCTAGGCCTCACAGTTTCACGCTAACGCGGAGGGGACTGGCGGGTGTCAGACCGGATGAGAAAAGCATCAGCAGAGGCTGCGGTCGTTCAGGCAGTCAGTTAAGGGGTTATCGCTTCTCGGCCTTTTGGCTAAGATCAAGTGTAGTATCTGTTCTTATCAGTTTAATATCTGATACGTCCCCTATACGGGGACTACATATTAAACGGATTTTTGGACTCGGGAGTTGAAACAGGGGCTTGCTCCGTTCACTCCACGCATCGACCCGGCATTGCAGTGCCGCTGGGAACGGTGCGCCTCCTTCTGCTTTGTCGAAAGAAACTCGCATACACAAGGGCACCTTACCGTTCTGAACGGCGTGCCCGGTGGTTTACGCCCCGCCCCCTAGGCCGTGCCCCCCATTTGTGTTAACTAACGCCCCCAAAGTGGTTGGGGGTTGGGGCGACGGGAGGAGTAGACTAATTCCGGGGTACAGGTGAAAAATCTTCAAAGTGTGGGCTGCTGAAAAAAGAAAAAAAAACCTGCATGTGCCGTTTTGCCCGGCTCTCCGCGGGGCCCCGGGGAGCCTTGTCACCCAGCCGGGGTGCCCGCCCACAACCCAGTCAAACTCACAACCCGGCTCTCCAGCCGAACCCGGGTACCCACTATTAAGCCACCCTCCCGGAACCTTTACCAATAGCTGCGGGCGCACCGAGGCCGGGGACCTGGTGGTACGAATCCAGCTTTTTGGCAAAGCATTGTGGCCGTTTTGGGGAGCTCCCCACGCCAAAATGGGGCAACCTAAGGGGACTCCAGTCGGCCAGTTGGAGCCAAAGTAAAGTCTAGGTCTGTGTCCTGCTGCCCAACGGGGCTTTCTTCGCTGTGGGCGCCCCCTGGTGCTTCTCTAAGTTGTCCAATATTTCACTTTGACAACAGTCTGCCAAAAGGAAAAAAAGGACAAAAAAAGCTTACAGCACCTGGTATTCCCAGGCGGTCTCCCATCCAAGTACTAACCAGGCCCGACCCTGCTTAGCTTCCGAGATCGGACGAGATCGGGCGTGTTCAGGGTGGTATGGCCGTAAGCGACAGTGAACCGCAGCCGGTAGGCCTTAATGGGCCAGCAGAGGCCCTTGCTATCGTGTGTGCTTCTGTCACGGCCACTCATAAACACCGATTGCTCCTTCAGTCTGGCAAAATGAAAAAGCTTACAGCACCTGGTATTCCCAGGCGGTCTCCCATCCAAGTACTAACCAGGCCCGACCCTGCTTAGCTTCCGAGATCGGACGAGATTGGGCGTGTTCAGGGTGGTATGGCCATGAGCGACAGTCAACCGCAGCCGGTAGGCCTTAATGGGCCAGCAGAGGCCCTTGCTATCGTGTGTGCTTCTGTCACGGCCACTCATAAACGACGATTGCTCCTTCAGTCTGGCAAAATGAAAAAGCTTACAGCACCTGGTATTCCCAGGCGGTCTCCCATCCAAGTACTAACCAGGCCCGACCCTGCTTAGCTTCCGAGATCGGACGAGATCGGGCGTGTTCAGGGTGGTATGGCCGTAAGCAAGTAAGGCAGCAGCCGCTAGGCCTCATATGCCAGTTTCACGCTAACGCGGAGGGGACTGGCGGGTGTCAGACCGGATGAGAAAAGCATCAGCAGAGGCTGCGGTCGTTCAGGCAGTCAGTTAAGGGGTTATCGCTTCTCGGCCTTTTGGCTAAGATCAAGTGTAGTATCTGTTCTTATCAGTTTAATATCTGATACGTCCCCTATACGGGGACTACATATTAAACGGATTTTTGGACTCGGGAGTTGAAACAGGGGCTTGCTCCGTTCACTCCACGCATCGACCCGGCATTGCAGTGCCGCTGGGAACGGTGCGCCTCCTTCTGCTTTGTCGAAAGAAACTCGCATACACAAGGGCACCTTACCGTTCTGAACGGCGTGCCCGGTGGTTTACGCCCCGCCCCCTAGGCCGTGCCCCCCATTTGTGTTAACCAACGCCCCCAAAGTGGTTGGGGGTTGGGGCGACGGGAGGAGTAGACTAATTCCGGGGTACAGGTGAAAAATCTTCAAAGTGTGGGCTGCTGAAAAAAGAAAAAAAAACCTGCATGTGCCGTTTTGCCCGTCTCTCCGCGGGGCCCCGGGGAGCCTTGTCACCCAGCCGTGGTGCCCGCCCACAACCCAGTCAAACTCACAACCCGGCTCTCCAGCCGAACCCGGGTACCCACTATTAAGCCACCCTCCCGGAACCTTTACCAATAGCTGCGGGCGCACCGAGGCCGGGGACCTGGTGGTACGAATCCAGCTTTTTGGCAAAGCATTGTGGCCGTTTTGGGGAGCTCCCCACGCCAAAATGGGGCAACCTAAGGGGACTCCAGTCGGCCAGTTGGAGCCAAAGTAAAGTCTAGGTCTGTGTCCTGCTGCCCAACGGGGCTTTCTTCGCTGTGGGCGCCCCCTGGTGCTTCTCTAAGTTGTCCAATATTTCACTTTGACAACAGTCTGCCAAAAGGAAAAAAAGGACAAAAAAAGCTTACAGCACCTGGTATTCCTAGGCGGTCTCCCATCCAAGTACTAACCAGGCCCGACCCTGCTTAGCTTCCGAGATCGGACGAGATCGGGCGTGTTCAGGGTGGTATGGCCGTAAGCGACAGTGAACCGCAGCCGGTAGGCCTTAATGGGCCAGCAGAGGCCCTTGCTATCGTGTGTGCTTCTGTCACGGCCACTCATAAACACCGATTGCTCCTTCAGTCTGGCAAAATGAAAAAGCTTACAGCACCTGGTATTCCCAGGCGGTCTCCCATCCAAGTACTAACCAGGCCCGACCCTGCTTAGCTTCCGAGATCGGACGAGATTGGGCGTGTTCAGGGTGGTATGGCCATGAGCGACAGTCAACCGCAGCCGGTAGGCCTTAATGGGCCAGCAGAGGCCCTTGCTATCGTGTGTGCTTCTGTCACGGCCACTCATAAACGACGATTGCTCCTTCAGTCTGGCAAAATGAAAAAGCTTACAGCACCTGGTATTCCCAGGCGGTCTCCCATCCAAGTACTAACCAGGCCCGACCCTGCTTAGCTTCCGAGATCGGACGAGATCGGGCGTGTTCAGGGTGGTATGGCCGTAAGCAAGTAAGGCAGCAGCCGCTAGGCCTCACAGTTTCACGCTAACGCGGAGGGGACTGGCGGGTGTCAGACCGGATGAGAAAAGCATCAGCAGAGGCTGCGGTCGTTCAGGCAGTCAGTTAAGGGGTTATCGCTTCTCGGCCTTTTGGCTAAGATCAAGTGTAGTATCTGTTCTTATCAGTTTAATATCTGATACGTCCCCTATACGGGGACTACATATTAAACGGATTTTTGGACTCGGGAGTTGAAACAGGGGCTTGCTCCGTTCACTCCACGCATCGACCCGGCATTGCAGTGCCGCTGGGAACGGTGCGCCTCCTTCTGCTTTGTCGAAAGAAACTCGCATACACAAGGGCACCTTACCGTTCTGAACGGCGTGCCCGGTGGTTTACGCCCCGCCCCCTAGGCCGTGCCCCCCATTTGTGTTAACCAACGCCCCCAAAGTGGTTGGGGGTTGGGGCGACGGGAGGAGTAGACTAATTCCGGGGTACAGGTGAAAAATCTTCAAAGTGTGGGCTGCTGAAAAAAGAAAAAAAAACCTGCATGTGCCGTTTTGCCCGGCTCTCCGCGGGGCCCCGGGGAGCCTTGTCACCCAGCCGGGGTGCCCGCCCACAACCCAGTCAAACTCACAACCCGGCTCTCCAGCCGAACCCGGGTACCCACTATTAAGCCACCCTCCCGGAACCTTTACCAATAGCTGCGGGCGCACCGAGGCCGGGGACCTGGTGGTACGAATCCAGCTTTTTGGCAAAGCATTGTGGCCGTTTTGGGGAGCTCCCCACGCCAAAATGGGGCAACCTAAGGGGACTCCAGTCGGCCAGTTGGAGCCAAAGTAAAGTCTAGGTCTGTGTCCTGCTGCCCAACGGGGCTTTCTTCGCTGTGGGCGCCCCCTGGTGCTTCTCTAAGTTGTCCAATATTTCACTTTGACAACAGTCTGCCAAAAGGAAAAAAAGGACAAAAAAAGCTTACAGCACCTGGTATTCCCAGGCGGTCTCCCATCCAAGTACTAACCAGGCCCGACCCTGCTTAGCTTCCGAGATCGGACGAGATCGGGCGTGTTCAGGGTGGTATGGCCGTAAGCGACAGTGAACCGCAGCCGGTAGGCCTTAATGGGCCAGCAGAGGCCCTTGCTATCGTGTGTGCTTCTGTCACGGCCACTCATAAACACCGATTGCTCCTTCAGTCTGGCAAAATGAAAAAGCTTACAGCACCTGGTATTCCCAGGCGGTCTCCCATCCAAGTACTAACCAGGCCCGACCCTGCTTAGCTTCCGAGATCGGACGAGATTGGGCGTGTTCAGGGTGGTATGGCCATGAGCGACAGTCAACCGCAGCCGGTAGGCCTTAATGGGCCAGCAGAGGCCCTTGCTATCGTGTGTGCTTCTGTCACGGCCACTCATAAACGACGATTGCTCCTTCAGTCTGGCAAAATGAAAAAGCTTACAGCACCTGGTATTCCCAGGCGGTCTCCCATCCAAGTACTAACCAGGCCCGACCCTGCTTAGCTTCCGAGATCGGACGAGATCGGGCGTGTTCAGGGTGGTATGGCCGTAAGCAAGTAAGGCAGCAGCCGCTAGGCCTCATATGCCAGTTTCACGCTAACGCGGAGGGGACTGGCGGGTGTCAGACCGGATGAGAAAAGCATCAGCAGAGGCTGCGGTCGTTCAGGCAGTCAGTTAAGGGGTTATCGCTTCTCGGCCTTTTGGCTAAGATCAAGTGTAGTATCTGTTCTTATCAGTTTAATATCTGATACGTCCCCTATACGGGGACTACATATTAAACGGATTTTTGGACTCGGGAGTTGAAACAGGGGCTTGCTCCGTTCACTCCACGCATCGACCCGGCATTGCAGTGCCGCTGGGAACGGTGCGCCTCCTTCTGCTTTGTCGAAAGAAACTCGCATACACAAGGGCACCTTACCGTTCTGAACGGCGTGCCCGGTGGTTTACGCCCCGCCCCCTAGGCCGTGCCCCCCATTTGTGTTAACCAACGCCCCCAAAGTGGTTGGGGGTTGGGGCGACGGGAGGAGTAGACTAATTCCGGGGTACAGGTGAAAAATCTTCAAAGTGTGGGCTGCTGAAAAAAGAAAAAAAAACCTGCATGTGCCGTTTTGCCCGTCTCTCCGCGGGGCCCCGGGGAGCCTTGTCACCCAGCCGTGGTGCCCGCCCACAACCCAGTCAAACTCACAACCCGGCTCTCCAGCCGAACCCGGGTACCCACTATTAAGCCACCCTCCCGGAACCTTTACCAATAGCTGCGGGCGCACCGAGGCCGGGGACCTGGTGGTACGAATCCAGCTTTTTGGCAAAGCATTGTGGCCGTTTTGGGGAGCTCCCCACGCCAAAATGGGGCAACCTAAGGGGACTCCAGTCGGCCAGTTGGAGCCAAAGTAAAGTCTAGGTCTGTGTCCTGCTGCCCAACGGGGCTTTCTTCGCTGTGGGCGCCCCCTGGTGCTTCTCTAAGTTGTCCAATATTTCACTTTGACAACAGTCTGCCAAAAGGAAAAAAAGGACAAAAAAAGCTTACAGCACCTGGTATTCCCAGGCGGTCTCCCATCCAAGTACTAACCAGGCCCGACCCTGCTTAGCTTCCGAGATCGGACGAGATCGGGCGTGTTCAGGGTGGTATGGCCGTAAGCGACAGTGAACCGCAGCCGGTAGGCCTTAATGGGCCAGCAGAGGCCCTTGCTATCGTGTGTGCTTCTGTCACGGCCACTCATAAACACCGATTGCTCCTTCAGTCTGGCAAAATGAAAAAGCTTACAGCACCTGGTATTCCCAGGCGGTCTCCCATCCAAGTACTAACCAGGCCCGACCCTGCTTAGCTTCCGAGATCGGACGAGATTGGGCGTGTTCAGGGTGGTATGGCCATGAGCGACAGTCAACCGCAGCCGGTAGGCCTTAATGGGCCAGCAGAGGCCCTTGCTATCGTGTGTGCTTCTGTCACGGCCACTCATAAACGACGATTGCTCCTTCAGTCTGGCAAAATGAAAAAGCTTACAGCACCTGGTATTCCCAGGCGGTCTCCCATCCAAGTACTAACCAGGCCCGACCCTGCTTAGCTTCCGAGATCGGACGAGATCGGGCGTGTTCAGGGTGGTATGGCCGTAAGCAAGTAAGGCAGCAGCCGCTAGGCCTCATATGCCAGTTTCACGCTAACGCGGAGGGGACTGGCGGGTGTCAGACCGGATGAGAAAAGCATCAGCAGAGGCTGCGGTCGTTCAGGCAGTCAGTTAAGGGGTTATCGCTTCTCGGCCTTTTGGCTAAGATCAAGTGTAGTATCTGTTCTTATCAGTTTAATATCTGATACGTCCCCTATACGGGGACTACATATTAAACGGATTTTTGGACTCGGGAGTTGAAACAGGGGCTTGCTCCGTTCACTCCACGCATCGACCCGGCATTGCAGTGCCGCTGGGAACGGTGCGCCTCCTTCTGCTTTGTCGAAAGAAACTCGCATACACAAGGGCACCTTACCGTTCTGAACGGTGTGCCCGGTGGTTTACGCCCCGCCCCCTAGGCCGTGCCCCCCATTTGTGTTAACCAACGCCCCCAAAGTGGTTGGGGGTTGGGGCGACGGGAGGAGTAGACTAATTCCGGGGTACAGGTGAAAAATCTTCAAAGTGTGGGCTGCTGAAAAAAGAAAAAAAAACCTGCATGTGCCGTTTTGCCCGGCTCTCCGCGGGGCCCCGGGGAGCCTTGTCACCCAGCCGGGGTGCCCGCCCACAACCCAGTCAAACTCACAACCCGGCTCTCCAGCCGAACCCGGGTACCCACTATTAAGCCACCCTCCCGGAACCTTTACCAATAGCTGCGGGCGCACCGAGGCCGGGGACCTGGTGGTACGAATCCAGCTTTTTGGCAAAGCATTGTGGCCGTTTTGGGGAGCTCCCCACGCCAAAATGGGGCAACCTAAGGGGACTCCAGTCGGCCAGTTGGAGCCAAAGTAAAGTCTAGGTCTGTGTCCTGCTGCCCAACGGGGCTTTCTTCGCTGTGGGCGCCCCCTGGTGCTTCTCTAAGTTGTCCAATATTTCACTTTGACAACAGTCTGCCAAAAGGAAAAAAAGGACAAAAAAAGCTTACAGCACCTGGTATTCCCAGGCGGTCTCCCATCCAAGTACTAACCAGGCCCGACCCTGCTTAGCTTCCGAGATCGGACGAGATCGGGCGTGTTCAGGGTGGTATGGCCGTAAGCGACAGTGAACCGCAGCCGGTAGGCCTTAATGGGCCAGCAGAGGCCCTTGCTATCGTGTGTGCTTCTGTCACGGCCACTCATAAACACCGATTGCTCCTTCAGTCTGGCAAAATGAAAAAGCTTACAGCACCTGGTATTCCCAGGCGGTCTCCCATCCAAGTACTAACCAGGCCCGACCCTGCTTAGCTTCCGAGATCGGACGAGATTGGGCGTGTTCAGGGTGGTATGGCCATGAGCGACAGTCAACCGCAGCCGGTAGGCCTTAATGGGCCAGCAGAGGCCCTTGCTATCGTGTGTGCTTCTGTCACGGCCACTCATAAACGACGATTGCTCCTTCAGTCTGGCAAAATGAAAAAGCTTACAGCACCTGGTATTCCCAGGCGGTCTCCCATCCAAGTACTAACCAGGCCCGACCCTGCTTAGCTTCCGAGATCGGACGAGATCGGGCGTGTTCAGGGTGGTATGGCCGTAAGCAAGTAAGGCAGCAGCCGCTAGGCCTCATATGCCAGTTTCACGCTAACGCGGAGGGGACTGGCGGGTGTCAGACCGGATGAGAAAAGCATCAGCAGAGGCTGCGGTCGTTCAGGCAGTCAGTTAAGGGGTTATCGCTTCTCGGCCTTTTGGCTAAGATCAAGTGTAGTATCTGTTCTTATCAGTTTAATATCTGATACGTCCCCTATACGGGGACTACATATTAAACGGATTTTTGGACTCGGGAGTTGAAACAGGGGCTTGCTCCGTTCACTCCACGCATCGACCCGGCATTGCAGTGCCGCTGGGAACGGTGCGCCTCCTTCTGCTTTGTCGAAAGAAACTCGCATACACAAGGGCACCTTACCGTTCTGAACGGCGTGCCCGGTGGTTTACGCCCCGCCCCCTAGGCCGTGCCCCCCATTTGTGTTAACCAACGCCCCCAAAGTGGTTGGGGGTTGGGGCGACGGGAGGAGTAGACTAATTCCGGGGTACAGGTGAAAAATCTTCAAAGTGTGGGCTGCTGAAAAAAGAAAAAAAAACCTGCATGTGCCGTTTTGCCCGTCTCTCCGCGGGGCCCCGGGGAGCCTTGTCACCCAGCCGTGGTGCCCGCCCACAACCCAGTCAAACTCACAACCCGGCTCTCCAGCCGAACCCGGGTACCCACTATTAAGCCACCCTCCCGGAACCTTTACCAATAGCTGCGGGCGCACCGAGGCCGGGGACCTGGTGGTACGAATCCAGCTTTTTGGCAAAGCATTGTGGCCGTTTTGGGGAGCTCCCCACGCCAAAATGGGGCAACCTAAGGGGACTCCAGTCGGCCAGTTGGAGCCAAAGTAAAGTCTAGGTCTGTGTCCTGCTGCCCAACGGGGCTTTCTTCGCTGTGGGCGCCCCCTGGTGCTTCTCTAAGTTGTCCAATATTTCACTTTGACAACAGTCTGCCAAAAGGAAAAAAAGGACAAAAAAAGCTTACAGCACCTGGTATTCCCAGGCGGTCTCCCATCCAAGTACTAACCAGGCCCGACCCTGCTTAGCTTCCGAGATCGGACGAGATCGGGCGTGTTCAGGGTGGTATGGCCGTAAGCAAGTAAGGCAGCAGCCGCTAGGCCTCATATGCCAGTTTCACGCTAACGCGGAGGGGACTGGCGGGTGTCAGACCGGATGAGAAAAGCATCAGCAGAGGCTGCGGTCGTTCAGGCAGTCAGTTAAGGGGTTATCGCTTCTCGGCCTTTTGGCTAAGATCAAGTGTAGTATCTGTTCTTATCAGTTTAATATCTGATACGTCCCCTATACGGGGACTACATATTAAACGGATTTTTGGACTCGGGAGTTGAAACAGGGGCTTGCTCCGTTCACTCCACGCATCGACCCGGCATTGCAGTGCCGCTGGGAACGGTGCGCCTCCTTCTGCTTTGTCGAAAGAAACTCGCATACACAAGGGCACCTTACCGTTCTGAACGGCGTGCCCGGTGGTTTACGCCCCGCCCCCTAGGCCGTGCCCCCCATTTGTGTTAACCAACGCCCCCAAAGTGGTTGGGGGTTGGGGCGACGGGAGGAGTAGACTAATTCCGGGGTACAGGTGAAAAATCTTCAAAGTGTGGGCTGCTGAAAAAAGAAAAAAAAACCTGCATGTGCCGTTTTGCCCGTCTCTCCGCGGGGCCCCGGGGAGCCTTGTCACCCAGCCGTGGTGCCCGCCCACAACCCAGTCAAACTCACAACCCGGCTCTCCAGCCGAACCCGGGTACCCACTATTAAGCCACCCTCCCGGAACCTTTACCAATAGCTGCGGGCGCACCGAGGCCGGGGACCTGGTGGTACGAATCCAGCTTTTTGGCAAAGCATTGTGGCCGTTTTGGGGAGCTCCCCACGCCAAAATGGGGCAACCTAAGGGGACTCCAGTCGGCCAGTTGGAGCCAAAGTAAAGTCTAGGTCTGTGTCCTGCTGCCCAACGGGGCTTTCTTCGCTGTGGGCGCCCCCTGGTGCTTCTCTAAGTTGTCCAATATTTCACTTTGACAACAGTCTGCCAAAAGGAAAAAAAGGACAAAAAAAGCTTACAGCACCTGGTATTCCCAGGCGGTCTCCCATCCAAGTACTAACCAGGCCCGACCCTGCTTAGCTTCCGAGATCGGACGAGATCGGGCGTGTTCAGGGTGGTATGGCCGTAAGCGACAGTGAACCGCAGCCGGTAGGCCTTAATGGGCCAGCAGAGGCCCTTGCTATCGTGTGTGCTTCTGTCACGGCCACTCATAAACACCGATTGCTCCTTCAGTCTGGCAAAATGAAAAAGCTTACAGCACCTGGTATTCCCAGGCGGTCTCCCATCCAAGTACTAACCAGGCCCGACCCTGCTTAGCTTCCGAGATCGGACGAGATTGGGCGTGTTCAGGGTGGTATGGCCATGAGCGACAGTCAACCGCAGCCGGTAGGCCTTAATGGGCCAGCAGAGGCCCTTGCTATCGTGTGTGCTTCTGTCACGGCCACTCATAAACGACGATTGCTCCTTCAGTCTGGCAAAATGAAAAAGCTTACAGCACCTGGTATTCCCAGGCGGTCTCCCATCCAAGTACTAACCAGGCCCGACCCTGCTTAGCTTCCGAGATCGGACGAGATCGGGCGTGTTCAGGGTGGTATGGCCGTAAGTAAGTAAGGCAGCAGCCGCTAGGCCTCACAGTTTCACGCTAACGCGGAGGGGACTGGCGGGTGTCAGACCGGATGAGAAAAGCATCAGCAGAGGCTGCGGTCGTTCAGGCAGTCAGTTAAGGGGTTATCGCTTCTCGGCCTTTTGGCTAAGATCAAGTGTAGTATCTGTTCTTATCAGTTTAATATCTGATACGTCCCCTATACGGGGACTACATATTAAACGGATTTTTGGACTCGGGAGTTGAAACAGGGGCTTGCTCCGTTCACTCCACGCATCGACCCGGCATTGCAGTGCCGCTGGGAACGGTGCGCCTCCTTCTGCTTTGTCGAAAGAAACTCGCATACACAAGGGCACCTTACCGTTCTGAACGGCGTGCCCGGTGGTTTACGCCCCGCCCCCTAGGCCGTGCCCCCCATTTGTGTTAACCAACGCCCCCAAAGTGGTTGGGGGTTGGGGCGACGGGAGGAGTAGACTAATTCCGGGGTACAGGTGAAAAATCTTCAAAGTGTGGGCTGCTGAAAAAAGAAAAAAAAACCTGCATGTGCCGTTTTGCCCGGCTCTCCGCGGGGCCCCGGGGAGCCTTGTCACCCAGCCGGGGTGCCCGCCCACAACCCAGTCAAACTCACAACCCGGCTCTCCAGCCGAACCCGGGTACCCACTATTAAGCCACCCTCCCGGAACCTTTACCAATAGCTGCGGGCGCACCGAGGCCGGGGACCTGGTGGTACGAATCCAGCTTTTTGGCAAAGCATTGTGGCCGTTTTGGGGAGCTCCCCACGCCAAAATGGGGCAACCTAAGGGGACTCCAGTCGGCCAGTTGGAGCCAAAGTAAAGTCTAGGTCTGTGTCCTGCTGCCCAACGGGGCTTTCTTCGCTGTGGGCGCCCCCTGGTGCTTCTCTAAGTTGTCCAATATTTCACTTTGACAACAGTCTGCCAAAAGGAAAAAAAGGACAAAAAAAGCTTACAGCACCTGGTATTCCCAGGCGGTCTCCCATCCAAGTACTAACCAGGCCCGACCCTGCTTAGCTTCCGAGATCGGACGAGATCGGGCGTGTTCAGGGTGGTATGGCCGTAAGCGACAGTGAACCGCAGCCGGTAGGCCTTAATGGGCCAGCAGAGGCCCTTGCTATCGTGTGTGCTTCTGTCACGGCCACTCATAAACACCGATTGCTCCTTCAGTCTGGCAAAATGAAAAAGCTTACAGCACCTGGTATTCCCAGGCGGTCTCCCATCCAAGTACTAACCAGGCCCGACCCTGCTTAGCTTCCGAGATCGGACGAGATTGGGCGTGTTCAGGGTGGTATGGCCATGAGCGACAGTCAACCGCAGCCGGTAGGCCTTAATGGGCCAGCAGAGGCCCTTGCTATCGTGTGTGCTTCTGTCACGGCCACTCATAAACGACGATTGCTCCTTCAGTCTGGCAAAATGAAAAAGCTTACAGCACCTGGTATTCCCAGGCGGTCTCCCATCCAAGTACTAACCAGGCCCGACCCTGCTTAGCTTCCGAGATCGGACGAGATCGGGCGTGTTCAGGGTGGTATGGCCGTAAGCAAGTAAGGCAGCAGCCGCTAGGCCTCATATGCCAGTTTCACGCTAACGCGGAGGGGACTGGCGGGTGTCAGACCGGATGAGAAAAGCATCAGCAGAGGCTGCGGTCGTTCAGGCAGTCAGTTAAGGGGTTATCGCTTCTCGGCCTTTTGGCTAAGATCAAGTGTAGTATCTGTTCTTATCAGTTTAATATCTGATACGTCCCCTATACGGGGACTACATATTAAACGGATTTTGGACTCGGGAGTTGAAACAGGGGCTTGCTCCGTTCACTCCACGCATCGACCCGGCATTGCAGTGCCGCTGGGAACGGTGCGCCTCCTTCTGCTTTGTCGAAAGAAACTCGCATACACAAGGGCACCTTACCGTTCTGAACGGCGTGCCCGGTGGTTTACGCCCCGCCCCCTAGGCCGTGCCCCCCATTTGTGTTAACCAACGCCCCCAAAGTGGTTGGGGGTTGGGGCGACGGGAGGAGTAGACTAATTCCGGGGTACAGGTGAAAAATCTTCAAAGTGTGGGCTGCTGAAAAAAGAAAAAAAAACCTGCATGTGCCGTTTTGCCCGTCTCTCCGCGGGGCCCCGGGGAGCCTTGTCACCCAGCCGTGGTGCCCGCCCACAACCCAGTCAAACTCACAACCCGGCTCTCCAGCCGAACCCGGGTACCCACTATTAAGCCACCCTCCCGGAACCTTTACCAATAGCTGCGGGCGCACCGAGGCCGGGGACCTGGTGGTACGAATCCAGCTTTTTGGCAAAGCATTGTGGCCGTTTTGGGGAGCTCCCCACGCCAAAATGGGGCAACCTAAGGGGACTCCAGTCGGCCAGTTGGAGCCAAAGTAAAGTCTAGGTCTGTGTCCTGCTGCCCAACGGGGCTTTCTTCGCTGTGGGCGCCCCCTGGTGCTTCTCTAAGTTGTCCAATATTTCACTTTGACAACAGTCTGCCAAAAGGAAAAAAAGGACAAAAAAAGCTTACAGCACCTGGTATTCCGAGGCGGTCTCCCATCCAAGTACTAACCAGGCCCGACCCTGCTTAGCTTCCGAGATCGGACGAGATCGGGCGTGTTCAGGGTGGTATGGCCGTAAGCGACAGTGAACCGCAGCCGGTAGGCCTTAATGGGCCAGCAGAGGCCCTTGCTATCGTGTGTGCTTCTGTCACGGCCACTCATAAACACCGATTGCTCCTTCAGTCTGGCAAAATGAAAAAGCTTACAGCACCTGGTATTCCCAGGCGGTCTCCCATCCAAGTACTAACCAGGCCCGACCCTGCTTAGCTTCCGAGATCGGACGAGATTGGGCGTGTTCAGGGTGGTATGGCCATGAGCGACAGTCAACCGCAGCCGGTAGGCCTTAATGGGCCAGCAGAGGCCCTTGCTATCGTGTGTGCTTCTGTCACGGCCACTCATAAACGACGATTGCTCCTTCAGTCTGGCAAAATGAAAAAGCTTACAGCACCTGGTATTCCCAGGCGGTCTCCCATCCAAGTACTAACCAGGCCCGACCCTGCTTAGCTTCCGAGATCGGACGAGATCGGGCGTGTTCAGGGTGGTATGGCCGTAAGCGACAGTGAACCGCAGCCGGTAGGCCTTAATGGGCCAGCAGAGGCCCTTGCTATCGTGTTTGCTTCTGTCACGGCCACTCATAAACACCGATTGCTCCTTCAGTCTGGCAAAATGAAAAAGCTTACAGCACCTGGTATTCCCAGGCGGTCTCCCATCCAATTACTAACCAGGCCCGACCCTGCTTAGCTTCCGAGATCGGACGAGATTGGGCGTGTTCAGGGTGGTATGGCCATGAGCGACAGTCAACCGCAGCCGGTAGGCCTTAATGGGCCAGCAGAGGCCCTTGCTATCGTGTGTGCTTCTGTCACGGCCACTCATAAACGACGATTGCTCCTTCAGTCTGGCAAAATGAAAAAGCTTACAGCACCTGGTATTCCCAGGCGGTCTCCCATCCAAGTACTAACCAGGCCCGACCCTGCTTAGCTTCCGAGATCGGACGAGATCGGGCGTGTTCAGGGTGGTATGGCCGTAAGCAAGTAAGGCAGCAGCCGCTAGGCCTCATATGCCAGTTTCACGCTAACGCGGAGGGGACTGGCGGGTGTCAGACCGGATGAGAAAAGCATCAGCAGAGGCTGCGGTCGTTCAGGCAGTCAGTTAAGGGGTTATCGCTTCTCGGCCTTTTGGCTAAGATCAAGTGTAGTATCTGTTCTTATCAGTTTAATATCTGATACGTCCCCTATACGGGGACTACATATTAAACGGATTTTTGGACTCGGGAGTTGAAACAGGGGCTTGCTCCGTTCACTCCACGCATCGACCCGGCATTGCAGTGCCGCTGGGAACGGTGCGCCTCCTTCTGCTTTGTCGAAAGAAACTCGCATACACAAGGGCACCTTACCGTTCTGAACGGCGTGCCCGGTGGTTTACGCCCCGCCCCCTAGGCCGTGCCCCCCATTTGTGTTAACCAACGCCCCCAAAGTGGTTGGGGGTTGGGGCGACGGGAGGAGTAGACTAATTCCGGGGTACAGGTGAAAAATCTTCAAAGTGTGGGCTGCTGAAAAAAGAAAAAAAAACCTGCATGTGCCGTTTTGCCCGGCTCTCCGCGGGGCCCCGGGGAGCCTTGTCACCCAGCCGGGGTGCCCGCCCACAACCCAGTCAAACTCACAACCCGGCTCTCCAGCCGAACCCGGGTACCCACTATTAAGCCACCCTCCCGGAACCTTTACCAATAGCTGCGGGCGCACCGAGGCCGGGGACCTGGTGGTACGAATCCAGCTTTTTGGCAAAGCATTGTGGCCGTTTTGGGGAGCTCCCCACGCCAAAATGGGGCAACCTAAGGGGACTCCAGTCGGCCAGTTGGAGCCAAAGTAAAGTCTAGGTCTGTGTCCTGCTGCCCAACGGGGCTTTCTTCGCTGTGGGCGCCCCCTGGTGCTTCTCTAAGTTGTCCAATATTTCACTTTGACAACAGTCTGCCAAAAGGAAAAAAAGGACAAAAAAAGCTTACAGCACCTGGTATTCCCAGGCGGTCTCCCATCCAAGTACTAACCAGGCCCGACCCTGCTTAGCTTCCGAGATCGGACGAGATCGGGCGTGTTCAGGGTGGTATGGCCGTAAGCGACAGTGAACCGCAGCCGGTAGGCCTTAATGGGCCAGCAGAGGCCCTTGCTATCGTGTGTGCTTCTGTCACGGCCACTCATAAACACCGATTGCTCCTTCAGTCTGGCAAAATGAAAAAGCTTACAGCACCTGGTATTCCCAGGCGGTCTCCCATCCAAGTACTAACCAGGCCCGACCCTGCTTAGCTTCCGAGATCGGACGAGATTGGGCGTGTTCAGGGTGGTATGGCCATGAGCGACAGTCAACCGCAGCCGGTAGGCCTTAATGGGCCAGCAGAGGCCCTTGCTATCGTGTGTGCTTCTGTCACGGCCACTCATAAACGACGATTGCTCCTTCAGTCTGGCAAAATGAAAAAGCTTACAGCACCTGGTATTCCCAGGCGGTCTCCCATCCAAGTACTAACCAGGCCCGACCCTGCTTAGCTTCCGAGATCGGACGAGATCGGGCGTGTTCAGGGTGGTATGGCCGTAAGCAAGTAAGGCAGCAGCCGCTAGGCCTCATATGCCAGTTTCACGCTAACGCGGAGGGGACTGGCGGGTGTCAGACCGGATGAGAAAAGCATCAGCAGAGGCTGCGGTCGTTCAGGCAGTCAGTTAAGGGGTTATCGCTTCTCGGCCTTTTGGCTAAGATCAAGTGTAGTATCTGTTCTTATCAGTTTAATATCTGATACGTCCCCTATACGGGGACTACATATTAAACGGATTTTTGGACTCGGGAGTTGAAACAGGGGCTTGCTCCGTTCACTCCACGCATCGACCCGGCATTGCAGTGCCGCTGGGAACGGTGCGCCTCCTTCTGCTTTGTCGAAAGAAACTCGCATACACAAGGGCACCTTACCGTTCTGAACGGCGTGCCCGGTGGTTTACGCCCCGCCCCCTAGGCCGTGCCCCCCATTTGTGTTAACCAACGCCCCCAAAGTGGTTGGGGGTTGGGGCGACGGGAGGAGTAGACTAATTCCGGGGTACAGGTGAAAAATCTTCAAAGTGTGGGCTGCTGAAAAAAGAAAAAAAAACCTGCATGTGCCGTTTTGCCCGTCTCTCCGCGGGGCCCCGGGGAGCCTTGTCACCCAGCCGTGGTGCCCGCCCACAACCCAGTCAAACTCACAACCCGGCTCTCCAGCCGAACCCGGGTACCCACTATTAAGCCACCCTCCCGGAACCTTTACCAATAGCTGCGGGCGCACCGAGGCCGGGGACCTGGTGGTACGAATCCAGCTTTTTGGCAAAGCATTGTGGCCGTTTTGGGGAGCTCCCCACGCCAAAATGGGGCAACCTAAGGGGACTCCAGTCGGCCAGTTGGAGCCAAAGTAAAGTCTAGGTCTGTGTCCTGCTGCCCAACGGGGCTTTCTTCGCTGTGGGCGCCCCCTGGTGCTTCTCTAAGTTGTCCAATATTTCACTTTGACAACAGTCTGCCAAAAGGAAAAAAAGGACAAAAAAAGCTTACAGCACCTGGTATTCCCAGGCGGTCTCCCATCCAAGTACTAACCAGGCCCGACCCTGCTTAGCTTCCGAGATCGGACGAGATCGGGCGTGTTCAGGGTGGTATGGCCGTAAGCGACTGTGGCACCCTGGAGGTTTGAGGGGCTAAAAGTATTCTCAGAGTTATTGAATTATCAGTGTGGTCCCCCCACCATTATTTCCTTGCACTTTGTGTCACCTGTTAAGCAGATGTTTCACCTGTAATAGCTAAAAGGTGATATTCATTTTTGCCACTAGATGGCAGTTGTGGGTTGGTTAGTTGGCAGTTGTGAGTTGCTACCTGACTACTTCCTGGGGTAACAGGTCATGTCATTGTATACATGCTGAAAGTCAAGACAGACAGTCAGGATCACAACACTGTACCATTCTAACACAATCCATGCCTTGTGGTTGTATTCTACAGGTGAGAGAAGTGCACAAGTGACACTTACACTCATTTTAAGTTGGTTATAAACTGTGGTGCCATGTTTATGCTGTTTCTGTGTATTTGTAGTGCTGGGAGAAAAGGCAGCTAAGCTGAGCTAACTCAAACTAGCTTGATTAGCTATTGTAGCCTGGTGTAGCATAGTACTGTGTGGATTTGTGGTGATAGGGACCTGACCATATTCCATATATTTGGGCTGCACAACTGAGGTTAATTAGTAACAATGCACTTACATTTCTAAAGCTAATGTATATTTACAATTCATTGAATATTGATTTTGTTGTATCTCTAATTCATTGGGCTGCACAATTGAGGTTATATATTTACAATTCAGTAACATTTGATGTTCTAGTGTATATTACAATTCATGTGTTGCTGATGTACTGTACAAATAATTCATTTATTTACCTTTATGGATTTACTGTACACATAATTCATTTATTTACCGTTATGACCTTTGCTTACATTATTGAGGTATTTCTGGATATTTGCTGGGGTAACAGGTCATGTCATTGTATACATGCTGAAAGTCAAGACAGACAGTCAGGATCACAACACTGTACCATTCTAACACAATCCATGCCTTGTGGTTGTATTCTACAGTTCTACAGTGTATTAAAGAGATCGTTTGGAACCTGGAGAAGTTGTCTTCATTTTGCCAAGTGTAATAACTGGAGGCACTGCTGAGATCCTGAGACTGGGACAGCTTGGACAACAGAGAGTCCCATTCAGGAGAACAACACACGGCGAAAATGGAACAACTCCAGGATGAGATCTGTGCAATGCTGTGGACTCTGGAGAAACCAGACCTCATCAAGGTGTGTCAGCATATCAAGTGCAGTGAGCCATCGGGGGTGGGATTCACAGGAATGTCCCGTCGGGCCCTGACCTGGCTAGCAGGTAAAACTTTGGATGAGATTGAAAAGGCTGAGGATGCCATGGTATTCCAGCAATACATCACAGATCTCCATTCATTCGTACAGTCATTACAAACATGTGAAGAGAACATTGGAGGAGCAGAAAAAACACAAACTGAGCCGAGTGAAATAGAGAGGCTGAAACAGGAATACACACAGCTTCAGCAGGCTCAGGAAGAGGCACGTCGTGCTCTAGAGAGGAAGATTGAAGCTCTGGGGACCCAGTTTAGCAACACAAAAGTGGCGAGGGACCACAAAGTCAATCAGCCTACACTCCTCACAGCACCAGAAGTGACTGTGAGAAAAGATTTCCGTATTTGGGGTCAGATAGGAGAGGCTGGGCAGAAGGATAAATTATCGTTCACTAGCCTGACCAATCAGATTGAGTCTGGACTCAAGAAAGGCTACACAGAGAGTGAGATAATTGAGGCTGTGATTAAAGCAGTTAGCCCTGGGCTGCACCTTCGGGACCTACTGGAAGTTAAGCGAAATCTCACACTTCCCACCTTGAGAACCATACTGAGAGGACATTTTAAAGTGGACTCAGCATCTGACATGCTACACAGACTCATGAATATATCCCAAGACCCCAAAGAATCCCCTCAGGCTTTTCTGTTCAGAGCAATCGAGATCAGAGAAAAACTGCTCTGGAAGTCTGGTGATGGGGACGAAGGGGAACAATTTAGCCCAGACTTAATTCAGCGTAAGTTTCTGCGCTCATTGGAGACTGGTCTGTTTAGTGACGCAGTGAAGTTCCAGTTGAAGCCTCACCTTAGCGACCCCAGAGTGACAGATGAGGTTCTCATAGAAAAGATAAATGAAGCTGCCAGTCTTGAGTGTGAGCGACAGAATAAACTCAGGAGAAACACAACATTCAAACCCAGGGTCAGTGAAATACAGACAGAGCTGCAGTCCAGCAACAGCCAGCTGCCTCAAAATACGGAAACAGACATGAATGATGAAACACAGATGAAAGAAGCGGGGGCAGTCTCCACAAAGAAGAAACAAGGACAGAGTAAAGGACCTGACCTAGAGACAGCTAAGCTTATTGAAGGCCTCAAGGCTGAGGTTCTTGAAGTAAAAAAAATGTTCACTGAGACATTAGAAGCCACAAGGTCGAGGCCAAGTATTGACACCCGTGTATCACCAGCGGCAGGATGGCCCAGAGGGTGCCAGGCATGCAGAGAGGCTCAGGTTGGTGACACATGCAGACACTGCTTTCGCTGTGGGCAGGACGGCCATGTTTCTCGTGGCTGCCGGCAGGGCCGACTCACGCAGGGAAACGGGAGGGGGCTTCTGAACCGGGACCCACAGTAGCCCACTCAGTTTCCAGGTCCCAACCAGATAACCACAAACCGAAAATGTACACACCTACCAGTTATGTGCCCTCACAGCGCCAAACCAAGCTCATCAGTCTAATTGGGAGAAGATGCATGGTCCAGTGCCATCTAGACAACATACCAGTGGAGGCCCTATGGGACACTGGCGCACAGGCGAGTCTCATCAATAATGACTGGCGAAAACGGCACCTCCCTCACAGCACTATCAGGTCACTTACTGAGCTGTTAGGGACAGAACCACTGGTAGCAGTAGCTGCAAATGGAGGTGAAATACCATATGATGGTTGGATCGAAACAGAGTTTTATTTGGATTGTGACACGCGCCCAGAAAAGACACTCCTTGTCCCCATGTTGGTATCCAGTGATCCCAATGTTGCCGAAAAACCTATCATTGGATTTAACGTGATTGAAGAAGTGGTGGGACAGTGGGGTGGGCCTAGGCCAAAGTCACAGAACATCCAGAAAATCAGCAAAATCTTCTCAGTGTCAGAGAAAACAGCTAACTCAATGTTAAAGCTACTGCAGACACCAGTTACAAGCCAGAGTGTGGGCACAGTGCAGACAGGGAAGAGGGGAATGCACTTGGCTGCTGAAAAGATAACCACCTCATTTGTGCGTGCACATGTTGGAGTACAGTTTACAGGACAGACCCTGTTGTTTGTCCCTGATGAGCTATCACAGCTACCGGAGGGTCTTGTCATCCAGGAGGGACTGGTCACTGTCAGCGAGGGAAGGCCACTATACATTCCAGTCTCCATTGCTAGCACCAGCAAGTGTGACATCACCTTGACCCCCCGAACAATTCTGGGACACCTGGAAGAAATAAAAGCAGTGTATCCGGTCACAATGGAGTCAGACAAGACATCAGACATCGGTGAGCAAAACAACATGCAGCCTCCCATCCAGCTAAATGAGGTAACAAGTGACTCACAGCACAGCCATAAGCCAGCTCAATGGGACCCCCCTGTCCCAATAGATCACCTCAGCGCAGAACAGCAGCAGACAGTGAGGCAACTGTTAAAAGAGGAATGTCATGCCTTTTCTTATGATGACAAGGACATTGGGTGCATTCCCACGTTAAATGTGCACATCACACTGCATGACACTACTCCTGTTCGTAAGACCTACATGTCAGTGCCAAAACCCTTGCACCAAGAAGTGAAGGACTATCTTCAAGATCTGCTGAACCGTGGGTGGATTTCTGAGTCAAGATCACCCTACTCCTCCCCAATTGTCTGTGTTCGGAAAAAGTCAGGTGAATTGAGGTTGTGCTGTGATTACAGAGAACTCAACAGGAAGTCGGTACCGGACAGACACCCCATTCCCAGAATTCAGGATATGCTCGACTCCCTGCATGGAAGCTCCTGGTTCTCAGTTCTCGATCAGGGAAAAGCATATCATCAGGGGTTCCTGGACCCCGAAAGCCGCCCTCTCACAGCCTTTATCACACCTTGGGGCTTGTACCAGTGGAACCGTATCCCATTTGGCCTCAGCTCGGCTCCCGCAGAGTTCCAAAGGAGTATGGAGGACTGTCTCAGGGGCCTTCGCGATGTCAGCTGCCAGCCGTATTTAGACGACAACCTAGTCCACTCTACCTCGTTTGACAGTCATGTGGACCACCTCAGAGCAGTCCTGCAGAGGTATCAAAAACACGGTGTCAAACTTAGTCCACGGAAATGTGATATCTTCAAGCGGAAAGTTCGCTTCCTGGGGCGGATGGTAGCAGAGGAGGGGTATAGCATGGATCCAGCCGAGATAGCTCCTGTTCAAGCACTGAAAGACAAACCACCGTCCACTGTGGGTGAGTTGAGCAGAATTCTTGGTTTTCTGTCTTACTATAGGACCTACGTACCAGATTTCTCTAAAGTGGCAAAACCGCTCTACCAGCTGCTGACCCTTCCTCCAGATAGAGCACCACCACCTGTGTCCAGAACAAAGGGAAAGGGGTTTAGTATGAAACACAATGGCAGACCACCACCTAACACACCTGTTAAATGGACTCAGAGTCACCAAGACGTTCTAAATAAGCTGGCTGATTGTCTGACAGAGCCACCTATATTAGGATATCCTGATTTTGCTGAGCCATTTATACTCCACTGTGATGCCTCACAAGAGGGTCTGGGGGCTGTATTATATCAGAGACAGGGAGGCAAGTTGAAGGTCATAGCATATGGTTCACGGACGTTATCTCCCCCCGAGAAGAATTATCATATGCATTCAGGAAAGCTTGAATTTTTGGCTTTAAAGTGGTCAGTCTGTGAACGCTTTCGTGACTATTTATACTATGCCCCACATTTTGTTGTCTACACAGACAATAACCCTTTAACCTATGTCCTCACCACAGCTAAATTGAACGCAACAGGCCATCGGTGGGTGGGTGAACTAGCTGACTTTAATTTCACAATCAGATACAGACCAGGCAAGAGGAATGCAGATGCCGATGTCCTATCCAGAATTCCCTTTGACATCAACCAGTACATGGCCCAGTGTACAGCGGAGGTAAAGCAGGATGTTATCAGTGCTTCTGTGGAGAGCACCAAGCTACAGTCAGGGAGTGCTTTCCAGGGAACTGTTGTAATCAGTCAGAGTGCCATCAGTCTAGTGCAAGACTCTACATCACTGCCTGCTGGAAAGTCTCTCTCACCAGATGACATTAGGGTGAGTCAGGAGCAAGATGCTGTGATTGGTCGGGTCCTACAGTACAAAGCTAAAAACGATCTGCCAAGAGGTCGCACCCTGAAAGCAGAACCACCTGATGTCAGGATCTTGTTGAGACAGTGGAGCAGATTGCACGTGAATAATGATGGAGTCCTCTACAGGAGAGCCAATGGCAGAGATCAGCTGATACTCCCAAAGGAGCACCATGTTACTGTCTTCAGAGAGCTTCATAAAGAGATGGGACATTTGGGGGCAGAGAGAACCCTGGGGTTAATTAGAGACAGATTCTACTGGCCCGGAATGCAGAGGGATGTAGAGCACTTTGTGATGCATGTCTGTGAGTGCCTGAAGAGGAAACGGCCAAGCAAGATAACCAGAGCGCCACTGACCCCCATTACCACTACCTACCCCTTTGAACTTGTGTGCATAGACTTTTTACATCTTGAGACTTGCAAGCAGGGTTATGAATACATCCTAGTGGTAATGGACCACTTTACACGTTTTGCGCAAGCATACGCAACAAAAAACAAGTCTGCAAAAACAGTGGTGGAAAAAATCTTCGGTGACTTTGCCCTGCACTTCGGTTTTCCGGCTCGTCTTCATCATGACATGGGGGGCGAGTTCCAGAATCAGTTATTTTCCCAGCTGCAAAAGGTCAGTGGGATGCGTGGCTCCCATACTACCCCGTACCACCCACAAGGAAATGGGCAGGTGGAGCGTTTCAATAGAACTCTCCTGTCCATGCTGAGATCGCTGACCGACATGGAAAAGGCAGACTGGAAGAACTCTCTGGCAAAAGTTGTACATGCCTACAATTGCACCCGGAGTGAGGCGACTGGCTTCTCACCATACTATTTGTTGTTTGGCCGCACTCCCCGACTCCCTATAGATATCCTGTTTGACTTGCCATCACAGGAGCAGCAAGTAAGCTATAAGGAATATGTGGAAAAATGGCAGTCCCAAATGAAAGAGGCCTATGATATCGCATCAACCACTGCTCAGAAAGAAGCCTTGAGAGGCAAAAAGTACTACGATCAGAAGGCCTACGGAGTCCAACTACATCCAGGCAACAGAGTCTTGCTCCGCAATCTCAAAGAAAGAGGAGGGCCTGGAAAACTCCGTTCACACTGGGAGGATGCAGTGTATGTAGTGCTGAGTCGAAAAAACCCTGACATTCCAGTTTATGAAATAACACCAGAGAGAGGAGGCAAAAGCCGCACAGTACACAGAAATCTGTTGCTTCCATGTGACAGCCTGCCTGTGGAACACACAGAGATAAAGGAAAAGGACAAAAGAAGTCGAAGTCTGAGACTGCAGGAAAAAGGAACCGCTCAGCAACACCTGCCACTTCGTGACACGGATATGGACAGTGACGATGAAGGTGACTTTGTGTGGAGGTTTTCACAACACCATCACACCACGTCGGGGGAAGAACAGCATCACGAAAGGTCTTTCGAAGGACTGCAACACGACAGGTCTTTCGAAGAACAGCATCACGACAGGTCTTTCGAAGAGGAGCATCACGACAGGTCTTTCGAAGAACAGCATCAGGACAGGTCTTTCGAAGAACAGCATCACGACAGGTCTTTCGAAGAACAGCATCACGACGGGTCTTTCGAAGAGGAGCATCACGACAGGTCTTTCGAAGAGGAGCATCACCAAGGAGACAGAGACTCTGACACAGAACAGGGAATACCACCCCTGGCACGCAACATTCACCCTCAACGAGAGCGGCGGCGGCCAAAGAGGCTGACCTATGACGCTCTGGGACAGCCTGCTCTCAGACAAGTAGGTATGGACAGTATAATGGCGTGCAAACCAGCACCGTTATTTCAGGTCCTATGGAGACCTTGGTTGCCTGGGAATATACAGATAATCTGCTAGAGTATTGTTGAAGAGAAAAGAAAGAAATGTCTATGTGAAATACGAGGAAAAAAAAAAGAATGGACAAGATATAGTGTTCAACTTGAGAGTTCTGTGTCTTAAGAAAAAAGATGGGTGATTGTTTTTGGAGTGTCTTGAAGGGAAATGAATGACGACTTGTCATAATAGTCATTTGATATTGTATTGCCTATCAATTTAGCAGTACATCTTTGGGTTTAGGTGTATCTAACCTAATATAGTGACAAAGGGTTTCACAGATACCGGTTTTGTGTTCAAGTCATGATTGATGCAAAGACATTAGTAGTAAAGAAAGGTTTTTGGAGTTAAAAAAAAATGAAACAACATTTTTTTCTTTTCTTAAGTGGGGGAGGGTGTGGCACCCTGGAGGTTTGAGGGGCTAAAAGTATTCTCAGAGTTATTGAATTATCAGTGTGGTCCCCCCACCATTATTTCCTTGCACTTTGTGTCACCTGTTAAGCAGATGTTTCACCTGTAATAGCTAAAAGGTGATATTCATTTTTGCCACTAGATGGCAGTTGTGGGTTGGTTAGTTGGCAGTTGTGAGTTGCTACCTGACTACTTCCTGGGGTAACAGGTCATGTCATTGTATACATGCTGAAAGTCAAGACAGACAGTCAGGATCACAACACTGTACCATTCTAACACAATCCATGCCTTGTGGTTGTATTCTACAGGTGAGAGAAGTGCACAAGTGACACTTACACTCATTTTAAGTTGGTTATAAACTGTGGTGCCATGTTTATGCTGTTTCTGTGTATTTGTAGTGCTGGGAGAAAAGGCAGCTAAGCTGAGCTAACTCAAACTAGCTTGATTAGCTATTGTAGCCTGGTGTAGCATAGTACTGTGTGGATTTGTGGTGATAGGGACCTGACCATATTCCATATATTTGGGCTGCACAACTGAGGTTAATTAGTAACAATGCACTTACATTTCTAAAGCTAATGTATATTTACAATTCATTGAATATTGATTTTGTTGTATCTCTAATTCATTGGGCTGCACAATTGAGGTTATATATTTACAATTCAGTAACATTTGATGTTCTAGTGTATATTACAATTCATGTGTTGCTGATGTACTGTACAAATAATTCATTTATTTACCTTTATGGATTTACTGTACACATAATTCATTTATTTACCGTTATGACCTTTGCTTACATTATTGAGGTATTTCTGGATATTTGCTGGGGTAACAGGTCATGTCATTGTATACATGCTGAAAGTCAAGACAGACAGTCAGGATCACAACACTGTACCATTCTAACACAATCCATGCCTTGTGGTTGTATTCTACAGTTCTACAGTGTATTAAAGAGATCGTTTGGAACCTGGAGAAGTTGTCTTCATTTTGCCAAGTGTAATACGACAGTGAACCGCAGCCGGTAGGCCTTAATGGGCCAGCAGAGGCCCTTGCTATCGTGTGTGCTTCTGTCACGGCCACTCATAAACACCGATTGCTCCTTCAGTCTGGCAAAATGAAAAAGCTTACAGCACCTGGTATTCCCAGGCGGTCTCCCATCCAAGTACTAACCAGGCCCGACCCTGCTTAGCTTCCGAGATCGGACGAGATTGGGCGTGTTCAGGGTGGTATGGCCATGAGCGACAGTCAACCGCAGCCGGTAGGCCTTAATGGGCCAGCAGAGGCCCTTGCTATCGTGTGTGCTTCTGTCACGGCCACTCATAAACGACGATTGCTCCTTCAGTCTGGCAAAATGAAAAAGCTTACAGCACCTGGTATTCCCAGGCGGTCTCCCATCCAAGTACTAACCAGGCCCGACCCTGCTTAGCTTCCGAGATCGGACGAGATCGGGCGTGTTCAGGGTGGTATGGCCGTAAGCAAGTAAGGCAGCAGCCGCTAGGCCTCATATGCCAGTTTCACGCTAACGCGGAGGGGACTGGCGGGTGTCAGACCGGATGAGAAAAGCATCAGCAGAGGCTGCGGTCGTTCAGGCAGTCAGTTAAGGGGTTATCGCTTCTCGGCCTTTTGGCTAAGATCAAGTGTAGTATCTGTTCTTATCAGTTTAATATCTGATACGTCCCCTATACGGGGACTACATATTAAACGGATTTTTGGACTCGGGAGTTGAAACAGGGGCTTGCTCCGTTCACTCCACGCATCGACCCGACATTGCAGTGCCGCTGGGAACGGTGCGCCTCCTTCTGCTTTGTCGAAAGAAACTCGCATACACAAGGGCACCTTACCGTTCTGAACGGCGTGCCCGGTGGTTTACGCCCCGCCCCCTAGGCCGTGCCCCCCATTTGTGTTAACCAACGCCCCCAAAGTGGTTGGGGGTTGGGGCGACGGGAGGAGTAGACTAATTCCGGGGTACAGGTGAAAAATCTTCAAAGTGTGGGCTGCTGAAAAAAGAAAAAAAAACCTGCATGTGCCGTTTTGCCCGGCTCTCCGCGGGGCCCCGGGGAGCCTTGTCACCCAGCCGGGGTGCCCGCCCACAACCCAGTCAAACTCACAACCCGGCTCTCCAGCCGAACCCGGGTACCCACTATTAAGCCACCCTCCCGGAACCTTTACCAATAGCTGCGGGCGCACCGAGGCCGGGGACCTGGTGGTACGAATCCAGCTTTTTGGCAAAGCATTGTGGCCGTTTTGGGGAGCTCCCCACGCCAAAATGGGGCAACCTAAGGGGACTCCAGTCGGCCAGTTGGAGCCAAAGTAAAGTCTAGGTCTGTGTCCTGCTGCCCAACGGGGCTTTCTTCGCTGTGGGCGCCCCCTGGTGCTTCTCTAAGTTGTCCAATATTTCACTTTGACAACAGTCTGCCAAAAGGAAAAAAAGGACAAAAAAAGCTTACAGCACCTGGTATTCCCAGGCGGTCTCCCATCCAAGTACTAACCAGGCCCGACCCTGCTTAGCTTCCGAGATCGGACGAGATCGGGCGTGTTCAGGGTGGTATGGCCGTAAGCGACAGTGAACCGCAGCCGGTAGGCCTTAATGGGCCAGCAGAGGCCCTTGCTATCGTGTGTGCTTCTGTCACGGCCACTCATAAACACCGATTGCTCCTTCAGTCTGGCAAAATGAAAAAGCTTACAGCACCTGGTATTCCCAGGCGGTCTCCCATCCAAGTACTAACCAGGCCCGACCCTGCTTAGCTTCCGAGATCGGACGAGATTGGGCGTGTTCAGGGTGGTATGGCCATGAGCGACAGTCAACCGCAGCCGGTAGGCCTTAATGGGCCAGCAGAGGCCCTTGCTATCGTGTGTGCTTCTGTCACGGCCACTCATAAACGACGATTGCTCCTTCAGTCTGGCAAAATGAAAAAGCTTACAGCACCTGGTATTCCCAGGCGGTCTCCCATCCAAGTACTAACCAGGCCCGACCCTGCTTAGCTTCCGAGATCGGACGAGATCGGGCGTGTTCAGGGTGGTATGGCCGTAAGCAAGTAAGGCAGCAGCCGCTAGGCCTCATATGCCAGTTTCACGCTAACGCGGAGGGGACTGGCGGGTGTCAGACCGGATGAGAAAAGCATCAGCAGAGGCTGCAGTCGTTCAGGCAGTCAGTTAAGGGGTTATCGCTTCTCGGCCTTTTGGCTAAGATCAAGTGTAGTATCTGTTCTTATCAGTTTAATATCTGATACGTCCCCTATACGGGGACTACATATTAAACGGATTTTTGGACTCGGGAGTTGAAACAGGGGCTTGCTCCGTTCACTCCACGCATCGACCCGGCATTGCAGTGCCGCTGGGAACGGTGCGCCTCCTTCTGCTTTGTCGAAAGAAACTCGCATACACAAGGGCACCTTACCGTTCTGAACGGCGTGCCCGGTGGTTTACGCCCCGCCCCCTAGGCCGTGCCCCCCATTTGTGTTAACCAACGCCCCCAAAGTGGTTGGGGGTTGGGGCGACGGGAGGAGTAGACTAATTCCGGGGTACAGGTGAAAAATCTTCAAAGTGTGGGCTGCTGAAAAAAGAAAAAAAAACCTGCATGTGCCGTTTTGCCCGTCTCTCCGCGGGGCCCCGGGGAGCCTTGTCACCCAGCCGTGGTGCCCGCCCACAACCCAGTCAAACTCACAACCCGGCTCTCCAGCCGAACCCGGGTACCCACTATTAAGCCACCCTCCCGGAACCTTTACCAATAGCTGCGGGCGCACCGAGGCCGGGGACCTGGTGGTACGAATCCAGCTTTTTGGCAAAGCATTGTGGCCGTTTTGGGGAGCTCCCCACGCCAAAATGGGGCAACCTAAGGGGACTCCAGTCGGCCAGTTGGAGCCAAAGTAAAGTCTAGGTCTGTGTCCTGCTGCCCAACGGGGCTTTCTTCGCTGTGGGCGCCCCCTGGTGCTTCTCTAAGTTGTCCAATATTTCACTTTGACAACAGTCTGCCAAAAGGAAAAAAAGGACAAAAAAAGCTTACAGCACCTGGTATTCCCAGGCGGTCTCCCATCCAAGTACTAACCAGGCCCGACCCTGCTTAGCTTCCGAGATCGGACGAGATCGGGCGTGTTCAGGGTGGTATGGCCGTAAGCGACAGTGAACCGCAGCCGGTAGGCCTTAATGGGCCAGCAGAGGCCCTTGCTATCGTGTGTGCTTCTGTCACGGCCACTCATAAACACCGATTGCTCCTTCAGTCTGGCAAAATGAAAAAGCTTACAGCACCTGGTATTCCCAGGCGGTCTCCCATCCAAGTACTAACCAGGCCCGACCCTGCTTAGCTTCCGAGATCGGACGAGATTGGGCGTGTTCAGGGTGGTATGGCCATGAGCGACAGTCAACCGCAGCCGGTAGGCCTTAATGGGCCAGCAGAGGCCCTTGCTATCGTGTGTGCTTCTGTCACGGCCACTCATAAACGACGATTGCTCCTTCAGTCTGGCAAAATGAAAAAGCTTACAGCACCTGGTATTCCCAGGCGGTCTCCCATCCAAGTACTAACCAGGCCCGACCCTGCTTAGCTTCCGAGATCGGACGAGATCGGGCGTGTTCAGGGTGGTATGGCCGTAAGCAAGTAAGGCAGCAGCCGCTAGGCCTCATATGCCAGTTTCACGCTAACGCGGAGGGGACTGGCGGGTGTCAGACCGGATGAGAAAAGCATCAGCAGAGGCTGCGGTCGTTCAGGCAGTCAGTTAAGGGGTTATCGCTTCTCGGCCTTTTGGCTAAGATCAAGTGTAGTATCTGTTCTTATCAGTTTAATATCTGATACGTCCCCTATACGGGGACTACATATTAAACGGATTTTTGGACTCGGGAGTTGAAACAGGGGCTTGCTCCGTTCACTCCACGCATCGACCCGACATTGCAGTGCCGCTGGGAACGGTGCGCCTCCTTCTGCTTTGTCGAAAGAAACTCGCATACACAAGGGCACCTTACCGTTCTGAACGGCGTGCCCGGTGGTTTACGCCCCGCCCCCTAGGCCGTGCCCCCCATTTGTGTTAACCAACGCCCCCAAAGTGGTTGGGGGTTGGGGCGACGGGAGGAGTAGACTAATTCCGGGGTACAGGTGAAAAATCTTCAAAGTGTGGGCTGCTGAAAAAAGAAAAAAAAACCTGCATGTGCCGTTTTGCCCGGCTCTCCGCGGGGCCCCGGGGAGCCTTGTCACCCAGCCGGGGTGCCCGCCCACAACCCAGTCAAACTCACAACCCGGCTCTCCAGCCGAACCCGGGTACCCACTATTAAGCCACCCTCCCGGAACCTTTACCAATAGCTGCGGGCGCACCGAGGCCGGGGACCTGGTGGTACGAATCCAGCTTTTTGGCAAAGCATTGTGGCCGTTTTGGGGAGCTCCCCACGCCAAAATGGGGCAACCTAAGGGGACTCCAGTCGGCCAGTTGGAGCCAAAGTAAAGTCTAGGTCTGTGTCCTGCTGCCCAACGGGGCTTTCTTCGCTGTGGGCGCCCCCTGGTGCTTCTCTAAGTTGTCCAATATTTCACTTTGACAACAGTCTGCCAAAAGGAAAAAAAGGACAAAAAAAGCTTACAGCACCTGGTATTCCCAGGCGGTCTCCCATCCAAGTACTAACCAGGCCCGACCCTGCTTAGCTTCCGAGATCGGACGAGATCGGGCGTGTTCAGGGTGGTATGGCCGTAAGCGACAGTGAACCGCAGCCGGTAGGCCTTAATGGGCCAGCAGAGGCCCTTGCTATCGTGTGTGCTTCTGTCACGGCCACTCATAAACACCGATTGCTCCTTCAGTCTGGCAAAATGAAAAAGCTTACAGCACCTGGTATTCCCAGGCGGTCTCCCATCCAAGTACTAACCAGGCCCGACCCTGCTTAGCTTCCGAGATCGGACGAGATTGGGCGTGTTCAGGGTGGTATGGCCATGAGCGACAGTCAACCGCAGCCGGTAGGCCTTAATGGGCCAGCAGAGGCCCTTGCTATCGTGTGTGCTTCTGTCACGGCCACTCATAAACGACGATTGCTCCTTCAGTCTGGCAAAATGAAAAAGCTTACAGCACCTGGTATTCCCAGGCGGTCTCCCATCCAAGTACTAACCAGGCCCGACCCTGCTTAGCTTCCGAGATCGGACGAGATCGGGCGTGTTCAGGGTGGTATGGCCGTAAGCAAGTAAGGCAGCAGCCGCTAGGCCTCATATGCCAGTTTCACGCTAACGCGGAGGGGACTGGCGGGTGTCAGACCGGATGAGAAAAGCATCAGCAGAGGCTGCGGTCGTTCAGGCAGTCAGTTAAGGGGTTATCGCTTCTCGGCCTTTTGGCTAAGATCAAGTGTAGTATCTGTTCTTATCAGTTTAATATCTGATACGTCCCCTATACGGGGACTACATATTAAACGGATTTTTGGACTCGGGAGTTGAAACAGGGGCTTGCTCCGTTCACTCCACGCATCGACCCGGCATTGCAGTGCCGCTGGGAACGGTGCGCCTCCTTCTGCTTTGTCGAAAGAAACTCGCATACACAAGGGCACCTTACCGTTCTGAACGGCGTGCCCGGTGGTTTACGCCCCGCCCCCTAGGCCGTGCCCCCCATTTGTGTTAACCAACGCCCCCAAAGTGGTTGGGGGTTGGGGCGACGGGAGGAGTAGACTAATTCCGGGGTACAGGTGAAAAATCTTCAAAGTGTGGGCTGCTGAAAAAAGAAAAAAAAACCTGCATGTGCCGTTTTGCCCGTCTCTCCGCGGGGCCCCGGGGAGCCTTGTCACCCAGCCGTGGTGCCCGCCCACAACCCAGTCAAACTCACAACCCGGCTCTCCAGCCGAACCCGGGTACCCACTATTAAGCCACCCTCCCGGAACCTTTACCAATAGCTGCGGGCGCACCGAGGCCGGGGACCTGGTGGTACGAATCCAGCTTTTTGGCAAAGCATTGTGGCCGTTTTGGGGAGCTCCCCACGCCAAAATGGGGCAACCTAAGGGGACTCCAGTCGGCCAGTTGGAGCCAAAGTAAAGTCTAGGTCTGTGTCCTGCTGCCCAACGGGGCTTTCTTCGCTGTGGGCGCCCCCTGGTGCTTCTCTAAGTTGTCCAATATTTCACTTTGACAACAGTCTGCCAAAAGGAAAAAAAGGACAAAAAAAGCTTACAGCACCTGGTATTCCCAGGCGGTCTCCCATCCAAGTACTAACCAGGCCCGACCCTGCTTAGCTTCCGAGATCGGACGAGATCGGGCGTGTTCAGGGTGGTATGGCCGTAAGCGACAGTGAACCGCAGCCGGTAGGCCTTAATGGGCCAGCAGAGGCCCTTGCTATCGTGTGTGCTTCTGTCACGGCCACTCATAAACACCGATTGCTCCTTCAGTCTGGCAAAATGAAAAAGCTTACAGCACCTGGTATTCCCAGGCGGTCTCCCATCCAAGTACTAACCAGGCCCGACCCTGCTTAGCTTCCGAGATCGGACGAGATTGGGCGTGTTCAGGGTGGTATGGCCATGAGCGACAGTCAACCGCAGCCGGTAGGCCTTAATGGGCCAGCAGAGGCCCTTGCTATCGTGTGTGCTTCTGTCACGGCCACTCATAAACGACGATTGCTCCTTCAGTCTGGCAAAATGAAAAAGCTTACAGCACCTGGTATTCCCAGGCGGTCTCCCATCCAAGTACTAACCAGGCCCGACCCTGCTTAGCTTCCGAGATCGGACGAGATCGGGCGTGTTCAGGGTGGTATGGCCGTAAGCAAGTAAGGCAGCAGCCGCTAGGCCTCATATGCCAGTTTCACGCTAACGCGGAGGGGACTGGCGGGTGTCAGACCGGATGAGAAAAGCATCAGCAGAGGCTGCGGTCGTTCAGGCAGTCAGTTAAGGGGTTATCGCTTCTCGGCCTTTTGGCTAAGATCAAGTGTAGTATCTGTTCTTATCAGTTTAATATCTGATACGTCCCCTATACGGGGACTACATATTAAACGGATTTTTGGACTCGGGAGTTGAAACAGGGGCTTGCTCCGTTCACTCCACGCATCGACCCGACATTGCAGTGCCGCTGGGAACGGTGCGCCTCCTTCTGCTTTGTCGAAAGAAACTCGCATACACAAGGGCACCTTACCGTTCTGAACGGCGTGCCCGGTGGTTTACGCCCCGCCCCCTAGGCCGTGCCCCCCATTTGTGTTAACCAACGCCCCCAAAGTGGTTGGGGGTTGGGGCGACGGGAGGAGTAGACTAATTCCGGGGTACAGGTGAAAAATCTTCAAAGTGTGGGCTGCTGAAAAAAGAAAAAAAAACCTGCATGTGCCGTTTTGCCCGGCTCTCCGCGGGGCCCCGGGGAGCCTTGTCACCCAGCCGGGGTGCCCGCCCACAACCCAGTCAAACTCACAACCCGGCTCTCCAGCCGAACCCGGGTACCCACTATTAAGCCACCCTCCCGGAACCTTTACCAATAGCTGCGGGCGCACCGAGGCCGGGGACCTGGTGGTACGAATCCAGCTTTTTGGCAAAGCATTGTGGCCGTTTTGGGGAGCTCCCCACGCCAAAATGGGGCAACCTAAGGGGACTCCAGTCGGCCAGTTGGAGCCAAAGTAAAGTCTAGGTCTGTGTCCTGCTGCCCAACGGGGCTTTCTTCGCTGTGGGCGCCCCCTGGTGCTTCTCTAAGTTGTCCAATATTTCACTTTGACAACAGTCTGCCAAAAGGAAAAAAAGGACAAAAAAAGCTTACAGCACCTGGTATTCCCAGGCGGTCTCCCATCCAAGTACTAACCAGGCCCGACCCTGCTTAGCTTCCGAGATCGGACGAGATCGGGCGTGTTCAGGGTGGTATGGCCGTAAGCGACAGTGAACCGCAGCCGGTAGGCCTTAATGGGCCAGCAGAGGCCCTTGCTATCGTGTGTGCTTCTGTCACGGCCACTCATAAACACCGATTGCTCCTTCAGTCTGGCAAAATGAAAAAGCTTACAGCACCTGGTATTCCCAGGCGGTCTCCCATCCAAGTACTAACCAGGCCCGACCCTGCTTAGCTTCCGAGATCGGACGAGATTGGGCGTGTTCAGGGTGGTATGGCCATGAGCGACAGTCAACCGCAGCCGGTAGGGCTTAATGGGCCAGCAGAGGCCCTTGCTATCGTGTGTGCTTCTGTCACGGCCACTCATAAACGACGATTGCTCCTTCAGTCTGGCAAAATGAAAAAGCTTACAGCACCTGGTATTCCCAGGCGGTCTCCCATCCAAGTACTAACCAGGCCCGACCCTGCTTAGCTTCCGAGATCGGACGAGATCGGGCGTGTTCAGGGTGGTATGGCCGTAAGCAAGTAAGGCAGCAGCCGCTAGGCCTCATATGCCAGTTTCACGCTAACGCGGAGGGGACTGGCGGGTGTCAGACCGGATGAGAAAAGCATCAGCAGAGGCTGCGGTCGTTCAGGCAGTCAGTTAAGGGGTTATCGCTTCTCGGCCTTTTGGCTAAGATCAAGTGTAGTATCTGTTCTTATCAGTTTAATATCTGATACGTCCCCTATACGGGGACTACATATTAAACGGATTTTTGGACTCGGGAGTTGAAACAGGGGCTTGCTCCGTTCACTCCACGCATCGACCCGGCATTGCAGTGCCGCTGGGAACGGTGCGCCTCCTTCTGCTTTGTCGAAAGAAACTCGCATACACAAGGGCACCTTACCGTTCTGAACGGCGTGCCCGGTGGTTTACGCCCCGCCCCCTAGGCCGTGCCCCCCATTTGTGTTAACCAACGCCCCCAAAGTGGTTGGGGGTTGGGGCGACGGGAGGAGTAGACTAATTCCGGGGTACAGGTGAAAAATCTTCAAAGTGTGGGCTGCTGAAAAAAGAAAAAAAAACCTGCATGTGCCGTTTTGCCCGTCTCTCCGCGGGGCCCCGGGGAGCCTTGTCACCCAGCCGTGGTGCCCGCCCACAACCCAGTCAAACTCACAACCCGGCTCTCCAGCCGAACCCGGGTACCCACTATTAAGCCACCCTCCCGGAACCTTTACCAATAGCTGCGGGCGCACCGAGGCCGGGGACCTGGTGGTACGAATCCAGCTTTTTGGCAAAGCATTGTGGCCGTTTTGGGGAGCTCCCCACGCCAAAATGGGGCAACCTAAGGGGACTCCAGTCGGCCAGTTGGAGCCAAAGTAAAGTCTAGGTCTGTGTCCTGCTGCCCAACGGGGCTTTCTTCGCTGTGGGCGCCCCCTGGTGCTTCTCTAAGTTGTCCAATATTTCACTTTGACAACAGTCTGCCAAAAGGAAAAAAAGGACAAAAAAAGCTTACAGCACCTGGTATTCCCAGGCGGTCTCCCATCCAAGTACTAACCAGGCCCGACCCTGCTTAGCTTCCGAGATCGGACGAGATCGGGCGTGTTCAGGGTGGTATGGCCGTAAGCGACAGTGAACCGCAGCCGGTAGGCCTTAATGGGCCAGCAGAGGCCCTTGCTATCGTGTGTGCTTCTGTCACGGCCACTCATAAACACCGATTGCTCCTTCAGTCTGGCAAAATGAAAAAGCTTACAGCACCTGGTATTCCCAGGCGGTCTCCCATCCAAGTACTAACCAGGCCCGACCCTGCTTAGCTTCCGAGATCGGACGAGATTGGGCGTGTTCAGGGTGGTATGGCCATGAGCGACAGTCAACCGCAGCCGGTAGGCCTTAATGGGCCAGCAGAGGCCCTTGCTATCGTGTGTGCTTCTGTCACGGCCACTCATAAACGACGATTGCTCCTTCAGTCTGGCAAAATGAAAAAGCTTACAGCACCTGGTATTCCCAGGCGGTCTCCCATCCAAGTACTAACCAGGCCCGACCCTGCTTAGCTTCCGAGATCGGACGAGATCGGGCGTGTTCAGGGTGGTATGGCCGTAAGCAAGTAAGGCAGCAGCCGCTAGGCCTCACAGTTTCACGCTAACGCGGAGGGGACTGGCGGGTGTCAGACCGGATGAGAAAAGCATCAGCAGAGGCTGCGGTCGTTCAGGCAGTCAGTTAAGGGGTTATCGCTTCTCGGCCTTTTGGCTAAGATCAAGTGTAGTATCTGTTCTTATCAGTTTAATATCTGATACGTCCCCTATACGGGGACTACATATTAAACGGATTTTTGGACTCGGGAGTTGAAACAGGGGCTTGCTCCGTTCACTCCACGCATCGACCCGGCATTGCAGTGCCGCTGGGAACGGTGCGCCTCCTTCTGCTTTGTCGAAAGAAACTCGCATACACAAGGGCACCTTACCGTTCTGAACGGCGTGCCCGGTGGTTTACGCCCCGCCCCCTAGGCCGTGCCCCCCATTTGTGTTAACCAACGCCCCCAAAGTGGTTGGGGGTTGGGGCGACGGGAGGAGTAGACTAATTCCGGGGTACAGGTGAAAAATCTTCAAAGTGTGGGCTGCTGAAAAAAGAAAAAAAAACCTGCATGTGCCGTTTTGCCCGTCTCTCCGCGGGGCCCCGGGGAGCCTTGTCACCCAGCCGGGGTGCCCGCCCACAACCCAGTCAAACTCACAACCCGGCTCTCCAGCCGAACCCGGGTACCCACTATTAAGCCACCCTCCCGGAACCTTTACCAATAGCTGCGGGCGCACCGAGGCCGGGGACCTGGTGGTACGAATCCAGCTTTTTGGCAAAGCATTGTGGCCGTTTTGGGGAGCTCCCCACGCCAAAATGGGGCAACCTAAGGGGACTCCAGTCGGCCAGTTGGAGCCAAAGTAAAGTCTAGGTCTGTGTCCTGCTGCCCAACGGGGCTTTCTTCGCTGTGGGCGCCCCCTGGTGCTTCTCTAAGTTGTCCAATATTTCACTTTGACAACAGTCTGCCAAAAGGAAAAAAAGGACAAAAAAAGCTTACAGCACCTGGTATTCCCAGGCGGTCTCCCATCCAAGTACTAACCAGGCCCGACCCTGCTTAGCTTCCGAGATCGGACGAGATCGGGCGTGTTCAGGGTGGTATGGCCGTAAGCGACAATGAACCGCAGCCGGTAGGCCTTAATGGGCCAGCAGAGGCCCTTGCTATCGTGTGTGCTTCTGTCACGGCCACTCATAAACACCGATTGCTCCTTCAGTCTGGCAAAATGAAAAAGCTTACAGCACCTGGTATTCCCAGGCGGTCTCCCATCCAAGTACTAACCAGGCCCGACCCTGCTTAGCTTCCGAGATCGGACGAGATTGGGCGTGTTCAGGGTGGTATGGCCATGAGCGACAGTCAACCGCAGCCGGTAGGCCTTAATGGGCCAGCAGAGGCCCTTGCTATCGTGTGTGCTTCTGTCACGGCCACTCATAAACGACGATTGCTCCTTCAGTCTGGCAAAATGAAAAAGCTTACAGCACCTGGTATTCCCAGGCGGTCTCCCATCCAAGTACTAACCAGGCCCGACCCTGCTTAGCTTCCGAGATCGGACGAGATCGGGCGTGTTCAGGGTGGTATGGCCGTAAGCGACAGTGAACCGCAGCCGGTAGGCCTTAATGGGCCAGCAGAGGCCCTTGCTATCGTGTGTGCTTCTGTCACGGCCACTCATAAACACCGATTGCTCCTTCAGTCTGGCAAAATGAAAAAGCTTACAGCACCTGGTATTCCCAGGTGGTCTCCCATCCAAGTACTAACCAGGTCCGACCCTGCTTAGCTTCCGAGATCGGACGAGATTGGGCGTGTTCAGGGTGGTATGGCCATGAGCGACAGTCAACCGCAGCCGGTAGGCCTTAATTGGCCAGCAGAGGCCCTTGCTATCGTGTGTGCTTCTGTCACGGCCACTCATAAACGACGATTGCTCCTTCAGTCTGGCAAAATGAAAAAGCTTACAGCACCTGGTATTCCCAGGCGGTCTCCCATCCAAGTACTAACCAGGCCCGACCCTGCTTAGCTTCCGAGATCGGACGAGATCGGGCGTGTTCAGGGTGGTATGGCCGTAAGCAAGTAAGGCAGCAGCCGCTAGGCCTCATATGCCAGTTTCACGCTAACGCGGAGGGGACTGGCGGGTGTCAGACCGGATGAGAAAAGCATCAGCAGAGGCTGCGGTCGTTCAGGCAGTCAGTTAAGGGGTTATCGCTTCTCGGCCTTTTGGCTAAGATCAAGTGTAGTATCTGTTCTTATCAGTTTAATATCTGATACGTCCCCTATACGGGGACTACATATTAAACGGATTTTTGGACTCGGGAGTTGAAACAGGGGCTTGCTCCGTTCACTCCACGCATCGACCCGGCATTGCAGTGCCGCTGGGAACGGTGCGCCTCCTTCTGCTTTGTCGAAAGAATCTCGCATACACAAGGGCACCTTACCGTTCTGAACGGCGTGCCCGGTGGTTTACGCCCCGCCCCCTAGGCCGTGCCCCCCATTTGTGTTAACCAACGCCCCCAAAGTGGTTGGGGGTTGGGGCGACGGGAGGAGTAGACTAATTCCGGGGTACAGGTGAAAAATCTTCAAAGTGTGGGCTGCTGAAAAAAGAAAAAAAAACCTGCATGTGCCGTTTTGCCCGTCTCTCCGCGGGGCCCCGGGGAGCCTTGTCACCCAGCCGGGGTGCCCGCCCACAACCCAGTCAAACTCACAACCCGGCTCTCCAGCCGAACCCGGGTACCCACTATTAAGCCACCCTCCCGGAACCTTTACCAATAGCTGCGGGCGCACCGAGGCCGGGGACCTGGTGGTACGAATCCAGCTTTTTGGCAAAGCATTGTGGCCGTTTTGGGGAGCTCCCCACGCCAAAATGGGGCAACCTAAGGGGACTCCAGTCGGCCAGTTGGAGCCAAAGTAAAGTCTAGGTCTGTGTCCTGCTGCCCAACGGGGCTTTCTTCGCTGTGGGCGCCCCCTGGTGCTTCTCTAAGTTGTCCAATATTTCACTTTGACAACAGTCTGCCAAAAGGAAAAAAAGGACAAAAAAAGCTTACAGCACCTGGTATTCCCAGGCGGTCTCCCATCCAAGTACTAACCAGGCCCGACCCTGCTTAGCTTCCGAGATCGGACGAGATCGGGCGTGTTCAGGGTGGTATGGCCGTAAGCGACAGTGAACCGCAGCCGGTAGGCCTTAATGGGCCAGCAGAGGCCCTTGCTATCGTGTGTGCTTCTGTCACGGCCACTCATAAACACCGATTGCTCCTTCAGTCTGGCAAAATGAAAAAGCTTACAGCACCTGGTATTCCCAGGCGGTCTCCCATCCAAGTACTAACCAGGCCCGACCCTGCTTAGCTTCCGAGATCGGACGAGATTGGGCGTGTTCAGGGTGGTATGGCCATGAGCGACAGTCAACCGCAGCCGGTAGGCCTTAATGGGCCAGCAGAGGCCCTTGCTATCGTGTGTGCTTCTGTCACGGCCACTCATAAACGACGATTGCTCCTTCAGTCTGGCAAAATGAAAAAGCTTACAGCACCTGGTATTCCCAGGCGGTCTCCCATCCAAGTACTAACCAGGCCCGACCCTGCTTAGCTTCCGAGATCGGACGAGATCGGGCGTGTTCAGGGTGGTATGGCCGTAAGCAAGTAAGGCAGCAGCCGCTAGGCCTCACAGTTTCACGCTAACGCGGAGGGGACTGGCGGGTGTCAGACCGGATGAGAAAAGCATCAGCAGAGGCTGCGGTCGTTCAGGCAGTCAGTTAAGGGGTTATCGCTTCTCGGCCTTTTGGCTAAGATCAAGTGTAGTATCTGTTCTTATCAGTTTAATATCTGATACGTCCCCTATACGGGGACTACATATTAAACGGATTTTTGGACTCGGGAGTTGAAACAGGGGCTTGCTCCGTTCACTCCACGCATCGACCCGGCATTGCAGTGCCGCTGGGAACGGTGCGCCTCCTTCTGCTTTGTCGAAAGAAACTCGCATACACAAGGGCACCTTACCGTTCTGAACGGCGTGCCCGGTGGTTTACGCCCCGCCCCCTAGGCCGTGCCCCCCATTTGTGTTAACCAACGCCCCCAAAGTGGTTGGGGGTTGGGGCGACGGGAGGAGTAGACTAATTCCGGGGTACAGGTGAAAAATCTTCAAAGTGTGGGCTGCTGAAAAAAGAAAAAAAAACCTGCATGTGCCGTTTTGCCCGTCTCTCCGCGGGGCCCCGGGGAGCCTTGTCACCCAGCCGGGGTGCCCGCCCACAACCCAGTCAAACTCACAACCCGGCTCTCCAGCCGAACCCGGGTACCCACTATTAAGCCACCCTCCCGGAACCTTTACCAATAGCTGCGGGCGCACCGAGGCCGGGGACCTGGTGGTACGAATCCAGCTTTTTGGCAAAGCATTGTGGCCGTTTTGGGGAGCTCCCCACGCCAAAATGGGGCAACCTAAGGGGACTCCAGTCGGCCAGTTGGAGCCAAAGTAAAGTCTAGGTCTGTGTCCTGCTGCCCAACGGGGCTTTCTTCGCTGTGGGCGCCCCCTGGTGCTTCTCTAAGTTGTCCAATATTTCACTTTGACAACAGTCTGCCAAAAGGAAAAAAAGGACAAAAAAAGCTTACAGCACCTGGTATTCCCAGGCGGTCTCCCATCCAAGTACTAACCAGGCCCGACCCTGCTTAGCTTCCGAGATCGGACGAGATCGGGCGTGTTCAGGGTGGTATGGCCGTAAGCGACAGTGAACCGCAGCCGGTAGGCCTTAATGGGCCAGCAGAGGCCCTTGCTATCGTGTGTGCTTCTGTCACGGCCACTCATAAACACCGATTGCTCCTTCAGTCTGGCAAAATGAAAAAGCTTACAGCACCTGGTATTCCCAGGCGGTCTCCCATCCAAGTACTAACCAGGCCCGACCCTGCTTAGCTTCCGAGATCGGACGAGATTGGGCGTGTTCAGGGTGGTATGGCCATGAGCGACAGTCAACCGCAGCCGGTAGGCCTTAATGGGCCAGCAGAGGCCCTTGCTATCGTGTGTGCTTCTGTCACGGCCACTCATAAACGACGATTGCTCCTTCAGTCTGGCAAAATGAAAAAGCTTACAGCACCTGGTATTCCCAGGCGGTCTCCCATCCAAGTACTAACCAGGCCCGACCCTGCTTAGCTTCCGAGATCGGACGAGATCGGGCGTGTTCAGGGTGGTATGGCCGTAAGCAAGTAAGGCAGCAGCCGCTAGGCCTCACAGTTTCACGCTAACGCGGAGGGGACTGGCGGGTGTCAGACCGGATGAGAAAAGCATCAGCAGAGGCTGCGGTCGTTCAGGCAGTCAGTTAAGGGGTTATCGCTTCTCGGCCTTTTGGCTAAGATCAAGTGTAGTATCTGTTCTTATCAGTTTAATATCTGATACGTCCCCTATACGGGGACTACATATTAAACGGATTTTTGGACTCGGGAGTTGAAACAGGGGCTTGCTCCGTTCACTCCACGCATCGACCCGGCATTGCAGTGCCGCTGGGAACGGTGCGCCTCCTTCTGCTTTGTCGAAAGAAACTCGCATACACAAGGGCACCTTACCGTTCTGAACGGCGTGCCCGGTGGTTTACGCCCCGCCCCCTAGGCCGTGCCCCCCATTTGTGTTAACCAACGCCCCCAAAGTGGTTGGGGGTTGGGGCGACGGGAGGAGTAGACTAATTCCGGGGTACAGGTGAAAAATCTTCAAAGTGTGGGCTGCTGAAAAAAGAAAAAAAAACCTGCATGTGCCGTTTTGCCCGTCTCTCCGCGGGGCCCCGGGGAGCCTTGTCACCCAGCCGGGGTGCCCGCCCACAACCCAGTCAAACTCACAACCCGGCTCTCCAGCCGAACCCGGGTACCCACTATTAAGCCACCCTCCCGGAACCTTTACCAATAGCTGCGGGCGCACCGAGGCCGGGGACCTGGTGGTACGAATCCAGCTTTTTGGCAAAGCATTGTGGCCGTTTTGGGGAGCTCCCCACGCCAAAATGGGGCAACCTAAGGGGACTCCAGTCGGCCAGTTGGAGCCAAAGTAAAGTCTAGGTCTGTGTCCTGCTGCCCAACGGGGCTTTCTTCGCTGTGGGCGCCCCCTGGTGCTTCTCTAAGTTGTCCAATATTTCACTTTGACAACAGTCTGCCAAAAGGAAAAAAAGGACAAAAAAAGCTTACAGCACCTGGTATTCCCAGGCGGTCTCCCATCCAAGTACTAACCAGGCCCGACCCTGCTTAGCTTCCGAGATCGGACGAGATCGGGCGTGTTCAGGGTGGTATGGCCGTAAGCGACAGTGAACCGCAGCCGGTAGGCCTTAATGGGCCAGCAGAGGCCCTTGCTATCGTGTGTGCTTCTGTCACGGCCACTCATAAACACCGATTGCTCCTTCAGTCTGGCAAAATGAAAAAGCTTACAGCACCTGGTATTCCCAGGCGGTCTCCCATCCAAGTACTAACCAGGCCCGACCCTGCTTAGCTTCCGAGATCGGACGAGATTGGGCGTGTTCAGGGTGGTATGGCCATGAGCGACAGTCAACCGCAGCCGGTAGGCCTTAATGGGCCAGCAGAGGCCCTTGCTATCGTGTGTGCTTCTGTCACGGCCACTCATAAACGACGATTGCTCCTTCAGTCTGGCAAAATGAAAAAGCTTACAGCACCTGGTATTCCCAGGCGGTCTCCCATCCAAGTACTAACCAGGCCCGACCCTGCTTAGCTTCCGAGATCGGACGAGATCGGGCGTGTTCAGGGTGGTATGGCCGTAAGCGACAGTGAACCGCAGCCGGTAGGCCTTAATGGGCCAGCAGAGGCCCTTGCTATCGTGTGTGCTTCTGTCACGGCCACTCATAAACACCGATTGCTCCTTCAGTCTGGCAAAATGAAAAAGCTTACAGCACCTGGTATTCCCAGGTGGTCTCCCATCCAAGTACTAACCAGGCCCGACCCTGCTTAGCTTCCGAGATCGGACGAGATTGGGCGTGTTCAGGGTGGTATGGCCATGAGCGACAGTCAACCGCAGCCGGTAGGCCTTAATTGGCCAGCAGAGGCCCTTGCTATCGTGTGTGCTTCTGTCACGGCCACTCATAAACGACGATTGCTCCTTCAGTCTGGCAAAATGAAAAAGCTTACAGCACCTGGTATTCCCAGGCGGTCTCCCATCCAAGTACTAACCAGGCCCGACCCTGCTTAGCTTCCGAGATCGGACGAGATCGGGCGTGTTCAGGGTGGTATGGCCGTAAGCAAGTAAGGCAGCAGCCGCTAGGCCTCATATGCCAGTTTCACGCTAACGCGGAGGGGACTGGCGGGTGTCAGACCGGATGAGAAAAGCATCAGCAGAGGCTGCGGTCGTTCAGGCAGTCAGTTAAGGGGTTATCGCTTCTCGGCCTTTTGGCTAAGATCAAGTGTAGTATCTGTTCTTATCAGTTTAATATCTGATACGTCCCCTATACGGGGACTACATATTAAACGGATTTTTGGACTCGGGAGTTGAAACAGGGGCTTGCTCCGTTCACTCCACGCATCGACCCGGCATTGCAGTGCCGCTGGGAACGGTGCGCCTCCTTCTGCTTTGTCGAAAGAAACTCGCATACACAAGGGCACCTTACCGTTCTGAACGGCGTGCCCGGTGGTTTACGCCCCGCCCCCTAGGCCGTGCCCCCCATTTGTGTTAACCAACGCCCCCAAAGTGGTTGGGGGTTGGGGCGACGGGAGGAGTAGACTAATTCCGGGGTACAGGTGAAAAATCTTCAAAGTGTGGGCTGCTGAAAAAAGAAAAAAAAACCTGCATGTGCCGTTTTGCCCGTCTCTCCGCGGGGCCCCGGGGAGCCTTGTCACCCAGCCGGGGTGCCCGCCCACAACCCAGTCAAACTCACAACCCGGCTCTCCAGCCGAACCCGGGTACCCACTATTAAGCCACCCTCCCGGAACCTTTACCAATAGCTGCGGGCGCACCGAGGCCGGGGACCTGGTGGTACGAATCCAGCTTTTTGGCAAAGCATTGTGGCCGTTTTGGGGAGCTCCCCACGCCAAAATGGGGCAACCTAAGGGGACTCCAGTCGGCCAGTTGGAGCCAAAGTAAAGTCTAGGTCTGTGTCCTGCTGCCCAACGGGGCTTTCTTCGCTGTGGGCGCCCCCTGGTGCTTCTCTAAGTTGTCCAATATTTCACTTTGACAACAGTCTGCCAAAAGGAAAAAAAGGACAAAAAAAGCTTACAGCACCTGGTATTCCCAGGCGGTCTCCCATCCAAGTACTAACCAGGCCCGACCCTGCTTAGCTTCCGAGATCGGACGAGATCGGGCGTGTTCAGGGTGGTATGGCCGTAAGCGACAGTGAACCGCAGCCGGTAGGCCTTAATGGGCCAGCAGAGGCCCTTGCTATCGTGTGTGCTTCTGTCACGGCCACTCATAAACACCGATTGCTCCTTCAGTCTGGCAAAATGAAAAAGCTTACAGCACCTGGTATTCCCAGGCGGTCTCCCATCCAAGTACTAACCAGGCCCGACCCTGCTTAGCTTCCGAGATCGGACGAGATTGGGCGTGTTCAGGGTGGTATGGCCATGAGCGACAGTCAACCGCAGCCGGTAGGCCTTAATGGGCCAGCAGAGGCCCTTGCTATCGTGTGTGCTTCTGTCACGGCCACTCATAAACGACGATTGCTCCTTCAGTCTGGCAAAATGAAAAAGCTTACAGCACCTGGTATTCCCAGGCGGTCTCCCATCCAAGTACTAACCAGGCCCGACCCTGCTTAGCTTCCGAGATCGGACGAGATCGGGCGTGTTCAGGGTGGTATGGCCGTAAGCAAGTAAGGCAGCAGCCGCTAGGCCTCACAGTTTCACGCTAACGCGGAGGGGACTGGCGGGTGTCAGACCGGATGAGAAAAGCATCAGCAGAGGCTGCGGTCGTTCAGGCAGTCAGTTAAGGGGTTATCGCTTCTCGGCCTTTTGGCTAAGATCAAGTGTAGTATCTGTTCTTATCAGTTTAATATCTGATACGTCCCCTATACGGGGACTACATATTAAACGGATTTTTGGACTCGGGAGTTGAAACAGGGGCTTGCTCCGTTCACTCCACGCATCGACCCGGCATTGCAGTGCCGCTGGGAACGGTGCGCCTCCTTCTGCTTTGTCGAAAGAAACTCGCATACACAAGGGCACCTTACCGTTCTGAACGGCGTGCCCGGTGGTTTACGCCCCGCCCCCTAGGCCGTGCCCCCCATTTGTGTTAACCAACGCCCCCAAAGTGGTTGGGGGTTGGGGCGACGGGAGGAGTAGACTAATTCCGGGGTACAGGTGAAAAATCTTCAAAGTGTGGGCTGCTGAAAAAAGAAAAAAAAACCTGCATGTGCCGTTTTGCCCGTCTCTCCGCGGGGCCCCGGGGAGCCTTGTCACCCAGCCGGGGTGCCCGCCCACAACCCAGTCAAACTCACAACCCGGCTCTCCAGCCGAACCCGGGTACCCACTATTAAGCCACCCTCCCGGAACCTTTACCAATAGCTGCGGGCGCACCGAGGCCGGGGACCTGGTGGTACGAATCCAGCTTTTTGGCAAAGCATTGTGGCCGTTTTGGGGAGCTCCCCACGCCAAAATGGGGCAACCTAAGGGGACTCCAGTCGGCCAGTTGGAGCCAAAGTAAAGTCTAGGTCTGTGTCCTGCTGCCCAATGGGGCTTTCTTCGCTGTGGGCGCCCCCTGGTGCTTCTCTAAGTTGTCCAATATTTCACTTTGACAACAGTCTGCCAAAAGGAAAAAAAGGACAAAAAAAGCTTACAGCACCTGGTATTCCCAGGCGGTCTCCCATCCAAGTACTAACCAGGCCCGACCCTGCTTAGCTTCCGAGATCGGACGAGATCGGGCGTGTTCAGGGTGGTATGGCCGTAAGCGACAGTGAACCGCAGCCGGTAGGCCTTAATGGGCCAGCAGAGGCCCTTGCTATCGTGTGTGCTTCTGTCACGGCCACTCATAAACACCGATTGCTCCTTCAGTCTGGCAAAATGAAAAAGCTTACAGCACCTGGTATTCCCAGGCGGTCTCCCATCCAAGTACTAACCAGGCCCGACCCTGCTTAGCTTCCGAGATCGGACGAGATTGGGCGTGTTCAGGGTGGTATGGCCATGAGCGACAGTCAACCGCAGCCGGTAGGCCTTAATGGGCCAGCAGAGGCCCTTGCTATCGTGTGTGCTTCTGTCACGGCCACTCATAAACGACGATTGCTCCTTCAGTCTGGCAAAATGAAAAAGCTTACAGCACCTGGTATTCCCAGGCGGTCTCCCATCCAAGTACTAACCAGGCCCGACCCTGCTTAGCTTCCGAGATCGGACGAGATCGGGCGTGTTCAGGGTGGTATGGCCGTAAGCAAGTAAGGCAGCAGCCGCTAGGCCTCACAGTTTCACGCTAACGCGGAGGGGACTGGCGGGTGTCAGACCGGATGAGAAAAGCATCAGCAGAGGCTGCGGTCGTTCAGGCAGTCAGTTAAGGGGTTATCGCTTCTCGGCCTTTTGGCTAAGATCAAGTGTAGTATCTGTTCTTATCAGTTTAATATCTGATACGTCCCCTATACGGGGACTACATATTAAACGGATTTTTGGACTCGGGAGTTGAAACAGGGGCTTGCTCCGTTCACTCCACGCATCGACCCGGCATTGCAGTGCCGCTGGGAACGGTGCGCCTCCTTCTGCTTTGTCGAAAGAAACTCGCATACACAAGGGCACCTTACCGTTCTGAACGGCGTGCCCGGTGGTTTACGCCCCGCCCCCTAGGCCGTGCCCCCCATTTGTGTTAACCAACGCCCCCAAAGTGGTTGGGGGTTGGGGCGACGGGAGGAGTAGACTAATTCCGGGGTACAGGTGAAAAATCTTCAAAGTGTGGGCTGCTGAAAAAAGAAAAAAAAACCTGCATGTGCCGTTTTGCCCGTCTCTCCGCGGGGCCCCGGGGAGCCTTGTCACCCAGCCGGGGTGCCCGCCCACAACCCAGTCAAACTCACAACCCGGCTCTCCAGCCGAACCCGGGTACCCACTATTAAGCCACCCTCCCGGAACCTTTACCAATAGCTGCGGGCGCACCGAGGCCGGGGACCTGGTGGTACGAATCCAGCTTTTTGGCAAAGCATTGTGGCCGTTTTGGGGAGCTCCCCACGCCAAAATGGGGCAACCTAAGGGGACTCCAGTCGGCCAGTTGGAGCCAAAGTAAAGTCTAGGTCTGTGTCCTGCTGCCCAACGGGGCTTTCTTCGCTGTGGGCGCCCCCTGGTGCTTCTCTAAGTTGTCCAATATTTCACTTTGACAACAGTCTGCCAAAAGGAAAAAAAGGACAAAAAAAGCTTACAGCACCTGGTATTCCCAGGCGGTCTCCCATCCAAGTACTAACCAGGCCCGACCCTGCTTAGCTTCCGAGATCGGACGAGATCGGGCGTGTTCAGGGTGGTATGGCCGTAAGCGACAGTGAACCGCAGCCGGTAGGCCTTAATGGGCCAGCAGAGGCCCTTGCTATCGTGTGTGCTTCTGTCACGGCCACTCATAAACACCGATTGCTCCTTCAGTCTGGCAAAATGAAAAAGCTTACAGCACCTGGTATTCCCAGGCGGTCTCCCATCCAAGTACTAACCAGGCCCGACCCTGCTTAGCTTCCGAGATCGGACGAGATTGGGCGTGTTCAGGGTGGTATGGCCATGAGCGACAGTCAACCGCAGCCGGTAGGCCTTAATGGGCCAGCAGAGGCCCTTGCTATCGTGTGTGCTTCTGTCACGGCCACTCATAAACGACGATTGCTCCTTCAGTCTGGCAAAATGAAAAAGCTTACAGCACCTGGTATTCCCAGGCGGTCTCCCATCCAAGTACTAACCAGGCCCGACCCTGCTTAGCTTCCGAGATCGGACGAGATCGGGCGTGTTCAGGGTGGTATGGCCGTAAGCAAGTAAGGCAGCAGCCGCTAGGCCTCACAGTTTCACGCTAACGCGGAGGGGACTGGCGGGTGTCAGACCGGATGAGAAAAGCATCAGCAGAGGCTGCGGTCGTTCAGGCAGTCAGTTAAGGGGTTATCGCTTCTCGGCCTTTTGGCTAAGATCAAGTGTAGTATCTGTTCTTATCAGTTTAATATCTGATACGTCCCCTATACGGGGACTACATATTAAACGGATTTTTGGACTCGGGAGTTGAAACAGGGGCTTGCTCCGTTCACTCCACGCATCGACCCGGCATTGCAGTGCCGCTGGGAACGGTGCGCCTCCTTCTGCTTTGTCGAAAGAAACTCGCATACACAAGGGCACCTTACCGTTCTGAACGGCGTGCCCGGTGGTTTACGCCCCGCCCCCTAGGCCGTGCCCCCCATTTGTGTTAACCAACGCCCCCAAAGTGGTTGGGGGTTGGGGCGACGGGAGGAGTAGACTAATTCCGGGGTACAGGTGAAAAATCTTCAAAGTGTGGGCTGCTGAAAAAAGAAAAAAAAACCTGCATGTGCCGTTTTGCCCGTCTCTCCGCGGGGCCCCGGGGAGCCTTGTCACCCAGCCGGGGTGCCCGCCCACAACCCAGTCAAACTCACAACCCGGCTCTCCAGCCGAACCCGGGTACCCACTATTAAGCCACCCTCCCGGAACCTTTACCAATAGCTGCGGGCGCACCGAGGCCGGGGACCTGGTGGTACGAATCCAGCTTTTTGGCAAAGCATTGTGGCCGTTTTGGGGAGCTCCCCACGCCAAAATGGGGCAACCTAAGGGGACTCCAGTCGGCCAGTTGGAGCCAAAGTAAAGTCTAGGTCTGTGTCCTGCTGCCCAACGGGGCTTTCTTCGCTGTGGGCGCCCCCTGGTGCTTCTCTAAGTTGTCCAATATTTCACTTTGACAACAGTCTGCCAAAAGGAAAAAAAGGACAAAAAAAGCTTACAGCACCTGGTATTCCCAGGCGGTCTCCCATCCAAGTACTAACCAGGCCCGACCCTGCTTAGCTTCCGAGATCGGACGAGATCGGGCGTGTTCAGGGTGGTATGGCCGTAAGCGACAGTGAACCGCAGCCGGTAGGCCTTAATGGGCCAGCAGAGGCCCTTGCTATCGTGTGTGCTTCTGTCACGGCCACTCATAAACACCGATTGCTCCTTCAGTCTGGCAAAATGAAAAAGCTTACAGCACCTGGTATTCCCAGGCGGTCTCCCATCCAAGTACTAACCAGGCCCGACCCTGCTTAGCTTCCGAGATCGGACGAGATTGGGCGTGTTCAGGGTGGTATGGCCATGAGCGACAGTCAACAGCAGCCGGTAGGCCTTAATGGGCCAGCAGAGGCCCTTGCTATCGTGTGTGCTTCTGTCACGGCCACTCATAAACGACGATTGCTCCTTCAGTCTGGCAAAATGAAAAAGCTTACAGCACCTGGTATTCCCAGGCGGTCTCCCATCCAAGTACTAACCAGGCCCGACCCTGCTTAGCTTCCGAGATCGGACGAGATCGGGCGTGTTCAGGGTGGTATGGCCGTAAGCAAGTAAGGCAGCAGCCGCTAGGCCTCATATGCCAGTTTCACGCTAACGCGGAGGGGACTGGCGGGTGTCAGACCGGATGAGAAAAGCATCAGCAGAGGCTGCGGTCGTTCAGGCAGTCAGTTAAGGGGTTATCGCTTCTCGGCCTTTTGGCTAAGATCAAGTGTAGTATCTGTTCTTATCAGTTTAATATCTGATACGTCCCCTATACGGGGACTACATATTAAACGGATTTTTGGACTCGGGAGTTGAAACAGGGGCTTGCTCCGTTCACTCCACGCATCGACCCGGCATTGCAGTGCCGCTGGGAACGGTGCGCCTCCTTCTGCTTTGTCGAAAGAAACTCGCATACACAAGGGCACCTTACCGTTCTGAACGGCGTGCCCGGTGGTTTACGCCCCGCCCCCTAGGCCGTGCCCCCCATTTGTGTTAACCAACGCCCCCAAAGTGGTTGGGGGTTGGGGCGACGGGAGGAGTAGACTAATTCCGGGGTACAGGTGAAAAATCTTCAAAGTGTGGGCTGCTGAAAAAAGAAAAAAAAACCTGCATGTGCCGTTTTGCCCGTCTCTCCGCGGGGCCCCGGGGAGCCTTGTCACCCAGCCGGGGTGCCCGCCCACAACCCAGTCAAACTCACAACCCGGCTCTCCAGCCGAACCCGGGTACCCACTATTAAGCCACCCTCCCGGAACCTTTACCAATAGCTGCGGGCGCACCGAGGCCGGGGACCTGGTGGTACGAATCCAGCTTTTTGGCAAAGCATTGTGGCCGTTTTGGGGAGCTCCCCACGCCAAAATGGGGCAACCTAAGGGGACTCCAGTCGGCCAGTTGGAGCCAAAGTAAAGTCTAGGTCTGTGTCCTGCTGCCCAACGGGGCTTTCTTCGCTGTGGGCGCCCCCTGGTGCTTCTCTAAGTTGTCCAATATTTCACTTTGACAACAGTCTGCCAAAAGGAAAAAAAGGACAAAAAAAGCTTACAGCACCTGGTATTCCCAGGCGGTCTCCCATCCAAGTACTAACCAGGCCCGACCCTGCTTAGCTTCCGAGATCGGACGAGATCGGGCGTGTTCAGGGTGGTATGGCCGTAAGCGACAGTGAACCGCAGCCGGTAGGCCTTAATGGGCCAGCAGAGGCCCTTGCTATCGTGTGTGCTTCTGTCACGGCCACTCATAAACACCGATTGCTCCTTCAGTCTGGCAAAATGAAAAAGCTTACAGCACCTGGTATTCCCAGGCGGTCTCCCATCCAAGTACTAACCAGGCCCGACCCTGCTTAGCTTCCGAGATCGGACGAGATTGGGCGTGTTCAGGGTGGTATGGCCATGAGCGACAGTCAACCGCAGCCGGTAGGCCTTAATGGGCCAGCAGAGGCCCTTGCTATCGTGTGTGCTTCTGTCACGGCCACTCATAAACGACGATTGCTCCTTCAGTCTGGCAAAATGAAAAAGCTTACAGCACCTGGTATTCCCAGGCGGTCTCCCATCCAAGTACTAACCAGGCCCGACCCTGCTTAGCTTCCGAGATCGGACGAGATCGGGCGTGTTCAGGGTGGTATGGCCGTAAGCAAGTAAGGCAGCAGCCGCTAGGCCTCATATGCCAGTTTCACGCTAACGCGGAGGGGACTGGCGGGTGTCAGACCGGATGAGAAAAGCATCAGCAGAGGCTGCGGTCGTTCAGGCAGTCAGTTAAGGGGTTATCGCTTCTCGGCCTTTTGGCTAAGATCAAGTGTAGTATCTGTTCTTATCAGTTTAATATCTGATACGTCCCCTATACGGGGACTACATATTAAACAGATTTTTGGACTCGGGAGTTGAAACAGGGGCTTGCTCCGTTCACTCCACGCATCGACCCGACATTGCAGTGCCGCTGGGAACGGTGCGCCTCCTTCTGCTTTGTCGAAAGAAACTCGCATACACAAGGGCACCTTACCGTTCTGAACGGCGTGCCCGGTGGTTTACGCCCCGCCCCCTAGGCCGTGCCCCCCATTTGTGTTAACCAACGCCCCCAAAGTGGTTGGGGGTTGGGGCGACGGGAGGAGTAGACTAATTCCGGGGTACAGGTGAAAAATCTTCAAAGTGTGGGCTGCTGAAAAAAGAAAAAAAAACCTGCATGTGCCGTTTTGCCCGGCTCTCCGCGGGGCCCCGGGGAGCCTTGTCACCCAGCCGGGGTGCCCGCCCACAACCCAGTCAAACTCACAACCCGGCTCTCCAGCCGAACCCGGGTACCCACTATTAAGCCACCCTCCCGGAACCTTTACCAATAGCTGCGGGCGCACCGAGGCCGGGGACCTGGTGGTACGAATCCAGCTTTTTGGCAAAGCATTGTGGCCGTTTTGGGGAGCTCCCCACGCCAAAATGGGGCAACCTAAGGGGACTCCAGTCGGCCAGTTGGAGCCAAAGTAAAGTCTAGGTCTGTGTCCTGCTGCCCAACGGGGCTTTCTTCGCTGTGGGCGCCCCCTGGTGCTTCTCTAAGTTGTCCAATATTTCACTTTGACAACAGTCTGCCAAAAGGAAAAAAAGGACAAAAAAAGCTTACAGCACCTGGTATTCCCAGGCGGTCTCCCATCCAAGTACTAACCAGGCCCGACCCTGCTTAGCTTCCGAGATCGGACGAGATCGGGCGTGTTCAGGGTGGTATGGCCGTAAGCGACAGTGAACCGCAGCCGGTAGGCCTTAATGGGCCAGCAGAGGCCCTTGCTATCGTGTGTGCTTCTGTCACGGCCACTCATAAACACCGATTGCTCCTTCAGTCTGGCAAAATGAAAAAGCTTACAGCACCTGGTATTCCCAGGCGGTCTCCCATCCAAGTACTAACCAGGCCCGACCCTGCTTAGCTTCCGAGATCGGACGAGATTGGGCGTGTTCAGGGTGGTATGGCCATGAGCGACAGTCAACCGCAGCCGGTAGGCCTTAATGGGCCAGCAGAGGCCCTTGCTATCGTGTGTGCTTCTGTCACGGCCACTCATAAACGACGATTGCTCCTTCAGTCTGGCAAAATGAAAAAGCTTACAGCACCTGGTATTCCCAGGCGGTCTCCCATCCAAGTACTAACCAGGCCCGACCCTGCTTAGCTTCCGAGATCGGACGAGATCGGGCGTGTTCAGGGTGGTATGGCCGTAAGCAAGTAAGGCAGCAGCCGCTAGGCCTCACAGTTTCACGCTAACGCGGAGGGGACTGGCGGGTGTCAGACCGGATGAGAAAAGCATCAGCAGAGGCTGCGGTCGTTCAGGCAGTCAGTTAAGGGGTTATCGCTTCTCGGCCTTTTGGCTAAGATCAAGTGTAGTATCTGTTCTTATCAGTTTAATATCTGATACGTCCCCTATACGGGGACTACATATTAAACGGATTTTTGGACTCGGGAGTTGAAACAGGGGCTTGCTCCGTTCACTCCACGCATCGACCCGGCATTGCAGTGCCGCTGGGAACGGTGCGCCTCCTTCTGCTTTGTCGAAAGAAACTCGCATACACAAGGGCACCTTACCGTTCTGAACGGCGTGCCCGGTGGTTTACGCCCCGCCCCCTAGGCCGTGCCCCCCATTTGTGTTAACCAACGCCCCCAAAGTGGTTGGGGGTTGGGGCGACGGGAGGAGTAGACTAATTCCGGGGTACAGGTGAAAAATCTTCAAAGTGTGGGCTGCTGAAAAAAGAAAAAAAAACCTGCATGTGCCGTTTTGCCCGTCTCTCCGCGGGGCCCCGGGGAGCCTTGTCACCCAGCCGGGGTGCCCGCCCACAACCCAGTCAAACTCACAACCCGGCTCTCCAGCCGAACCCGGGTACCCACTATTAAGCCACCCTCCCGGAACCTTTACCAATAGCTGCGGGCGCACCGAGGCCGGGGACCTGGTGGTACGAATCCAGCTTTTTGGCAAAGCATTGTGGCCGTTTTGGGGAGCTCCCCACGCCAAAATGGGGCAACCTAAGGGGACTCCAGTCGGCCAGTTGGAGCCAAAGTAAAGTCTAGGTCTGTGTCCTGCTGCCCAACGGGGCTTTCTTCGCTGTGGGCGCCCCCTGGTGCTTCTCTAAGTTGTCCAATATTTCACTTTGACAACAGTCTGCCAAAAGGAAAAAAAGGACAAAAAAAGCTTACAGCACCTGGTATTCCCAGGCGGTCTCCCATCCAAGTACTAACCAGGCCCGACCCTGCTTAGCTTCCGAGATCGGACGAGATCGGGCGTGTTCAGGGTGGTATGGCCGTAAGCGACAGTGAACCGCAGCCGGTAGGCCTTAATGGGCCAGCAGAGGCCCTTGCTATCGTGTGTGCTTCTGTCACGGCCACTCATAAACACCGATTGCTCCTTCAGTCTGGCAAAATGAAAAAGCTTACAGCACCTGGTATTCCCAGGCGGTCTCCCATCCAAGTACTAACCAGGCCCGACCCTGCTTAGCTTCCGAGATCGGACGAGATTGGGCGTGTTCAGGGTGGTATGGCCATGAGCGACAGTCAACCGCAGCCGGTAGGCCTTAATGGGCCAGCAGAGGCCCTTGCTATCGTGTGTGCTTCTGTCACGGCCACTCATAAACGACGATTGCTCCTTCAGTCTGGCAAAATGAAAAAGCTTACAGCACCTGGTATTCCCAGGCGGTCTCCCATCCAAGTACTAACCAGGCCCGACCCTGCTTAGCTTCCGAGATCGGACGAGATCGGGCGTGTTCAGGGTGGTATGGCCGTAAGCAAGTAAGGCAGCAGCCGCTAGGCCTCACAGTTTCACGCTAACGCGGAGGGGACTGGCGGGTGTCAGACCGGATGAGAAAAGCATCAGCAGAGGCTGCGGTCGTTCAGGCAGTCAGTTAAGGGGTTATCGCTTCTCGGCCTTTTGGCTAAGATCAAGTGTAGTATCTGTTCTTATCAGTTTAATATCTGATACGTCCCCTATACGGGGACTACATATTAAACGGATTTTTGGACTCGGGAGTTGAAACAGGGGCTTGCTCCGTTCACTCCACGCATCGACCCGGCATTGCAGTGCCGCTGGGAACGGTGCGCCTCCTTCTGCTTTGTCGAAAGAAACTCGCATACACAAGGGCACCTTACCGTTCTGAACGGCGTGCCCGGTGGTTTACGCCCCGCCCCCTAGGCCGTGCCCCCCATTTGTGTTAACCAACGCCCCCAAAGTGGTTGGGGGTTGGGGCGACGGGAGGAGTAGACTAATTCCGGGGTACAGGTGAAAAATCTTCAAAGTGTGGGCTGCTGAAAAAAGAAAAAAAAACCTGCATGTGCCGTTTTGCCCGTCTCTCCGCGGGGCCCCGGGGAGCCTTGTCACCCAGCCGGGGTGCCCGCCCACAACCCAGTCAAACTCACAACCCGGCTCTCCAGCCGAACCCGGGTACCCACTATTAAGCCACCCTCCCGGAACCTTTACCAATAGCTGCGGGCGCACCGAGGCCGGGGACCTGGTGGTACGAATCCAGCTTTTTGGCAAAGCATTGTGGCCGTTTTGGGGAGCTCCCCACGCCAAAATGGGGCAACCTAAGGGGACTCCAGTCGGCCAGTTGGAGCCAAAGTAAAGTCTAGGTCTGTGTCCTGCTGCCCAACGGGGCTTTCTTCGCTGTGGGCGCCCCCTGGTGCTTCTCTAAGTTGTCCAATATTTCACTTTGACAACAGTCTGCCAAAAGGAAAAAAAGGACAAAAAAAGCTTACAGCACCTGGTATTCCCAGGCGGTCTCCCATCCAAGTACTAACCAGGCCCGACCCTGCTTAGCTTCCGAGATCGGACGAGATCGGGCGTGTTCAGGGTGGTATGGCCGTAAGCGACAGTGAACCGCAGCCGGTAGGCCTTAATGGGCCAGCAGAGGCCCTTGCTATCGTGTGTGCTTCTGTCACGGCCACTCATAAACACCGATTGCTCCTTCAGTCTGGCAAAATGAAAAAGCTTACAGCACCTGGTATTCCCAGGCGGTCTCCCATCCAAGTACTAACCAGGCCCGACCCTGCTTAGCTTCCGAGATCGGACGAGATTGGGCGTGTTCAGGGTGGTATGGCCATGAGCGACAGTCAACAGCAGCCGGTAGGCCTTAATGGGCCAGCAGAGGCCCTTGCTATCGTGTGTGCTTCTGTCACGGCCACTCATAAACGACGATTGCTCCTTCAGTCTGGCAAAATGAAAAAGCTTACAGCACCTGGTATTCCCAGGCGGTCTCCCATCCAAGTACTAACCAGGCCCGACCCTGCTTAGCTTCCGAGATCGGACGAGATCGGGCGTGTTCAGGGTGGTATGGCCGTAAGCAAGTAAGGCAGCAGCCGCTAGGCCTCATATGCCAGTTTCACGCTAACGCGGAGGGGACTGGCGGGTGTCAGACCGGATGAGAAAAGCATCAGCAGAGGCTGCGGTCGTTCAGGCAGTCAGTTAAGGGGTTATCGCTTCTCGGCCTTTTGGCTAAGATCAAGTGTAGTATCTGTTCTTATCAGTTTAATATCTGATACGTCCCCTATACGGGGACTACATATTAAACGGATTTTTGGACTCGGGAGTTGAAACAGGGGCTTGCTCCGTTCACTCCACGCATCGACCCGGCATTGCAGTGCCGCTGGGAACGGTGCGCCTCCTTCTGCTTTGTCGAAAGAAACTCGCATACACAAGGGCACCTTACCGTTCTGAACGGCGTGCCCGGTGGTTTACGCCCCGCCCCCTAGGCCGTGCCCCCCATTTGTGTTAACCAACGCCCCCAAAGTGGTTGGGGGTTGGGGCGACGGGAGGAGTAGACTAATTCCGGGGTACAGGTGAAAAATCTTCAAAGTGTGGGCTGCTGAAAAAAGAAAAAAAAACCTGCATGTGCCGTTTTGCCCGTCTCTCCGCGGGGCCCCGGGGAGCCTTGTCACCCAGCCGGGGTGCCCGCCCACAACCCAGTCAAACTCACAACCCGGCTCTCCAGCCGAACCCGGGTACCCACTATTAAGCCACCCTCCCGGAACCTTTACCAATAGCTGCGGGCGCACCGAGGCCGGGGACCTGGTGGTACGAATCCAGCTTTTTGGCAAAGCATTGTGGCCGTTTTGGGGAGCTCCCCACGCCAAAATGGGGCAACCTAAGGGGACTCCAGTCGGCCAGTTGGAGCCAAAGTAAAGTCTAGGTCTGTGTCCTGCTGCCCAACGGGGCTTTCTTCGCTGTGGGCGCCCCCTGGTGCTTCTCTAAGTTGTCCAATATTTCACTTTGACAACAGTCTGCCAAAAGGAAAAAAAGGACAAAAAAAGCTTACAGCACCTGGTATTCCCAGGCGGTCTCCCATCCAAGTACTAACCAGGCCCGACCCTGCTTAGCTTCCGAGATCGGACGAGATCGGGCGTGTTCAGGGTGGTATGGCCGTAAGCGACAGTGAACCGCAGCCGGTAGGCCTTAATGGGCCAGCAGAGGCCCTTGCTATCGTGTGTGCTTCTGTCACGGCCACTCATAAACACCGATTGCTCCTTCAGTCTGGCAAAATGAAAAAGCTTACAGCACCTGGTATTCACAGGCGGTCTCCCATCCAAGTACTAACCAGGCCCGACCCTGCTTAGCTTCCGAGATCGGACGAGATTGGGCGTGTTCAGGGTGGTATGGCCATGAGCGACAGTCAACAGCAGCCGGTAGGCCTTAATGGGCCAGCAGAGGCCCTTGCTATCGTGTGTGCTTCTGTCACGGCCACTCATAAACGACGATTGCTCCTTCAGTCTGGCAAAATGAAAAAGCTTACAGCACCTGGTATTCCCAGGCGGTCTCCCATCCAAGTACTAACCAGGCCCGACCCTGCTTAGCTTCCGAGATCGGACGAGATCGGGCGTGTTCAGGGTGGTATGGCCGTAAGCAAGTAAGGCAGCAGCCGCTAGGCCTCATATGCCAGTTTCACGCTAACGCGGAGGGGACTGGCGGGTGTCAGACCGGATGAGAAAAGCATCAGCAGAGGCTGCGGTCGTTCAGGCAGTCAGTTAAGGGGTTATCGCTTCTCGGCCTTTTGGCTAAGATCAAGTGTAGTATCTGTTCTTATCAGTTTAATATCTGATACGTCCCCTATACGGGGACTACATATTAAACGGATTTTTGGACTCGGGAGTTGAAACAGGGGCTTGCTCCGTTCACTCCACGCATCGACCCGGCATTGCAGTGCCGCTGGGAACGGTGCGCCTCCTTCTGCTTTGTCGAAAGAAACTCGCATACACAAGGGCACCTTGCCGTTCTGAACGGCGTGCCCGGTGGTTTACGCCCCGCCCCCTAGGCCGTGCCCCCCATTTGTGTTAACCAACGCCCCCAAAGTGGTTGGGGGTTGGGGCGACGGGAGGAGTAGACTAATTCCGGGGTACAGGTGAAAAATCTTCAAAGTGTGGGCTGCTGAAAAAAGAAAAAAAAACCTGCATGTGCCGTTTTGCCCGTCTCTCCGCGGGGCCCCGGGGAGCCTTGTCACCCAGCCGGGGTGCCCGCCCACAACCCAGTCAAACTCACAACCCGGCTCTCCAGCCGAACCCGGGTACCCACTATTAAGCCACCCTCCCGGAACCTTTACCAATAGCTGCGGGCGCACCGAGGCCGGGGACCTGGTGGTACGAATCCAGCTTTTTGGCAAAGCATTGTGGCCGTTTTGGGGAGCTCCCCACGCCAAAATGGGGCAACCTAAGGGGACTCCAGTCGGCCAGTTGGAGCCAAAGTAAAGTCTAGGTCTGTGTCCTGCTGCCCAACGGGGCTTTCTTCGCTGTGGGCGCCCCCTGGTGCTTCTCTAAGTTGTCCAATATTTCACTTTGACAACAGTCTGCCAAAAGGAAAAAAAGGACAAAAAAAGCTTACAGCACCTGGTATTCCCAGGCGGTCTCCCATCCAAGTACTAACCAGGCCCGACCCTGCTTAGCTTCCGAGATCGGACGAGATCGGGCGTGTTCAGGGTGGTATGGCCGTAAGCGACAGTGAACCGCAGCCGGTAGGCCTTAATGGGCCAGCAGAGGCCCTTGCTATCGTGTGTGCTTCTGTCACGGCCACTCATAAACACCGATTGCTCCTTCAGTCTGGCAAAATGAAAAAGCTTACAGCACCTGGTATTCCCAGGCGGTCTCCCATCCAAGTACTAACCAGGCCCGACCCTGCTTAGCTTCCGAGATCGGACGAGATTGGGCGTGTTCAGGGTGGTATGGCCATGAGCGACAGTCAACCGCAGCCGGTAGGCCTTAATGGGCCAGCAGAGGCCCTTGCTATCGTGTGTGCTTCTGTCACGGCCACTCATAAACGACGATTGCTCCTTCAGTCTGGCAAAATGAAAAAGCTTACAGCACCTGGTATTCCCAGGCGGTCTCCCATCCAAGTACTAACCAGGCCCGACCCTGCTTAGCTTCCGAGATCGGACGAGATCGGGCGTGTTCAGGGTGGTATGGCCGTAAGCAAGTAAGGCAGCAGCCGCTAGGCCTCACAGTTTCACGCTAACGCGGAGGGGACTGGCGGGTGTCAGACCGGATGAGAAAAGCATCAGCAGAGGCTGCGGTCGTTCAGGCAGTCAGTTAAGGGGTTATCGCTTCTCGGCCTTTTGGCTAAGATCAAGTGTAGTATCTGTTCTTATCAGTTTAATATCTGATACGTCCCCTATACGGGGACTACATATTAAACGGATTTTTGGACTCGGGAGTTGAAACAGGGGCTTGCTCCGTTCACTCCACGCATCGACCCGGCATTGCAGTGCCGCTGGGAACGGTGCGCCTCCTTCTGCTTTGTCGAAAGAAACTCGCATACACAAGGGCACCTTACCGTTCTGAACGGCGTGCCCGGTGGTTTACGCCCCGCCCCCTAGGCCGTGCCCCCCATTTGTGTTAACCAACGCCCCCAAAGTGGTTGGGGGTTGGGGCGACGGGAGGAGTAGACTAATTCCGGGGTACAGGTGAAAAATCTTCAAAGTGTGGGCTGCTGAAAAAAGAAAAAAAAACCTGCATGTGCCGTTTTGCCCGTCTCTCCGCGGGGCCCCGGGGAGCCTTGTCACCCAGCCGGGGTGCCCGCCCACAACCCAGTCAAACTCACAACCCGGCTCTCCAGCCGAACCCGGGTACCCACTATTAAGCCACCCTCCCGGAACCTTTACCAATAGCTGCGGGCGCACCGAGGCCGGGGACCTGGTGGTACGAATCCAGCTTTTTGGCAAAGCATTGTGGCCGTTTTGGGGAGCTCCCCACGCCAAAATGGGGCAACCTAAGGGGACTCCAGTCGGCCAGTTGGAGCCAAAGTAAAGTCTAGGTCTGTGTCCTGCTGCCCAACGGGGCTTTCTTCGCTGTGGGCGCCCCCTGGTGCTTCTCTAAGTTGTCCAATATTTCACTTTGACAACAGTCTGCCAAAAGGAAAAAAAGGACAAAAAAAGCTTACAGCACCTGGTATTCCCAGGCGGTCTCCCATCCAAGTACTAACCAGGCCCGACCCTGCTTAGCTTCCGAGATCGGACGAGATCGGGCGTGTTCAGGGTGGTATGGCCGTAAGCGACAGTGAACCGCAGCCGGTAGGCCTTAATGGGCCAGCAGAGGCCCTTGCTATCGTGTGTGCTTCTGTCACGGCCACTCATAAACACCGATTGCTCCTTCAGTCTGGCAAAATGAAAAAGCTTACAGCACCTGGTATTCCCAGGCGGTCTCCCATCCAAGTACTAACCAGGCCCGACCCTGCTTAGCTTCCGAGATCGGACGAGATTGGGCGTGTTCAGGGTGGTATGGCCATGAGCGACAGTCAACCGCAGCCGGTAGGCCTTAATGGGCCAGCAGAGGCCCTTGCTATCGTGTGTGCTTCTGTCACGGCCACTCATAAACGACGATTGCTCCTTCAGTCTGGCAAAATGAAAAAGCTTACAGCACCTGGTATTCCCAGGCGGTCTCCCATCCAAGTACTAACCAGGCCCGACCCTGCTTAGCTTCCGAGATCGGACGAGATCGGGCGTGTTCAGGGTGGTATGGCCGTAAGCAAGTAAGGCAGCAGCCGCTAGGCCTCACAGTTTCACGCTAACGCGGAGGGGACTGGCGGGTGTCAGACCGGATGAGAAAAGCATCAGCAGAGGCTGCGGTCGTTCAGGCAGTCAGTTAAGGGGTTATCGCTTCTCGGCCTTTTGGCTAAGATCAAGTGTAGTATCTGTTCTTATCAGTTTAATATCTGATACGTCCCCTATACGGGGACTACATATTAAACGGATTTTTGGACTCGGGAGTTGAAACAGGGGCTTGCTCCGTTCACTCCACGCATCGACCCGGCATTGCAGTGCCGCTGGGAACGGTGCGCCTCCTTCTGCTTTGTCGAAAGAAACTCGCATACACAAGGGCACCTTACCGTTCTGAACGGCGTGCCCGGTGGTTTACGCCCCGCCCCCTAGGCCGTGCCCCCCATTTGTGTTAACCAACGCCCCCAAAGTGGTTGGGGGTTGGGGCGACGGGAGGAGTAGACTAATTCCGGGGTACAGGTGAAAAATCTTCAAAGTGTGGGCTGCTGAAAAAAGAAAAAAAAACCTGCATGTGCCGTTTTGCCCGTCTCTCCGCGGGGCCCCGGGGAGCCTTGTCACCCAGCCGGGGTGCCCGCCCACAACCCAGTCAAACTCACAACCCGGCTCTCCAGCCGAACCCGGGTACCCACTATTAAGCCACCCTCCCGGAACCTTTACCAATAGCTGCGGGCGCACCGAGGCCGGGGACCTGGTGGTACGAATCCAGCTTTTTGGCAAAGCATTGTGGCCGTTTTGGGGAGCTCCCCACGCCAAAATGGGGCAACCTAAGGGGACTCCAGTCGGCCAGTTGGAGCCAAAGTAAAGTCTAGGTCTGTGTCCTGCTGCCCAACGGGGCTTTCTTCGCTGTGGGCGCCCCCTGGTGCTTCTCTAAGTTGTCCAATATTTCACTTTGACAACAGTCTGCCAAAAGGAAAAAAAGGACAAAAAAAGCTTACAGCACCTGGTATTCCCAGGCGGTCTCCCATCCAAGTACTAACCAGGCCCGACCCTGCTTAGCTTCCGAGATCGGACGAGATCGGGCGTGTTCAGGGTGGTATGGCCGTAAGCGACAGTGAACCGCAGCCGGTAGGCCTTAATGGGCCAGCAGAGGCCCTTGCTATCGTGTGTGCTTCTGTCACGGCCACTCATAAACACCGATTGCTCCTTCAGTCTGGCAAAATGAAAAAGCTTACAGCACCTGGTATTCCCAGGCGGTCTCCCATCCAAGTACTAACCAGGCCCGACCCTGCTTAGCTTCCGAGATCGGACGAGATTGGGCGTGTTCAGGGTGGTATGGCCATGAGCGACAGTCAACAGCAGCCGGTAGGCCTTAATGGGCCAGCAGAGGCCCTTGCTATCGTGTGTGCTTCTGTCACGGCCACTCATAAACGACGATTGCTCCTTCAGTCTGGCAAAATGAAAAAGCTTACAGCACCTGGTATTCCCAGGCGGTCTCCCATCCAAGTACTAACCAGGCCCGACCCTGCTTAGCTTCCGAGATCGGACGAGATCGGGCGTGTTCAGGGTGGTATGGCCGTAAGCAAGTAAGGCAGCAGCCGCTAGGCCTCATATGCCAGTTTCACGCTAACGCGGAGGGGACTGGCGGGTGTCAGACCGGATGAGAAAAGCATCAGCAGAGGCTGCGGTCGTTCAGGCAGTCAGTTAAGGGGTTATCGCTTCTCGGCCTTTTGGCTAAGATCAAGTGTAGTATCTGTTCTTATCAGTTTAATATCTGATACGTCCCCTATACGGGGACTACATATTAAACGGATTTTTGGACTCGGGAGTTGAAACAGGGGCTTGCTCCGTTCACTCCACGCATCGACCCGGCATTGCAGTGCCGCTGGGAACGGTGCGCCTCCTTCTGCTTTGTCGAAAGAAACTCGCATACACAAGGGCACCTTACCGTTCTGAACGGCGTGCCCGGTGGTTTACGCCCCGCCCCCTAGGCCGTGCCCCCCATTTGTGTTAACCAACGCCCCCAAAGTGGTTGGGGGTTGGGGCGACGGGAGGAGTAGACTAATTCCGGGGTACAGGTGAAAAATCTTCAAAGTGTGGGCTGCTGAAAAAAGAAAAAAAAACCTGCATGTGCCGTTTTGCCCGTCTCTCCGCGGGGCCCCGGGGAGCCTTGTCACCCAGCCGGGGTGCCCGCCCACAACCCAGTCAAACTCACAACCCGGCTCTCCAGCCGAACCCGGGTACCCACTATTAAGCCACCCTCCCGGAACCTTTACCAATAGCTGCGGGCGCACCGAGGCCGGGGACCTGGTGGTACGAATCCAGCTTTTTGGCAAAGCATTGTGGCCGTTTTGGGGAGCTCCCCACGCCAAAATGGGGCAACCTAAGGGGACTCCAGTCGGCCAGTTGGAGCCAAAGTAAAGTCTAGGTCTGTGTCCTGCTGCCCAACGGGGCTTTCTTCGCTGTGGGCGCCCCCTGGTGCTTCTCTAAGTTGTCCAATATTTCACTTTGACAACAGTCTGCCAAAAGGAAAAAAAGGACAAAAAAAGCTTACAGCACCTGGTATTCCCAGGCGGTCTCCCATCCAAGTACTAACCAGGCCCGACCCTGCTTAGCTTCCGAGATCGGACGAGATCGGGCGTGTTCAGGGTGGTATGGCCGTAAGCGACAGTGAACCGCAGCCGGTAGGCCTTAATGGGCCAGCAGAGGCCCTTGCTATCGTGTGTGCTTCTGTCACGGCCACTCATAAACACCGATTGCTCCTTCAGTCTGGCAAAATGAAAAAGCTTACAGCACCTGGTATTCACAGGCGGTCTCCCATCCAAGTACTAACCAGGCCCGACCCTGCTTAGCTTCCGAGATCGGACGAGATTGGGCGTGTTCAGGGTGGTATGGCCATGAGCGACAGTCAACAGCAGCCGGTAGGCCTTAATGGGCCAGCAGAGGCCCTTGCTATCGTGTGTGCTTCTGTCACGGCCACTCATAAACGACGATTGCTCCTTCAGTCTGGCAAAATGAAAAAGCTTACAGCACCTGGTATTCCCAGGCGGTCTCCCATCCAAGTACTAACCAGGCCCGACCCTGCTTAGCTTCCGAGATCGGACGAGATCGGGCGTGTTCAGGGTGGTATGGCCGTAAGCAAGTAAGGCAGCAGCCGCTAGGCCTCATATGCCAGTTTCACGCTAACGCGGAGGGGACTGGCGGGTGTCAGACCGGATGAGAAAAGCATCAGCAGAGGCTGCGGTCGTTCAGGCAGTCAGTTAAGGGGTTATCGCTTCTCGGCCTTTTGGCTAAGATCAAGTGTAGTATCTGTTCTTATCAGTTTAATATCTGATACGTCCCCTATACGGGGACTACATATTAAACGGATTTTTGGACTCGGGAGTTGAAACAGGGGCTTGCTCCGTTCACTCCACGCATCGACCCGGCATTGCAGTGCCGCTGGGAACGGTGCGCCTCCTTCTGCTTTGTCGAAAGAAACTCGCATACACAAGGGCACCTTGCCGTTCTGAACGGCGTGCCCGGTGGTTTACGCCCCGCCCCCTAGGCCGTGCCCCCCATTTGTGTTAACCAACGCCCCCAAAGTGGTTGGGGGTTGGGGCGACGGGAGGAGTAGACTAATTCCGGGGTACAGGTGAAAAATCTTCAAAGTGTGGGCTGCTGAAAAAAGAAAAAAAAACCTGCATGTGCCGTTTTGCCCGTCTCTCCGCGGGGCCCCGGGGAGCCTTGTCACCCAGCCGGGGTGCCCGCCCACAACCCAGTCAAACTCACAACCCGGCTCTCCAGCCGAACCCGGGTACCCACTATTAAGCCACCCTCCCGGAACCTTTACCAATAGCTGCGGGCGCACCGAGGCCGGGGACCTGGTGGTACGAATCCAGCTTTTTGGCAAAGCATTGTGGCCGTTTTGGGGAGCTCCCAGCGCCAAAATGGGGCAACCTAAGGGGACTCCAGTCGGCCAGTTGGAGCCAAAGTAAAGTCTAGGTCTGTGTCCTGCTGCCCAACGGGGCTTTCTTCGCTGTGGGCGCCCCCTGGTGCTTCTCTAAGTTGTCCAATATTTCACTTTGACAACAGTCTGCCAAAAGGAAAAAAAGGACAAAAAAAGCTTACAGCACCTGGTATTCCCAGGCGGTCTCCCATCCAAGTACTAACCAGGCCCGACCCTGCTTAGCTTCCGAGATCGGACGAGATCGGGCGTGTTCAGGGTGGTATGGCCGTAAGCGACAGTGAACCGCAGCCGGTAGGCCTTAATGGGCCAGCAGAGGCCCTTGCTATCGTGTGTGCTTCTGTCACGGCCACTCATAAACACCGATTGCTCCTTCAGTCTGGCAAAATGAAAAAGCTTACAGCACCTGGTATTCCCAGGCGGTCTCCCATCCAAGTACTAACCAGGCCCGACCCTGCTTAGCTTCCGAGATCGGACGAGATTGGGCGTGTTCAGGGTGGTATGGCCATGAGCGACAGTCAACCGCAGCCGGTAGGCCTTAATGGGCCAGCAGAGGCCCTTGCTATCGTGTGTGCTTCTGTCACGGCCACTCATAAACGACGATTGCTCCTTCAGTCTGGCAAAATGAAAAAGCTTACAGCACCTGGTATTCCCAGGCGGTCTCCCATCCAAGTACTAACCAGGCCCGACCCTGCTTAGCTTCCGAGATCGGACGAGATCGGGCGTGTTCAGGGTGGTATGGCCGTAAGCAAGTAAGGCAGCAGCCGCTAGGCCTCACAGTTTCACGCTAACGCGGAGGGGACTGGCGGGTGTCAGACCGGATGAGAAAAGCATCAGCAGAGGCTGCGGTCGTTCAGGCAGTCAGTTAAGGGGTTATCGCTTCTCGGCCTTTTGGCTAAGATCAAGTGTAGTATCTGTTCTTATCAGTTTAATATCTGATACGTCCCCTATACGGGGACTACATATTAAACGGATTTTTGGACTCGGGAGTTGAAACAGGGGCTTGCTCCGTTCACTCCACGCATCGACCCGGCATTGCAGTGCCGCTGGGAACGGTGCGCCTCCTTCTGCTTTGTCGAAAGAAACTCGCATACACAAGGGCACCTTACCGTTCTGAACGGCGTGCCCGGTGGTTTACGCCCCGCCCCCTAGGCCGTGCCCCCCATTTGTGTTAACCAACGCCCCCAAAGTGGTTGGGGGTTGGGGCGACGGGAGGAGTAGACTAATTCCGGGGTACAGGTGAAAAATCTTCAAAGTGTGGGCTGCTGAAAAAAGAAAAAAAAACCTGCATGTGCCGTTTTGCCCGTCTCTCCGCGGGGCCCCGGGGAGCCTTGTCACCCAGCCGGGGTGCCCGCCCACAACCCAGTCAAACTCACAACCCGGCTCTCCAGCCGAACCCGGGTACCCACTATTAAGCCACCCTCCCGGAACCTTTACCAATAGCTGCGGGCGCACCGAGGCCGGGGACCTGGTGGTACGAATCCAGCTTTTTGGCAAAGCATTGTGGCCGTTTTGGGGAGCTCCCCACGCCAAAATGGGGCAACCTAAGGGGACTCCAGTCGGCCAGTTGGAGCCAAAGTAAAGTCTAGGTCTGTGTCCTGCTGCCCAACGGGGCTTTCTTCGCTGTGGGCGCCCCCTGGTGCTTCTCTAAGTTGTCCAATATTTCACTTTGACAACAGTCTGCCAAAAGGAAAAAAAGGACAAAAAAAGCTTACAGCACCTGGTATTCCCAGGCGGTCTCCCATCCAAGTACTAACCAGGCCCGACCCTGCTTAGCTTCCGAGATCGGACGAGATCGGGCGTGTTCAGGGTGGTATGGCCGTAAGCGACAGTGAACCGCAGCCGGTAGGCCTTAATGGGCCAGCAGAGGCCCTTGCTATCGTGTGTGCTTCTGTCACGGCCACTCATAAACACCGATTGCTCCTTCAGTCTGGCAAAATGAAAAAGCTTACAGCACCTGGTATTCCCAGGCGGTCTCCCATCCAAGTACTAACCAGGCCCGACCCTGCTTAGCTTCCGAGATCGGACGAGATTGGGCGTGTTCAGGGTGGTATGGCCATGAGCGACAGTCAACAGCAGCCGGTAGGCCTTAATGGGCCAGCAGAGGCCCTTGCTATCGTGTGTGCTTCTGTCACGGCCACTCATAAACGACGATTGCTCCTTCAGTCTGGCAAAATGAAAAAGCTTACAGCACCTGGTATTCCCAGGCGGTCTCCCATCCAAGTACTAACCAGGCCCGACCCTGCTTAGCTTCCGAGATCGGACGAGATCGGGCGTGTTCAGGGTGGTATGGCCGTAAGCAAGTAAGGCAGCAGCCGCTAGGCCTCATATGCCAGTTTCACGCTAACGCGGAGGGGACTGGCGGGTGTCAGACCGGATGAGAAAAGCATCAGCAGAGGCTGCGGTCGTTCAGGCAGTCAGTTAAGGGGTTATCGCTTCTCGGCCTTTTGGCTAAGATCAAGTGTAGTATCTGTTCTTATCAGTTTAATATCTGATACGTCCCCTATACGGGGACTACATATTAAACGGATTTTTGGACTCGGGAGTTGAAACAGGGGCTTGCTCCGTTCACTCCACGCATCGACCCGGCATTGCAGTGCCGCTGGGAACGGTGCGCCTCCTTCTGCTTTGTCGAAAGAAACTCGCATACACAAGGGCACCTTACCGTTCTGAACGGCGTGCCCGGTGGTTTACGCCCCGCCCCCTAGGCCGTGCCCCCCATTTGTGTTAACCAACGCCCCCAAAGTGGTTGGGGGTTGGGGCGACGGGAGGAGTAGACTAATTCCGGGGTACAGGTGAAAAATCTTCAAAGTGTGGGCTGCTGAAAAAAGAAAAAAAAACCTGCATGTGCCGTTTTGCCCGTCTCTCCGCGGGGCCCCGGGGAGCCTTGTCACCCAGCCGGGGTGCCCGCCCACAACCCAGTCAAACTCACAACCCGGCTCTCCAGCCGAACCCGGGTACCCACTATTAAGCCACCCTCCCGGAACCTTTACCAATAGCTGCGGGCGCACCGAGGCCGGGGACCTGGTGGTACGAATCCAGCTTTTTGGCAAAGCATTGTGGCCGTTTTGGGGAGCTCCCCACGCCAAAATGGGGCAACCTAAGGGGACTCCAGTCGGCCAGTTGGAGCCAAAGTAAAGTCTAGGTCTGTGTCCTGCTGCCCAACGGGGCTTTCTTCGCTGTGGGCGCCCCCTGGTGCTTCTCTAAGTTGTCCAATATTTCACTTTGACAACAGTCTGCCAAAAGGAAAAAAAGGACAAAAAAAGCTTACAGCACCTGGTATTCCCAGGCGGTCTCCCATCCAAGTACTAACCAGGCCCGACCCTGCTTAGCTTCCGAGATCGGACGAGATCGGGCGTGTTCAGGGTGGTATGGCCGTAAGCGACAGTGAACCGCAGCCGGTAGGCCTTAATGGGCCAGCAGAGGCCCTTGCTATCGTGTGTGCTTCTGTCACGGCCACTCATAAACACCGATTGCTCCTTCAGTCTGGCAAAATGAAAAAGCTTACAGCACCTGGTATTCCCAGGCGGTCTCCCATCCAAGTACTAACCAGGCCCGACCCTGCTTAGCTTCCGAGATCGGACGAGATCGGGCGTGTTCAGGGTGGTATGGCCGTAAGCAAGTAAGGCAGCAGCCGCTAGGCCTCACAGTTTCACGCTAACGCGGAGGGGACTGGCGGGTGTCAGACCGGATGAGAAAAGCATCAGCAGAGGCTGCGGTCGTTCAGGCAGTCAGTTAAGGGGTTATCGCTTCTCGGCCTTTTGGCTAAGATCAAGTGTAGTATCTGTTCTTATCAGTTTAATATCTGATACGTCCCCTATACGGGGACTACATATTAAACGGATTTTTGGACTCGGGAGTTGAAACAGGGGCTTGCTCCGTTCACTCCACGCATCGACCCGGCATTGCAGTGCCGCTGGGAACGGTGCGCCTCCTTCTGCTTTGTCGAAAGAAACTCGCATACACAAGGGCACCTTACCGTTCTGAACGGCGTGCCCGGTGGTTTACGCCCCGCCCCCTAGGCCGTGCCCCCCATTTGTGTTAACCAACGCCCCCAAAGTGGTTGGGGGTTGGGGCGACGGGAGGAGTAGACTAATTCCGGGGTACAGGTGAAAAATCTTCAAAGTGTGGGCTGCTGAAAAAAGAAAAAAAAACCTGCATGTGCCGTTTTGCCCGTCTCTCCGCGGGGCCCCGGGGAGCCTTGTCACCCAGCCGGGGTGCCCGCCCACAACCCAGTCAAACTCACAACCCGGCTCTCCAGCCGAACCCGGGTACCCACTATTAAGCCACCCTCCCGGAACCTTTACCAATAGCTGCGGGCGCACCGAGGCCGGGGACCTGGTGGTACGAATCCAGCTTTTTGGCAAAGCATTGTGGCCGTTTTGGGGAGCTCCCCACGCCAAAATGGGGCAACCTAAGGGGACTCCAGTCGGCCAGTTGGAGCCAAAGTAAAGTCTAGGTCTGTGTCCTGCTGCCCAACGGGGCTTTCTTCGCTGTGGGCGCCCCCTGGTGCTTCTCTAAGTTGTCCAATATTTCACTTTGACAACAGTCTGCCAAAAGGAAAAAAAGGACAAAAAAAGCTTACAGCACCTGGTATTCCCAGGCGGTCTCCCATCCAAGTACTAACCAGGCCCGACCCTGCTTAGCTTCCGAGATCGGACGAGATCGGGCGTGTTCAGGGTGGTATGGCCGTAAGCGACAGTGAACCGCAGCCGGTAGGCCTTAATGGGCCAGCAGAGGCCCTTGCTATCGTGTGTGCTTCTGTCACGGCCACTCATAAACACCGATTGCTCCTTCAGTCTGGCAAAATGAAAAAGCTTACAGCACCTGGTATTCCCAGGCGGTCTCCCATCCAAGTACTAACCAGGCCCGACCCTGCTTAGCTTCCGAGATCGGACGAGATTGGGCGTGTTCAGGGTGGTATGGCCATGAGCGACAGTCAACAGCAGCCGGTAGGCCTTAATGGGCCAGCAGAGGCCCTTGCTATCGTGTGTGCTTCTGTCACGGCCACTCATAAACGACGATTGCTCCTTCAGTCTGGCAAAATGAAAAAGCTTACAGCACCTGGTATTCCCAGGCGGTCTCCCATCCAAGTACTAACCAGGCCCGACCCTGCTTAGCTTCCGAGATCGGACGAGATCGGGCGTGTTCAGGGTGGTATGGCCGTAAGCAAGTAAGGCAGCAGCCGCTAGGCCTCATATGCCAGTTTCACGCTAACGCGGAGGGGACTGGCGGGTGTCAGACCGGATGAGAAAAGCATCAGCAGAGGCTGCGGTCGTTCAGGCAGTCAGTTAAGGGGTTATCGCTTCTCGGCCTTTTGGCTAAGATCAAGTGTAGTATCTGTTCTTATCAGTTTAATATCTGATACGTCCCCTATACGGGGACTACATATTAAACGGATTTTTGGACTCGGGAGTTGAAACAGGGGCTTGCTCCGTTCACTCCACGCATCGACCCGGCATTGCAGTGCCGCTGGGAACGGTGCGCCTCCTTCTGCTTTGTCGAAAGAAACTCGCATACACAAGGGCACCTTACCGTTCTGAACGGCGTGCCCGGTGGTTTACGCCCCGCCCCCTAGGCCGTGCCCCCCATTTGTGTTAACCAACGCCCCCAAAGTGGTTGGGGGTTGGGGCGACGGGAGGAGTAGACTAATTCCGGGGTACAGGTGAAAAATCTTCAAAGTGTGGGCTGCTGAAAAAAGAAAAAAAAACCTGCATGTGCCGTTTTGCCCGTCTCTCCGCGGGGCCCCGGGGAGCCTTGTCACCCAGCCGGGGTGCCCGCCCACAACCCAGTCAAACTCACAACCCGGCTCTCCAGCCGAACCCGGGTACCCACTATTAAGCCACCCTCCCGGAACCTTTACCAATAGCTGCGGGCGCACCGAGGCCGGGGACCTGGTGGTACGAATCCAGCTTTTTGGCAAAGCATTGTGGCCGTTTTGGGGAGCTCCCCACGCCAAAATGGGGCAACCTAAGGGGACTCCAGTCGGCCAGTTGGAGCCAAAGTAAAGTCTAGGTCTGTGTCCTGCTGCCCAACGGGGCTTTCTTCGCTGTGGGCGCCCCCTGGTGCTTCTCTAAGTTGTCCAATATTTCACTTTGACAACAGTCTGCCAAAAGGAAAAAAAGGACAAAAAAAGCTTACAGCACCTGGTATTCCCAGGCGGTCTCCCATCCAAGTACTAACCAGGCCCGACCCTGCTTAGCTTCCGAGATCGGACGAGATCGGGCGTGTTCAGGGTGGTATGGCCGTAAGCGACAGTGAACCGCAGCCGGTAGGCCTTAATGGGCCAGCAGAGGCCCTTGCTATCGTGTGTGCTTCTGTCACGGCCACTCATAAACACCGATTGCTCCTTCAGTCTGGCAAAATGAAAAAGCTTACAGCACCTGGTATTCCCAGGCGGTCTCCCATCCAAGTACTAACCAGGCCCGACCCTGCTTAGCTTCCGAGATCGGACGAGATTGGGCGTGTTCAGGGTGGTATGGCCATGAGCGACAGTCAACCGCAGCCGGTAGGCCTTAATGGGCCAGCAGAGGCCCTTGCTATCGTGTGTGCTTCTGTCACGGCCACTCATAAACGACGATTGCTCCTTCAGTCTGGCAAAATGAAAAAGCTTACAGCACCTGGTATTCCCAGGCGGTCTCCCATCCAAGTACTAACCAGGCCCGACCCTGCTTAGCTTCCGAGATCGGACGAGATCGGGCGTGTTCAGGGTGGTATGGCCGTAAGCAAGTAAGGCAGCAGCCGCTAGGCCTCATATGCCAGTTTCACGCTAACGCGGAGGGGACTGGCGGGTGTCAGACCGGATGAGAAAAGCATCAGCAGAGGCTGCGGTCGTTCAGGCAGTCAGTTAAGGGGTTATCGCTTCTCGGCCTTTTGGCTAAGATCTGTTTGTAGTCAAGCTGTGTACGAGGCGCAAATAGAAGAATAGAAGCAAAGTTTTTCAAAAAAACCTTTACCCGGCGTGGGGGCCCGCTTCAGAGAGAATGGCTTCCGCGGCGGGGGTAACATTACCGAAAGCCGGTTTACGGAATACAATCCGTTTCCGGTGGATAAAGAAGAACGCCCCACTGATGCAGAGGGAGGTGTTTGGACGTATGATGCTGATGGGGCAGCTGAAGCTCAAGGTGGAGCATGTCTACTGCCTACAGACGAACATGCAAGAGAAAAGCTACGACGTCACTTTCAGTTCTCAAGGAGTTGCTGATGATGTACTCAGGATTACGGGAGCAAGAGCTGGTGAGAGACCCTTTGATGACTTTGAAGTGCTGAATTTGGACAGACCGAATTTTAGGGTTATCACTGTACATATGTACAACCCCTACGTAACACGAGAGCAAATTGTTGCGTTTTTGTCCTTCTATGGAGAAGTTTTTCCTGGAAGTAGGAGACTCATGGATCCTTTGGGTTTCTGGACGGGGAGGACCCAGTTTCATGTCCTTCTGAAGGAAGATCCACGTGGGGTAGATGGAATGAAACATCCCCCAGCCTTTTTCAGCCTGGCTGCGGATCGGGGGTTCCTGTTCTATAGCAGACAGCCCCCATTCTGTAGGAAATGCAAGAAGCATGGACACAGTGAGGGGGCATGCGGCTTCGTCTGGTGCAATGTCTGCAGGTGTTATGGACATGAGACAAGGGAATGCCCCTTCCCCAAAGCATGCAGCGGATGTGGGAAAATGGGCCACATGATCAAGGACTGCCCGGAAAGGGTGCAAACCTACGCCGAGGTGGCCAGCCCAGGAAGTGAAGTGGAGGAAGGGCTTCCCGACGATCTGCCTGACGTCGATCTTCAGGTGGAGGTTGAGGAGGAGACGTCTGCAAGGAGTCAGCAGCAGAGTGAAGAGGGGGAGCGGAGTGTGGAGACGGAACCCTCACAGGATGTTTATTACCCTTGTCAGAATGGCGATGGGAAGGAGGAGCAGGTTCCCCCAGCACTGAAGGAAAAGACAACTGGAAGAAAGAAAGGGGGGGCGAGGAAACTGAAGAAGATGGGGACTTCTGGGGGGAATGGACACAATCAAGGTGAGGAGGCAAGAGCAAGTAAAAGGTTGAAGGATGGGGAGGGGAAGGGGGTTGAGGTTTTGGGGGAGGGGCTGGAATTCTCAGGGGGAGGGGGGGCTGGAGGGATAGTGGAGGAAACGCAGAGGGACTCGGGGGGACAGGAGACAAACACTGTTCTGGCACTGGAGCAGGACATGGAGTTTCCTCCTATGGATTCCCCTGTGCCGGGACTTCAGGAGGCGATTGATCGCATACGTGGGGAGGGGGAGAGTGGGGGGGAGAAGACTGATTGGGGTGATTCAGAGCCTCCAATGGGTGTTCCATTGCCTCCACTATTGCCTCCACTAGAGGAAGATGCTCCACCAGATTCGGAGCTTGTAGATACAATGTACAGCTGAATAATGTTTTTTGAGCTTGTTTTTGTTATTGTTTTTGCTTTGTTTTAAGTTTTTCTTTACAATTAGGTCATGGATGGTACTTTCAGTGTGGGCTCATTTAATGTTAGGGGGTTAAGGGGCAATGTTAAAAGAAGAGCTGTGTTTGATTTCATTGAATCACAAAGACTTCTAATTTCCTTTTTGCAGGAGGTTCATTTGAAGGATAGAAGAGATGTTATTAGGTTTAGTAGGGAGTGGGTTCGGGGTGGGTCAGTTTGGAGTGTTGGGGGGGTTCACTCTTCTGGAGTGGGGATTTTGTTTGGGAGCAGGGAGGTGAGGGTGGAGGAGGAGTTTGTAGTCGTGCAAGGGAGGGTAATGGGAGCGGACATAGAGTACAGGGGTTGTAAACTAAGGGTTTTGGTTGTTTATGGTCCGCAGGGGGTGGTGGAGCGGGGGGAAATGTTTGAAGGAATGGTGCCACACCTTATGACCAACAGACGGGTCATAGTGGGAGGTGATTTTAATTGTGAGGTGGGGGGAGGGGGGGATGTAAGTGTAAGAAAGTTGGAGAATATGCTTAAAATATTTAAATTGGTGGATGGGGGGAGGGCTGTCACCCCTCAACTGGACAGTCCCACATGGCGCAACTCACGAGGGGTGTCCAGGAGACTGGACTACATTTTCTTTTCTGAGTCTTTGGGCCTGTTGTCGGGCAGGGCCCTTCCGACCTTTTTCTCCGACCATGATGGGGTGCTCTTCTGCATCCGGGCTGGAGAGTCGGTCTTTGGTCCGGGATACTGGAGGTTAAACTCCAGTGTCCTGGAACAGGATGAGTTCGTGGCCAGTTTTGTTGACTTCTTCCGGGGCCTGGAAGGGATCAGGTCGCTTTGTCCGGGTGTGATAGAGTGGTGGGAAGTAGCCAAGGAGCGGATCAGAGATTTTACGGTTAGGTATTGTAGAAGGAGGGCGCGGGAGTCGAGAAGGGAGGTGCTTCGACTCCAACGCCTTCTCGAGCTCGAGTACGCTGTTGGAAACGACAGTGGCACTGTAGATCAGCGGGCTTGTGACTCCCTTAAAGCAGAGCTTAGGGAAGTCTATGCACGTAGGGCTCGTGGGTACCTGATGCGCACACGTCACGACTTCCTGGAGAGGGACGAGATGTGCTCCGCAGCCTTTTTCAGCTCTGTACGGGCTAAAAGGGTCAAACATGTACTCACGGGGGTTAGAGATGAGCAGGATAGAGTTGTGACGGGAGTGGACGAGATGGTGCGCGTCACCTCTCAACACTACCGATCCTTTTTTGTTGAAAGAGAGGTAGATGTAGGGGGAGGGGAGGTGATGTTGGACGGTCTCACCCGGCGGGTGCCGCTTGACATAGCGGAAGCTATGGAGGCCCCGCTCACTCTCGAAGAGCTTGAGAGTGCCCTTCGAAGAATGGGAAGGCGGAAGGTGCCTGGCATCGATGGACTGCCGGCTGAGTTTTACCTCAAGTTTTGGGGGATGCTTGGACCGGTGGTCTTAGAGGTGTTATCCGAAGTTCTCCGCACAGGGGTAATGGGAGGGTCTTTGGCCAAGGGGGTGATTTCCCTCTTATTTAAGAAGGGAGACGCCTCCGACCTTAGGAACTGGAGGCCATTGACCATGCTGTGTGTTGACTACAAACTTCTAGCAAAGGTCCTTGCGGACAGACTAGGCACAGCACTCCCTTATGTCGTCCATGAGGATCAGACATGCGGAGTGGCGGGGCGTTCCTTGAGGTGGAATCTCCTCCTCATAAGGGACGCCATCGCCTGGGCGGAAGACAGGCACCTGCCACTAATGGTGGTTGGTCTCGACCAGGCAAAGGCGTTCGATAGGGTTCACCTGGGCTTTTTGTTTCGAGTTTTGGATAGGCTAGGGTTTGGTAGGGCTTTTGTTGGGTGGCTGCGTACGTTGTACGCGGCAGCGGGGAGCACTGTTTCTGTTAATGGTCACCTTGGGGAGTTTTTCAGGTTGCACTCAGGGGTGAGACAGGGGTGCCCGCTCTCACCTCTTCTCTACATCCTTTACATGGAGCCCCTAGCTGAAGCCATTAGGGCTGACGCGGGTGTGGTAGGGATGCTGGTACCAGGCAGTGGAGGCCTGAGGGTCAAGCTTTCTCAATATGCAGACGACACTACCCTGCTGCTTGAGAGCGACACTTGCTTGATCCGATCCTTGGAGATTTTCCAGGAATTTGGCCGGGTATCGGGTGCAGAGTTAAATCTCGCCAAGTCCTCGGTCAAATTCTTTGGGCGCTGGAAAGGGAGGACGGATGTACCAGGGGGGCTGTCTCTCTGCGAAGGGCCCCTAAGGATATTGGGGGTCGACTTTGAGGCAGCCCAGAACGCCATGTCTAATTGGTCTAGGCGGATGGCGAAAGTCCAGCGGAAGTTAGGTCTCTGGAAGACAAGGACTCTGACCTTGATTGGGAAGGTCCTTGTTCTGAAGGTTGACATATTGCCATCTCTCCTGTACTTGGCGTATGTCTACCCTTTGCCGGTCAGCATGCGGAGGTCGCTCGTTAGGTTGGTTTTCAACTTCCTCTGGGGGGGAGGATATGAGTATGTGGCGAGGTCTCGTATGCTGGCTGGCATTGGGGAGGGAGGGAGAGATGTGCCGCACCTCCCGCTGAAGCTGGACTGCATTTTTGTTTCGTTTTTACTTAGGGAACTGGCCGCTCCGGTGGTTCATCCATCAGGCTACTTCCTACGGCTCTTTTTTACATACCCGGCAAGGCGCCTGATGGTCTGGAACAACTTGACCCCCCGGGTGGAGCAACTACCGCCGCATTATCAACATGCGGCGAGGTGGCTACGGACTCATCCTGTAGCCTTAGATCCGGCGATCGGCCTGGAGCAGAGGGTACTCTGGTCGGAGGTGAGGTCGGAGGTGGCAGAGCCTCCTGTGGTGGGCACCCCTGCCACAGTGTGGTTGGGAGTGCAGCCGCGGGGCCTGGACAACAGGCTCAAAGACTTCAACTGGCTCGTATTGCACCGCTGCCTGCCGGTACGGGATAAATTGTACCGGCACGGTATTGCGAGGTCTCCTGGATGCCCCAGGGCTGCATGTGCAGCCGATGAGACCGTGAGGCACGTCATGTGGGACTGTCCAGTTGCAGGGTTGATGTGGGAACGAGCGGGGGAATTGATAAGAACAATAGACAGTGGTCTAGTTTTGAATTGGGACAGGGTGGAGAGAGGCCTGGGGAGGGTGGTGAGGAACAGGAGGGCCAAGTTCATTATCTGGCTGATTGTTAGTCTCTGCAAAAGGGGCTTGTGGTTGGCCAGAGATGACCTGGTAAAGCACAGCAGGGACTGGGGGGCAGAAGGGGTTGTTAGAAGGGTGAAGGGAGACCTGGTTTGTCGAATAAAGGGAGATATGGAAAAGTGGGGGCACCATGCCGCTCTTGAAAGGTGGAAGGGTGGTTTGGGGTTGGTGTGATGGTGGGGTTTGGTATTGTGTTTCTTTGTTTTTGAAAGTTACAAATGTTTATGTTTTGTTGTGTATTATGATGATGAAATTGATTTCTTATTTGATGAAAAGTCTGAAAAAGAAGGATGTAAAGTGTTGTAAGACTGAAGTTTGATATAATAATAAAAAAAAAAAAAAAAAAAAAAAAAAAAAAATCTGTTCTTATCAGTTTAATATCTGATACGTCCCCTATACGGGGACTACATATTAAACGGATTTTTGGACTCGGGAGTTGAAACAGGGGCTTGCTCCGTTCACTCCACGCATCGACCCGGCATTGCAGTGCCGCTGGGAACGGTGCGCCTCCTTCTGCTTTGTCGAAAGAAACTCGCATACACAAGGGCACCTTGCCGTTCTGAACGGCGTGCCCGGTGGTTTACGCCCCGCCCCCTAGGCCGTGCCCCCCATTTGTGTTAACCAACGCCCCCAAAGTGGTTGGGGGTTGGGGCGACGGGAGGAGTAGACTAATTCCGGGGTACAGGTGAAAAATCTTCAAAGTGTGGGCTGCTGAAAAAAGAAAAAAAAACCTGCATGTGCCGTTTTGCCCGTCTCTCCGCGGGGCCCCGGGGAGCCTTGTCACCCAGCCGGGGTGCCCGCCCACAACCCAGTCAAACTCACAACCCGGCTCTCCAGCCGAACCCGGGTACCCACTATTAAGCCACCCTCCCGGAACCTTTACCAATAGCTGCGGGCGCACCGAGGCCGGGGACCTGGTGGTACGAATCCAGCTTTTTGGCAAAGCATTGTGGCCGTTTTGGGGAGCTCCCAGCGCCAAAATGGGGCAACCTAAGGGGACTCCAGTCGGCCAGTTGGAGCCAAAGTAAAGTCTAGGTCTGTGTCCTGCTGCCCAACGGGGCTTTCTTCGCTGTGGGCGCCCCCTGGTGCTACTCTAAGTTGTCCAATATTTCACTTTGACAACAGTCTGCCAAAAGGAAAAAAAGGACAAAAAAAGCTTACAGCACCTGGTATTCCCAGGCGGTCTCCCATCCAAGTACTAACCAGGCCCGACCCTGCTTAGCTTCCGAGATCGGACGAGATCGGGCGTGTTCAGGGTGGTATGGCCGTAAGCGACAGTGAACCGCAGCCGGTAGGCCTTAATGGGCCAGCAGAGGCCCTTGCTATCGTGTGTGCTTCTGTCACGGCCACTCATAAACACCGATTGCTCCTTCAGTCTGGCAAAATGAAAAAGCTTACAGCACCTGGTATTCCCAGGCGGTCTCCCATCCAAGTACTAACCAGGCCCGACCCTGCTTAGCTTCCGAGATCGGACGAGATTGGGCGTGTTCAGGGTGGTATGGCCATGAGCGACAGTCAACCGCAGCCGGTAGGCCTTAATGGGCCAGCAGAGGCCCTTGCTATCGTGTGTGCTTCTGTCACGGCCACTCATAAACGACGATTGCTCCTTCAGTCTGGCAAAATGAAAAAGCTTACAGCACCTGGTATTCCCAGGCGGTCTCCCATCCAAGTACTAACCAGGCCCGACCCTGCTTAGCTTCCGAGATCGGACGAGATCGGGCGTGTTCAGGGTGGTATGGCCGTAAGCAAGTAAGGCAGCAGCCGCTAGGCCTCACAGTTTCACGCTAACGCGGAGGGGACTGGCGGGTGTCAGACCGGATGAGAAAAGCATCAGCAGAGGCTGCGGTCGTTCAGGCAGTCAGTTAAGGGGTTATCGCTTCTCGGCCTTTTGGCTAAGATCAAGTGTAGTATCTGTTCTTATCAGTTTAATATCTGATACGTCCCCTATACGGGGACTACATATTAAACGGATTTTTGGACTCGGGAGTTGAAACAGGGGCTTGCTCCGTTCACTCCACGCATCGACCCGGCATTGCAGTGCCGCTGGGAACGGTGCGCCTCCTTCTGCTTTGTCGAAAGAAACTCGCATACACAAGGGCACCTTACCGTTCTGAACGGCGTGCCCGGTGGTTTACGCCCCGCCCCCTAGGCCGTGCCCCCCATTTGTGTTAACCAACGCCCCCAAAGTGGTTGGGGGTTGGGGCGACGGGAGGAGTAGACTAATTCCGGGGTACAGGTGAAAAATCTTCAAAGTGTGGGCTGCTGAAAAAAGAAAAAAAAACCTGCATGTGCCGTTTTGCCCGTCTCTCCGCGGGGCCCCGGGGAGCCTTGTCACCCAGCCGGGGTGCCCGCCCACAACCCAGTCAAACTCACAACCCGGCTCTCCAGCCGAACCCGGGTACCCACTATTAAGCCACCCTCCCGGAACCTTTACCAATAGCTGCGGGCGCACCGAGGCCGGGGACCTGGTGGTACGAATCCAGCTTTTTGGCAAAGCATTGTGGCCGTTTTGGGGAGCTCCCCACGCCAAAATGGGGCAACCTAAGGGGACTCCAGTCGGCCAGTTGGAGCCAAAGTAAAGTCTAGGTCTGTGTCCTGCTGCCCAACGGGGCTTTCTTCGCTGTGGGCGCCCCCTGGTGCTTCTCTAAGTTGTCCAATATTTCACTTTGACAACAGTCTGCCAAAAGGAAAAAAAGGACAAAAAAAGCTTACAGCACCTGGTATTCCCAGGCGGTCTCCCATCCAAGTACTAACCAGGCCCGACCCTGCTTAGCTTCCGAGATCGGACGAGATCGGGCGTGTTCAGGGTGGTATGGCCGTAAGCGACAGTGAACCGCAGCCGGTAGGCCTTAATGGGCCAGCAGAGGCCCTTGCTATCGTGTGTGCTTCTGTCACGGCCACTCATAAACACCGATTGCTCCTTCAGTCTGGCAAAATGAAAAAGCTTACAGCACCTGGTATTCCCAGGCGGTCTCCCATCCAAGTACTAACCAGGCCCGACCCTGCTTAGCTTCCGAGATCGGACGAGATTGGGCGTGTTCAGGGTGGTATGGCCATGAGCGACAGTCAACCGCAGCCGGTAGGCCTTAATGGGCCAGCAGAGGCCCTTGCTATCGTGTGTGCTTCTGTCACGGCCACTCATAAACGACGATTGCTCCTTCAGTCTGGCAAAATGAAAAAGCTTACAGCACCTGGTATTCCCAGGCGGTCTCCCATCCAAGTACTAACCAGGCCCGACCCTGCTTAGCTTCCGAGATCGGACGAGATCGGGCGTGTTCAGGGTGGTATGGCCGTAAGCAAGTAAGGCAGCAGCCGCTAGGCCTCATATGCCAGTTTCACGCTAACGCGGAGGGGACTGGCGGGTGTCAGACCGGATGAGAAAAGCATCAGCAGAGGCTGCGGTCGTTCAGGCAGTCAGTTAAGGGGTTATCGCTTCTCGGCCTTTTGGCTAAGATCAAGTGTAGTATCTGTTCTTATCAGTTTAATATCTGATACGTCCCCTATACGGGGACTACATATTTAACGGATTTTTGGACTCGGGAGTTGAAACAGGGGCTTGCTCCGTTCACTCCACGCATCGACCCGGCATTGCAGTGCCGCTGGGAACGGTGCGCCTCCTTCTGCTTTGTCGAAAGAAACTCGCATACACAAGGGCACCTTACCGTTTTGAACGGCGTGCCCGGTGGTTTACGCCCCGCCCCCTAGGCCGTGCCCCCCATTTGTGTTAACCAACGCCCCCAAAGTGGTTGGGGGTTGGGGCGACGGGAGGAGTAGACTAATTCCGGGGTACAGGTGAAAAATCTTCAAAGTGTGGGCTGCTGAAAAAAGAAAAAAAAACCTGCATGTGCCGTTTTGCCCGTCTCTCCGCGGGGCCCCGGGGAGCCTTGTCACCCAGCCGGGGTGCCCGCCCACAACCCAGTCAAACTCACAACCCGGCTCTCCAGCCGAACCCGGGTACCCACTATTAAGCCACCCTCCCGGAACCTTTACCAATAGCTGCGGGCGCACCGAGGCCGGGGACCTGGTGGTACGAATCCAGCTTTTTGGCAAAGCATTGTGGCCGTTTTGGGGAGCTCCCAGCGCCAAAATGGGGCAACCTAAGGGGACTCCAGTCGGCCAGTTGGAGCCAAAGTAAAGTCTAGGTCTGTGTCCTGCTGCCCAACGGGGCTTTCTTCGCTGTGGGCGCCCCCTGGTGCTACTCTAAGTTGTCCAATATTTCACTTTGACAACAGTCTGCCAAAAGGAAAAAAAGGACAAAAAAAGCTTACAGCACCTGGTATTCCCAGGCGGTCTCCCATCCAAGTACTAACCAGGCCCGACCCTGCTTAGCTTCCGAGATCGGACGAGATCGGGCGTGTTCAGGGTGGTATGGCCGTAAGCGACAGTGAACCGCAGCCGGTAGGCCTTAATGGGCCAGCAGAGGCCCTTGCTATCGTGTGTGCTTCTGTCACGGCCACTCATAAACACCGATTGCTCCTTCAGTCTGGCAAAATGAAAAAGCTTACAGCACCTGGTATTCCCAGGCGGTCTCCCATCCAAGTACTAACCAGGCCCGACCCTGCTTAGCTTCCGAGATCGGACGAGATTGGGCGTGTTCAGGGTGGTATGGCCATGAGCGACAGTCAACCGCAGCCGGTAGGCCTTAATGGGCCAGCAGAGGCCCTTGCTATCGTGTGTGCTTCTGTCACGGCCACTCATAAACGACGATTGCTCCTTCAGTCTGGCAAAATGAAAAAGCTTACAGCACCTGGTATTCCCAGGCGGTCTCCCATCCAAGTACTAACCAGGCCCGACCCTGCTTAGCTTCCGAGATCGGACGAGATCGGGCGTGTTCAGGGTGGTATGGCCGTAAGCAAGTAAGGCAGCAGCCGCTAGGCCTCACAGTTTCACGCTAACGCGGAGGGGACTGGCGGGTGTCAGACCGGATGAGAAAAGCATCAGCAGAGGCTGCGGTCGTTCAGGCAGTCAGTTAAGGGGTTATCGCTTCTCGGCCTTTTGGCTAAGATCAAGTGTAGTATCTGTTCTTATCAGTTTAATATCTGATACGTCCCCTATACGGGGACTACATATTAAACGGATTTTTGGACTCGGGAGTTGAAACAGGGGCTTGCTCCGTTCACTCCACGCATCGACCCGGCATTGCAGTGCCGCTGGGAACGGTGCGCCTCCTTCTGCTTTGTCGAAAGAAACTCGCATACACAAGGGCACCTTACCGTTCTGAACGGCGTGCCCGGTGGTTTACGCCCCGCCCCCTAGGCCGTGCCCCCCATTTGTGTTAACCAACGCCCCCAAAGTGGTTGGGGGTTGGGGCGACGGGAGGAGTAGACTAATTCCGGGGTACAGGTGAAAAATCTTCAAAGTGTGGGCTGCTGAAAAAAGAAAAAAAAACCTGCATGTGCCGTTTTGCCCGTCTCTCCGCGGGGCCCCGGGGAGCCTTGTCACCCAGCCGGGGTGCCCGCCCACAACCCAGTCAAACTCACAACCCGGCTCTCCAGCCGAACCCGGGTACCCACTATTAAGCCACCCTCCCGGAACCTTTACCAATAGCTGCGGGCGCACCGAGGCCGGGGACCTGGTGGTACGAATCCAGCTTTTTGGCAAAGCATTGTGGCCGTTTTGGGGAGCTCCCCACGCCAAAATGGGGCAACCTAAGGGGACTCCAGTCGGCCAGTTGGAGCCAAAGTAAAGTCTAGGTCTGTGTCCTGCTGCCCAACGGGGCTTTCTTCGCTGTGGGCGCCCCCTGGTGCTTCTCTAAGTTGTCCAATATTTCACTTTGACAACAGTCTGCCAAAAGGAAAAAAAGGACAAAAAAAGCTTACAGCACCTGGTATTCCCAGGCGGTCTCCCATCCAAGTACTAACCAGGCCCGACCCTGCTTAGCTTCCGAGATCGGACGAGATCGGGCGTGTTCAGGGTGGTATGGCCGTAAGCGACAGTGAACCGCAGCCGGTAGGCCTTAATGGGCCAGCAGAGGCCCTTGCTATCGTGTGTGCTTCTGTCACGGCCACTCATAAACACCGATTGCTCCTTCAGTCTGGCAAAATGAAAAAGCTTACAGCACCTGGTATTCCCAGGCGGTCTCCCATCCAAGTACTAACCAGGCCCGACCCTGCTTAGCTTCCGAGATCGGACGAGATTGGGCGTGTTCAGGGTGGTATGGCCATGAGCGACAGTCAACCGCAGCCGGTAGGCCTTAATGGGCCAGCAGAGGCCCTTGCTATCGTGTGTGCTTCTGTCACGGCCACTCATAAACGACGATTGCTCCTTCAGTCTGGCAAAATGAAAAAGCTTACAGCACCTGGTATTCCCAGGCGGTCTCCCATCCAAGTACTAACCAGGCCCGACCCTGCTTAGCTTCCGAGATCGGACGAGATCGGGCGTGTTCAGGGTGGTATGGCCGTAAGCAAGTAAGGCAGCAGCCGCTAGGCCTCATATGCCAGTTTCACGCTAACGCGGAGGGGACTGGCGGGTGTCAGACCGGATGAGAAAAGCATCAGCAGAGGCTGCGGTCGTTCAGGCAGTCAGTTAAGGGGTTATCGCTTCTCGGCCTTTTGGCTAAGATCAAGTGTAGTATCTGTTCTTATCAGTTTAATATCTGATACGTCCCCTATACGGGGACTACATATTTAACGGATTTTTGGACTCGGGAGTTGAAACAGGGGCTTGCTCCGTTCACTCCACGCATCGACCCGGCATTGCAGTGCCGCTGGGAACGGTGCGCCTCCTTCTGCTTTGTCGAAAGAAACTCGCATACACAAGGGCACCTTACCGTTTTGAACGGCGTGCCCGGTGGTTTACGCCCCGCCCCCTAGGCCGTGCCCCCCATTTGTGTTAACCAACGCCCCCAAAGTGGTTGGGGGTTGGGGCGACGGGAGGAGTAGACTAATTCCGGGGTACAGGTGAAAAATCTTCAAAGTGTGGGCTGCTGAAAAAAGAAAAAAAAACCTGCATGTGCCGTTTTGCCCGTCTCTCCGCGGGGCCCCGGGGAGCCTTGTCACCCAGCCGGGGTGCCCGCCCACAACCCAGTCAAACTCACAACCCGGCTCTCCAGCCGAACCCGGGTACCCACTATTAAGCCACCCTCCCGGAACCTTTACCAATAGCTGCGGGCGCACCGAGGCCGGGGACCTGGTGGTACGAATCCAGCTTTTTGGCAAAGCATTGTGGCCGTTTTGGGGAGCTCCCCACGCCAAAATGGGGCAACCTAAGGGGACTCCAGTCGGCCAGTTGGAGCCAAAGTAAAGTCTAGGTCTGTGTCCTGCTGCCCAACGGGGCTTTCTTCGCTGTGGGCGCCCCCTGGTGCTTCTCTAAGTTGTCCAATATTTCACTTTGACAACAGTCTGCCAAAAGGAAAAAAAGGACAAAAAAAGCTTACAGCACCTGGTATTCCCAGGCGGTCTCCCATCCAAGTACTAACCAGGCCCGACCCTGCTTAGCTTCCGAGATCGGACGAGATCGGGCGTGTTCAGGGTGGTATGGCCGTAAGCGACAGTGAACCGCAGCCGGTAGGCCTTAATGGGCCAGCAGAGGCCCTTGCTATCGTGTGTGCTTCTGTCACGGCCACTCATAAACACCGATTGCTCCTTCAGTCTGGCAAAATGAAAAAGCTTACAGCACCTGGTATTCCCAGGCGGTCTCCCATCCAAGTACTAACCAGGCCCGACCCTGCTTAGCTTCCGAGATCGGACGAGATTGGGCGTGTTCAGGGTGGTATGGCCATGAGCGACAGTCAACCGCAGCCGGTAGGCCTTAATGGGCCAGCAGAGGCCCTTGCTATCGTGTGTGCTTCTGTCACGGCCACTCATAAACGACGATTGCTCCTTCAGTCTGGCAAAATGAAAAAGCTTACAGCACCTGGTATTCCCAGGCGGTCTCCCATCCAAGTACTAACCAGGCCCGACCCTGCTTAGCTTCCGAGATCGGACGAGATCGGGCGTGTTCAGGGTGGTATGGCCGTAAGCAAGTAAGGCAGCAGCCGCTAGGCCTCACAGTTTCACGCTAACGCGGAGGGGACTGGCGGGTGTCAGACCGGATGAGAAAAGCATCAGCAGAGGCTGCGGTCGTTCAGGCAGTCAGTTAAGGGGTTATCGCTTCTCGGCCTTTTGGCTAAGATCAAGTGTAGTATCTGTTCTTATCAGTTTAATATCTGATACGTCCCCTATACGGGGACTACATATTAAACGGATTTTTGGACTCGGGAGTTGAAACAGGGGCTTGCTCCGTTCACTCCACGCATCGACCCGGCATTGCAGTGCCGCTGGGAACGGTGCGCCTCCTTCTGCTTTGTCGAAAGAAACTCGCATACACAAGGGCACCTTACCGTTCTGAACGGCGTGCCCGGTGGTTTACGCCCCGCCCCCTAGGCCGTGCCCCCCATTTGTGTTAACCAACGCCCCCAAAGTGGTTGGGGGTTGGGGCGACGGGAGGAGTAGACTAATTCCGGGGTACAGGTGAAAAATCTTCAAAGTGTGGGCTGCTGAAAAAAGAAAAAAAAACCTGCATGTGCCGTTTTGCCCGTCTCTCCGCGGGGCCCCGGGGAGCCTTGTCACCCAGCCGGGGTGCCTGCCCACAACCCAGTCAAACTCACAACCCGGCTCTCCAGCCGAACCCGGGTACCCACTATTAAGCCACCCTCCCGGAACCTTTACCAATAGCTGCGGGCGCACCGAGGCCGGGGACCTGGTGGTACGAATCCAGCTTTTTGGCAAAGCATTGTGGCCGTTTTGGGGAGCTCCCCACGCCAAAATGGGGCAACCTAAGGGGACTCCAGTCGGCCAGTTGGAGCCAAAGTAAAGTCTAGGTCTGTGTCCTGCTGCCCAACGGGGCTTTCTTCGCTGTGGGCGCCCCCTGGTGCTTCTCTAAGTTGTCCAATATTTCACTTTGACAACAGTCTGCCAAAAGGAAAAAAAGGACAAAAAAAGCTTACAGCACCTGGTATTCCCAGGCGGTCTCCCATCCAAGTACTAACCAGGCCCGACCCTGCTTAGCTTCCGAGATCGGACGAGATCGGGCGTGTTCAGGGTGGTATGGCCGTAAACGACAGTGAACCGCAGCCGGTAGGCCTTAATGGGCCAGCAGAGGCCCTTGCTATCGTGTGTGCTTCTGTCACGGCCACTCATAAACACCGATTGCTCCTTCAGTCTGGCAAAATGAAAAAGCTTACAGCACCTGGTATTCCCAGGCGGTCTCCCATCCAAGTACTAACCAGGCCCGACCCTGCTTAGCTTCCGAGATCGGACGAGATTGGGCGTGTTCAGGGTGGTATGGCCATGAGCGACAGTCAACAGCAGCCGGTAGGCCTTAATGGGCCAGCAGAGGCCCTTGCTATCGTGTGTGCTTCTGTCACGGCCACTCATAAACGACGATTGCTCCTTCAGTCTGGCAAAATGAAAAAGCTTACAGCACCTGGTATTCCCAGGCGGTCTCCCATCCAAGTACTAACCAGGCCCGACCCTGCTTAGCTTCCGAGATCGGACGAGATCGGGCGTGTTCAGGGTGGTATGGCCGTAAGCAAGTAAGGCAGCAGCCGCTAGGCCTCATATGCCAGTTTCACGCTAACGCGGAGGGGACTGGCGGGTGTCAGACCGGATGAGAAAAGCATCAGCAGAGGCTGCGGTCGTTCAGGCAGTCAGTTAAGGGGTTATCGCTTCTCGGCCTTTTGGCTAAGATCAAGTGTAGTATCTGTTCTTATCAGTTTAATATCTGATACGTCCCCTATACGGGGACTACATATTAAACGGATTTTTGGACTCGGGAGTTGAAACAGGGGCTTGCTCCGTTCACTCCACGCATCGACCCGGCATTGCAGTGCCGCTGGGAACGGTGCGCCTCCTTCTGCTTTGTCGAAAGAAACTCGCATACACAAGGGCACCTTACCGTTCTGAACGGCGTGCCCGGTGGTTTACGCCCCGCCCCCTAGGCCGTGCCCCCCATTTGTGTTAACCAACGCCCCCAAAGTGGTTGGGGGTTGGGGCGACGGGAGGAGTAGACTAATTCCGGGGTACAGGTGAAAAATCTTCAAAGTGTGGGCTGCTGAAAAAAGAAAAAAAAACCTGCATGTGCCGTTTTGCCCGGCTCTCCGCGGGGCCCCGGGGAGCCTTGTCACCCAGCCGGGGTGCCCGCCCACAACCCAGTCAAACTCACAACCCGGCTCTCCAGCCGAACCCGGGTACCCACTATTAAGCCACCCTCCCGGAACCTTTACCAATAGCTGCGGGCGCACCGAGGCCGGGGACCTGGTGGTACGAATCCAGCTTTTTGGCAAAGCATTGTGGCCGTTTTGGGGAGCTCCCCACGCCAAAATGGGGCAACCTAAGGGGACTCCAGTCGGCCAGTTGGAGCCAAAGTAAAGTCTAGGTCTGTGTCCTGCTGCCCAACGGGGCTTTCTTCGCTGTGGGCGCCCCCTGGTGCTTCTCTAAGTTGTCCAATATTTCACTTTGACAACAGTCTGCCAAAAGGAAAAAAAGGACAAAAAAAGCTTACAGCACCTGGTATTCCCAGGCGGTCTCCCATCCAAGTACTAACCAGGCCCGACCCTGCTTAGCTTCCGAGATCGGACGAGATCGGGCGTGTTCAGGGTGGTATGGCCGTAAGCGACAGTGAACCGCAGCCGGTAGGCGTTAATGGGCCAGCAGAGGCCCTTGCTATCGTGTGTGCTTCTGTCACGGCCACTCATAAACACCGATTGCTCCTTCAGTCTGGCAAAATGAAAAAGCTTACAGCACCTGGTATTCCCAGGCGGTCTCCCATCCAAGTACTAACCAGGCCCGACCCTGCTTAGCTTCCGAGATCGGACGAGATTGGGCGTGTTCAGGGTGGTATGGCCATGAGCGACAGTCAACCGCAGCCGGTAGGCCTTAATGGGCCAGCAGAGGCCCTTGCTATCGTGTGTGCTTCTGTCACGGCCACTCATAAACGACGATTGCTCCTTCAGTCTGGCAAAATGAAAAAGCTTACAGCACCTGGTATTCCCAGGCGGTCTCCCATCCAAGTACTAACCAGGCCCGACCCTGCTTAGCTTCCGAGATCGGACGAGATCGGGCGTGTTCAGGGTGGTATGGCCGTAAGCAAGTAAGGCAGCAGCCGCTAGGCCTCACAGTTTCACGCTAACGCGGAGGGGACTGGCGGGTGTCAGACCGGATGAGAAAAGCATCAGCAGAGGCTGCGGTCGTTCAGGCAGTCAGTTAAGGGGTTATCGCTTCTCGGCCTTTTGGCTAAGATCAAGTGTAGTATCTGTTCTTATCAGTTTAATATCTGATACGTCCCCTATACGGGGACTACATATTAAACGGATTTTTGGACTCGGGAGTTGAAACAGGGGCTTGCTCCGTTCACTCCACGCATCGACCCGGCATTGCAGTGCCGCTGGGAACGGTGCGCCTCCTTCTGCTTTGTCGAAAGAAACTCGCATACACAAGGGCACCTTACCGTTCTGAACGGCGTGCCCGGTGGTTTACGCCCCGCCCCCTAGGCCGTGCCCCCCATTTGTGTTAACCAACGCCCCCAAAGTGGTTGGGGGTTGGGGCGACGGGAGGAGTAGACTAATTCCGGGGTACAGGTGAAAAATCTTCAAAGTGTGGGCTGCTGAAAAAAGAAAAAAAAACCTGCATGTGCCGTTTTGCCCGTCTCTCCGCGGGGCCCCGGGGAGCCTTGTCACCCAGCCGGGGTGCCCGCCCACAACCCAGTCAAACTCACAACCCGGCTCTCCAGCCGAACCCGGGTACCCACTATTAAGCCACCCTCCCGGAACCATTACCAATAGCTGCGGGCGCACCGAGGCCGGGGACCTGGTGGTACGAATCCAGCTTTTTGGCAAAGCATTGTGGCCGTTTTGGGGAGCTCCCCACGCCAAAATGGGGCAACCTAAGGGGACTCCAGTCGGCCAGTTGGAGCCAAAGTAAAGTCTAGGTCTGTGTCCTGCTGCCCAACGGGGCTTTCTTCGCTGTGGGCGCCCCCTGGTGCTTCTCTAAGTTGTCCAATATTTCACTTTGACAACAGTCTGCCAAAAGGAAAAAAAGGACAAAAAAAGCTTACAGCACCTGGTATTCCCAGGCGGTCTCCCATCCAAGTACTAACCAGGCCCGACCCTGCTTAGCTTCCGAGATCGGACGAGATCGGGCGTGTTCAGGGTGGTATGGCCGTAAGCGACAGTGAACCGCAGCCGGTAGGCCTTAATGGGCCAGCAGAGGCCCTTGCTATCGTGTGTGCTTCTGTCACGGCCACTCATAAACACCGATTGCTCCTTCAGTCTGGCAAAATGAAAAAGCTTACAGCACCTGGTATTCCCAGGCGGTCTCCCATCCAAGTACTAACCAGGCCCGACCCTGCTTAGCTTCCGAGATCGGACGAGATTGGGCGTGTTCAGGGTGGTATGGCCATGAGCGACAGTTAACCGCAGCCGGTAGGCCTTAATGGGCCAGCAGAGGCCCTTGCTATCGTGTGTGCTTCTGTCACGGCCACTCATAAACGACGATTGCTCCTTCAGTCTGGCAAAATGAAAAAGCTTACAGCACCTGGTATTCCCAGGCGGTCTCCCATCCAAGTAATAACCAGGCCCGACCCTGCTTAGCTTCCGAGATCGGACGAGATCGGGCGTGTTCAGGGTGGTATGGCCGTAAGCAAGTAAGGCAGCAGCCGCTAGGCCTCATATGCCAGTTTCACGCTAACGCGGAGGGGACTGGCGGGTGTCAGACCGGATGAGAAAAGCATCAGCAGAGGCTGCGGTCGTTCAGGCAGTCAGTTAAGGGGTTATCGCTTCTCGGCCTTTTGGCTAAGATCAAGTGTAGTATCTGTTCTTATCAGTTTAATATCTGATACGTCCCCTATACGGGGACTACATATTAAACGGATTTTTGGACTCGGGAGTTGAAACAGGGGCTTGCTCCGTTCACTCCACGCATCGACCCGGCATTGCAGTGCCGCTGGGAACGGTGCGCCTCCTTCTGCTTTGTCGAAAGAAACTCACATACACAAGGGCACCTTACCGTTCTGAACGGCGTGCCCGGTGGTTTACGCCCCGCCCCCTAGGCCGTGCCCCCCATTTGTGTTAACCAACGCCCCCAAAGTGGTTGGGGGTTGGGGCGACGGGAGGAGTAGACTAATTCCGGGGTACAGGTGAAAAATCTTCAAAGTGTGGGCTGCTGAAAAAAGAAAAAAAAACCTGCATGTGCCGTTTTGCCCGTCTCTCCGCGGGGCCCCGGGGAGCCTTGTCACCCAGCCGGGGTGCCCGCCCACAACCCAGTCAAACTCACAACCCGGCTCTCCAGCCGAACCCGGGTACCCACTATTAAGCCACCCTCCCGGAACCTTTACCAATAGCTGCGGGCGCACCGAGGCCGGGGACCTGGTGGTACGAATCCAGCTTTTTGGCAAAGCATTGTGGCCGTTTTGGGGAGCTCCCCACGCCAAAATGGGGCAACCTAAGGGGACTCCAGTCGGCCAGTTGGAGCCAAAGTAAAGTCTAGGTCTGTGTCCTGCTGCCCAACGGGGCTTTCTTCGCTGTGGGCGCCCCCTGGTGCTTCTCTAAGTTGTCCAATATTTCACTTTGACAACAGTCTGCCAAAAGGAAAAAAAGGACAAAAAAAGCTTACAGCACCTGGTATTCCCAGGCGGTCTCCCATCCAAGTACTAACCAGGCCCGACCCTGCTTAGCTTCCGAGATCGGACGAGATCGGGCGTGTTCAGGGTGGTATGGCCGTAAGCGACAGTGAACCGCAGCCGGTAGGCCTTAATGGGCCAGCAGAGGCCCTTGCTATCGTGTGTGCTTCTGTCACGGCCACTCATAAACGACGATTGCTCCTTCAGTCTGGCAAAATGAAAAAGCTTACAGCACCTGGTATTCCCAGGCGGTCTCCCATCCAAGTACTAACCAGGCCCGACCCTGCTTAGCTTCCGAGATCGGACGAGATTGGGCGTGTTCAGGGTGGTATGGCCATGAGCGACAGTCAACCGCAGCCGGTAGGCCTTAATGGGCCAGCAGAGGCCCTTGCTATCGTGTGTGCTTCTGTCACGGCCACTCATAAACGACGATTGCTCCTTCAGTCTGGCAAAATGAAAAAGCTTACAGCACCTGGTATTCCCAGGCGGTCTCCCATCCAAGTACTAACCAGGCCCGACCCTGCTTAGCTTCCGAGATCGGACGAGATCGGGCGTGTTCAGGGTGGTATGGCCGTAAGCAAGTAAGGCAGCAGCCGCTAGGCCTCATATGCCAGTTTCACGCTAACGCGGAGGGGACTGGCGGGTGTCAGACCGGATGAGAAAAGCATCAGCAGAGGCTGCGGTCGTTCAGGCAGTCAGTTAAGGGGTTATCGCTTCTCGGCCTTTTGGCTAAGATCAAGTGTAGTATCTGTTCTTATCAGTTTAATATCTGATACGTCCCCTATACGGGGACTACATATTAAACGGATTTTTGGACTCGGGAGTTGAAACAGGGGCTTGCTCCGTTCACTCCACGCATCGACCCGGCATTGCAGTGCCGCTGGGAACGGTGCGCCTCCTTCTGCTTTGTCGAAAGAAACTCGCATACACAAGGGCACCTTACCGTTCTGAACGGCGTGCCCGGTGGTTTACGCCCCGCCCCCTAGGCCGTGCCCCCCATTTGTGTTAACCAACGCCCCCAAAGTGGTTGGGGGTTGGGGCGACGGGAGGAGTAGACTAATTCCGGGGTACAGGTGAAAAATCTTCAAAGTGTGGGCTGCTGAAAAAAGAAAAAAAAACCTGCATGTGCCGTTTTGCCCGGCTCTCCGCGGGGCCCCGGGGAGCCTTGTCACCCAGCCGGGGTGCCCGCCCACAACCCAGTCAAACTCACAACCCGGCTCTCCAGCCGAACCCGGGTACCCACTATTAAGCCACCCTCCCGGAACCTTTACCAATAGCTGCGGGCGCACCGAGGCCGGGGACCTGGTGGTACGAATCCAGCTTTTTGGCAAAGCATTGTGGCCGTTTTGGGGAGCTCCCCACGCCAAAATGGGGCAACCTAAGGGGACTCCAGTCGGCCAGTTGGAGCCAAAGTAAAGTCTAGGTCTGTGTCCTGCTGCCCAACGGGGCTTTCTTCGCTGTGGGCGCCCCCTGGTGCTTCTCTAAGTTGTCCAATATTTCACTTTGACAACAGTCTGCCAAAAGGAAAAAAAGGACAAAAAAAGCTTACAGCACCTGGTATTCCCAGGCGGTCTCCCATCCAAGTACTAACCAGGCCCGACCCTGCTTAGCTTCCGAGATCGGACGAGATTGGGCGTGTTCAGGGTGGTATGGCCATGAGCGACAGTCAACCGCAGCCGGTAGGCCTTAATGGGCCAGCAGAGGCCCTTGCTATCGTGTGTGCTTCTGTCACGGCCACTCATAAACGACGATTGCTCCTTCAGTCTGGCAAAATGAAAAAGTTTACAGCACCTGGTATTCCCAGGCGGTCTCCCATCCAAGTACTAACCAGGCCCGACCCTGCTTAGCTTCCGAGATCGGACGAGATCGGGCGTGTTCAGGGTGGTATGGCCGTAAGCAAGTAAGGCAGCAGCCGCTAGGCCTCATATGCCAGTTTCACGCTAACGCGGAGGGGACTGGCGGGTGTCAGACCGGATGAGAAAAGCATCAGCAGAGGCTGCGGTCGTTCAGGCAGTCAGTTAAGGGGTTATCGCTTCTCGGCCTTTTGGCTAAGATCAAGTGTAGTATCTGTTCTTATCAGTTTAATATCTGATACGTCCCCTATACGTGGACTACATATTAAACGGATTTTTGGACTCGGGAGTTGAAACAGGGGCTTGCTCCGTTCACTCCACGCATCGACCTGGCATTGCAGTGCCGCTGGGAACGGTGCGCCTCCTTCTGCTTTGTCGAAAGAAACTCACATACACAAGGGCACCTTACCGTTCTGAACGGCGTGCCCGGTGGTTTACGCCCCGCCCCCTAGGCCGTGCCCCCCATTTGTGTTAACCAACGCCCCCAAAGTGGTTGGGGGTTGGGGCGACGGGAGGAGTAGACTAATTCCGGGGTACAGGTGAAAAATCTTCAAAGTGTGGGCTGCTGAAAAAAGAAAAAAAAACCTGCATGTGCCGTTTTGCCCGGCTCTCCGCGGGGCCCCGGGGAGCCTTGTCACCCAGCCGGGGTGCCCGCCCACAACCCAGTCAAACTCACAACCCGGCTCTCCAGCCGAACCCGGGTACCCACTATTAAGCCACCCTCCCGGAACCTTTACCAATAGCTGCGGGCGCACCGAGGCCGGGGACCTGGTGGTACGAATCCAGCTTTTTGGCAAAGCATTGTGGCCGTTTTGGGGAGCTCCCCACGCCAAAATGGGGCAACCTAAGGGGACTCCAGTCGGCCAGTTGGAGCCAAAGTAAAGTCTAGGTCTGTGTCCTGCTGCCCAACGGGGCTTTCTTCGCTGTGGGCGCCCCCTGGTGCTTCTCTAAGTTGTCCAATATTTCACTTTGACAACAGTCTGCCAAAAGGAAAAAAAGGACAAAAAAAGCTTACAGCACCTGGTATTCCCAGGCGGTCTCCCATCCAAGTACTAACCAGGCCCGACCCTGCTTAGCTTCCGAGATCGGACGAGATCGGGCGTGTTCAGGGTGGTATGGCCGTAAGCGACAGTGAACCGCAGCCGGTAGGCCTTAATGGGCCAGCAGAGGCCCTTGCTATCGTGTGTGCTTCTGTCACGGCCACTCATAAACACCGATTGCTCCTTCAGTCTGGCAAAATGAAAAAGCTTACAGCACCTGGTATTCCCAGGCGGTCTCCCATCCAAGTACTAACCAGGCCCGACCCTGCTTAGCTTCCGAGATCGGACGAGATTGGGCGTGTTCAGGGTGGTATGGCCATGAGCGACAGTCAACCGCAGCCGGTAGGCCTTAATGGGCCAGCAGAGGCCCTTGCTATCGTGTGTGCTTCTGTCACGGCCACTCATAAACGACGATTGCTCCTTCAGTCTGGCAAAATGAAAAAGCTTACAGCACCTGGTATTCCCAGGCGGTCTCCCATCCAAGTACTAACCAGGCCCGACCCTGCTTAGCTTCCGAGATCGGACGAGATCGGGCGTGTTCAGGGTGGTATGGCCGTAAGCAAGTAAGGCAGCAGCCGCTAGGCCTCATATGCCAGTTTCACGCTAACGCGGAGGGGACTGGCGGGTGTCAGACCGGATGAGAAAAGCATCAGCAGAGGCTGCGGTCGTTCAGGCAGTCAGTTAAGGGGTTATCGCTTCTCGGCCTTTTGGCTAAGATCAAGTGTAGTATCTGTTCTTATCAGTTTAATATCTGATACGTCCCCTATACGGGGACTACATATTAAACGGATTTTTGGACTCGGGAGTTGAAACAGGGGCTTGCTCCGTTCACTCCACGCATCGACCCGGCATTGCAGTGCCGCTGGGAACGGTGCGCCTCCTTCTGCTTTGTCGAAAGAAACTCACATACACAAGGGCACCTTACCGTTCTGAACGGCGTGCCCGGTGGTTTACGCCCCGCCCCCTAGGCCGTGCCCCCCATTTGTGTTAACCAACGCCCCCAAAGTGGTTGGGGGTTGGGGCGACGGGAGGAGTAGACTAATTCCGGGGTACAGGTGAAAAATCTTCAAAGTGTGGGCTGCTGAAAAAAGAAAAAAAAACCTGCATGTGCCGTTTTGCCCGGCTCTCCGCGGGGCCCCGGGGAGCCTTGTCACCCAGCCGGGGTGCCCGCCCACAACCCAGTCAAACTCACAACCCGGCTCTCCAGCCGAACCCGGGTACCCACTATTAAGCCACCCTCCCGGAACCTTTACCAATAGCTGCGGGCGCACCGAGGCCGGGGACCTGGTGGTACGAATCCAGCTTTTTGGCAAAGCATTGTGGCCGTTTTGGGGAGCTCCCCACGCCAAAATGGGGCAACCTAAGGGGACTCCAGTCGGCCAGTTGGAGCCAAAGTAAAGTCTAGGTCTGTGTCCTGCTGCCCAACGGGGCTTTCTTCGCTGTGGGCGCCCCCTGGTGCTTCTCTAAGTTGTCCAATATTTCACTTTGACAACAGTCTGCCAAAAGGAAAAAAAGGACAAAAAAAGCTTACAGCACATGGTATTCCCAGGCGGTCTCCCATCCAAGTACGAACCAGGCCCGACCCTGCTTAGCTTCCGAGATCGGACGAGATTGGGCGTGTTCAGGGTGGTATGGCCGTAAGCGACAGTGAACCGCAGCCGGTAGGCCTTAATGGGCCAGCAGAGGCCCTTGCTATCGTGTGTGCTTCTGTCACGGCCACTCATAAACACCGATTGCTCCTTCAGTCTGGCAAAATGAAAAAGCTTACAGCACCTGGTATTCCCAGGCGGTCTCCCATTCAAGTACTAACCAGGCCCGACCCTGCTTAGCTTCCGAGATCGGACGAGATTGGGCGTGTTCAGGGTGGTATGGCCATGAGCGACAGTCAACCGCAGCCGGTAGGCCTTAATGGGCCAGCAGAGGCCCTTGCTATCGTGTGTGCTTCTGTCACGGCCACTCATAAACGACGATTGCTCCTTCAGTCTGGCAAAATGAAAAAGCTTACAGCACCTGGTATTCCCAGGCGGTCTCCCATCCAAGTACTAACCAGGCCCGACCCTGCTTAGCTTCCGAGATCGGACGAGATCGGGCGTGTTCAGGGTGGTATGGCCGTAAGCAAGTAAGGCAGCAGCCGCTAGGCCTCATATGCCAGTTTCACGCTAACGCGGAGGGGACTGGCGGGTGTCAGACCGGATGAGAAAAGCATCAGCAGAGGCTGCGGTCGTTCAGGCAGTCAGTTAAGGGGTTATCGCTTCTCGGCCTTTTGCCTAAGATCAGGTGGTCGGGTGGTGGATGTGATTGGTCTTTTGAGATTGGAGGAACGACTTATACTGGAAGATGGAGAATCCTGGACCGAGTAAGACGTTGCGTTTCTGTTGGAGGAATAAAGATATCCGGACGAATAAAGATGATACAGCTATGGACAGAGAACAGTTCGGAAGAGATATCCTCATTGGGGTTTTCAAGTTGAAGTTGGAAGAAGTACTCTGCCTCCAGGATAATCCTCGGGAGAAGGGGTATGATGTGACTTTCTATGAATCTGAAACTATGAAGAGAGTGCATAGGATTTTCAAGAGCTGTACAGATAAGATTATGCGAGGTGTTGCAGTTACAGAGCTGACACCTATGGACATGAGGATAGTTACTGTACACATGTACAATCCACATGTGGCAGTTGAGGACATTATGGTATTTCTGAATCGTTTTGGGCGTGTGTATCCTCAAGGAAATAGAAAAATGATGGACAAGACGGGGTTCTGGACTGGGAAGAGAATGTTCTTTATGACTTTGAACGCAGACCCGGCAGGTCATGATGGTTTAGCCCACCCCCCCGCTTTCTTCACCATAGGAGCTGATAGGGGCTACTTGTCCTACCGTCGCCAGCCTCCCTTTTGTAAGTGGTGCAGGAAGAGTGGGCACAGAGAGACGGACTGTGGAGGTGGAGAAGTATGCAGATTCTGTTCCTCAAAGGAGCATTTGACAAGAGACTGCACAAGGCCAAAAGGTTGCCATGCTTGCGGGTCCACGGACCACCTGCTGAAGAACTGCCCTGGAAGGGGTGGGGCAGGTGGTGGTGGGCCTAGGAGAGGAGCAACGAGTGAAAAGGCAGGTGAAGCTGGGTCTTTCTCTCCAGTCGGGGAGGAAGGCCAGAAGGGCCCGAAGACAAGTGGGAGAAAGGAGGCCCTTTCAAAGCCTGCTGCAGCTCTTGGAGCAGCAAAAGATGGGGCAAGGACAGGCTCCCAGGCCTTTAATGGTACTGGGGATGTATCGAGGACTGATGGAGGGAAGAAGGTGAGGCTGGAAGGAGAGACAGAGGAAGAAATGGACTCTCTGGCGAGTGGAGAGGAGAGGACTGTTGAAGGAGTGGAGGGGGGGAGGGTGGAGGTTTTGGGCTATGATACAGGCCAACCTGCTTGCCTTTTCTCCCCCCCATCGCCAGTTCCCAGTGGGGAGATGTCGCCTGCAAGGGCGGAGGAGGGAAGGAGGGGAAAACCTCCAGAGGGAGAGGAGAAGCATATCTTCTATGTTGGAAGTGATTGGATGTGATTGTTTTTGAAATGGACTTTATGAGTTATGAATTATTATCTTGAGTTTGGATTTGAAAGTAGATGATGTTTTTGTTTGTTTATGAGGCATTTGTTTGAAATGATGTATGTAAGATTGTTTAATAAAAAAAAAAAAAAAAAAAAAAAAAAAATCTGTTCTTATCAGTTTAATATCTGATACGTCCCCTATACGGGGACTACATATTAAACGGATTTTTGGACTCGGGAGTTGAAACAGGGGCTTGCTCCGTTCACTCCACGCATCGACCCGGCATTGCAGTGCCGCTGGGAACGGTGCGCCTCCTTCTGCTTTGTCGAAAGAAACTCGCATACACAAGGGCACCTTATCGTTCTGAACGGCGTGCCCGGTGGTTTACGCCCCGCCCCCTAGGCCGTGCCCCCCATTTGTGTTAACCAACGCCCCCAAAGTGGTTGGGGGTTGGGGCGACGGGAGGAGTAGACTAATTCCGGGGTACAGGTGAAAAATCTTCAAAGTGTGGGCTGCTGAAAAAAAACAAAAAACCTGCATGTGCCGTTTTGCCCGGCTCTCCGCGGGGCCCCGGGGAGCCTTGTCACCCAGCCGGGGTGCCCGCCCACAACCCAGTCAAACTCACAACCCGGCTCTCCAGCCGAACCCGGGTACCCACTATTAAGCCACCCTCCCGGAACCTTTACCAATAGCTGCGGGCGCACCGAGGCCGGGGACCTGGTGGTACGAATCCAGCTTTTTGGCAAAGCATTGTGGCCGTTTTGGGGAGCTCCCCACGCCAAAATGGGGCAACCTAAGGGGACTCCAGTCGGCCAGTTGGAGCCAAAGTAAAGTCTAGGTCTGTGTCCTGCTGCCCAACGGGGCTTTCTTCGCTGTGGGCGCCCCCTGGTGCTTCTCTAAGTTGTCCAATATTTCACTTTGACAACAGTCTGCCAAAAGGAAAAAAAGGACAAAAAAAGCTTACAGCACATGGTATTCCCAGGCGGTCTCCCATCCAAGTACGAACCAGGCCCGACCCTGCTTAGCTTCCGAGATCGGACGAGATTGGGCGTGTTCAGGGTGGTATGGCCGTAAGCGACAGTGAACCGCAGCCGGTAGGCCTTAATGGGCCAGCAGAGGCCCTTGCTATCGTGTGTGCTTCTGTCACGGCCACTCATAAACACTGATTGCTCCTTCAGTCTGGCAAAATGAAAAAGCTTACAGCACCTGGTATTCCCAGGCGGTCTCCCATTCAAGTACTAACCAGGCCCGACCCTGCTTAGCTTCCGAGATCGGACGAGATTGGGCGTGTTCAGGGTGGTATGGCCATGAGCGACAGTCAACCGCAGCCGGTAGGCCTTAATGGGCCAGCAGAGGCCCTTGCTATCGTGTGTGCTTCTGTCACGGCCACTCATAAACGACGATTGCTCCTTCAGTCTGGCAAAATGAAAAAGCTTACAGCACCTGGTATTCCCAGGCGGTCTCCCATCCAAGTACTAACCAGGCCCGACCCTGCTTAGCTTCCGAGATCGGACGAGATCGGGCGTGTTCAGGGTGGTATGGCCGTAAGCGACAGTGAACCGCAGCCGGTAGGCCTTAATGGGCCAGCAGAGGCCTTTGCTATCGTGTGTGCTTCTGTCACGGCCACTCATAAACGCCGATTGCTCCTTCAGTCTGGCAAAATGAAAAAGCTTACAGCACCTGGTATTCCCAGGCGGTCTCCCATCCAAGTACTAACCAGGCCCGACCCTGCTTAGCTTCCGAGATCGGACGAGATCGGGCGTGTTCAGGGTGGTATGGCCGTAAGCGACAGTCAACCGCAGCCGGTAGGCCTTAATGGGCCAGCAGAGGCCCTTGCTATCGTTTGTGCTTCTGTCACGGCCACTCATAAACGACGATTGCTCCTTCAGTCTGGCAAAATGAAAAAGCTTACAGCGCCTGGTATTCCCAGGCGGTCTCCCATCCAAGTACTAACCAGGCCCGACCCTGCTTAGCTTCCGAGATCGGACGAGATCGGGCGTGTTCAGGGTGGTATGGCCGTAAGCAAGTAAGGCAGCAGCCGCTAGGCCTCATATGCCAGTGTCACGCTAACGCGGAGGGGACTGGCGGGTGTCAGACCGGATGAGAAAAGCATCAGCAGAGGCTGCGGTCGTTCAGGCAGTCAGTTAAGGGGTTATCGCTTCTCGGCCTTTTGGCTAAGATCAAGTGTAGTATCTGTTCTTATCAGTTTAATATCTGATACGTCCCCTATACGGGGACTACATATTAAACGGATTTTTGGACTCGGGAGTTGAAACAGGGGCTTGCTCCGTTCACTCCACGCATCGACCCGGCATTGCAGTGCCGCTGGGAACGGTGCGCCTCCTTCTGCTTTGTCGAAAGAAACTCGCATACACAAGGGCACCTTATCGTTCTGAACGGCGTGCCCGGTGGTTTACGCCCCGCCCCCTAGGTCGCGCCCCCCATTTGTGTTAACCAACGCCCCCAAAGTGGTTGGGGGTTGGGGCAACGGGAGGAGTAGACTAATTCCGGGGTACAGGTGAAAAATCTTCAAAGTGTGGGCTGCTGAAAAAAAAAAAAACCTGCATGTGCCGTTTTGCCCGGCTCTCCGCGGGGCCCCGGGGAGCCTTGTCACCCAGCCGGGGTGCCCGCCCACAACCCAGTCAAACTCACAACCCGGCTCTCCAGCCGAACCCGGGTACCCACTATTAAGCCACCCTCCCGGAACCTTTACCAATAGCTGCGGGCGCACCGAGGCCGGGGACCTGGTGGTACGAATCCAGCTTTTTGGCAAAGCATTGTGGCCGTTTTGGGGAGCTCCCCACGCCAAAATGGGGCAACCTAAGGGGACTCCAGTCGGCCAGTTGGAGCCAAAGTAAAGTCTAGGTCTGTGTCCTGCTGCCCAACGGGGCTTTCTTCGCTGTGGGCGCCCCCTGGTGCTTCTCTAAGTTGTCCAATATTTCACTTTGACAACAGTCTGCCAAAAGGAAAAAAAGAAGGACAAAAAAAGCTTACAGCACCTGGTATTCCCAGGCGGTCTCCCATCCAAGTACTAACCAGGCCCGACCCTGCTTAGCTTCCGAGATCGGACGAGATCGGGCGTGTTCAGGGTGGTATGGCCGTAAGCGACAGTCAACCGCAGCCGGTAGGCCTTAATGGGCCAGCAGAGGCCCTTGCTATCGTGTGTGCTTCTGTCACGGCCACTCATAAACGGCGATTGCTCCTTCAGTCTGGCAAAATGAAAAAGCTTACAGCACCTGGTATTTCCAGGCGGTCTCCCATCCAAGTACTAACCAGGCCCGACCAACCTGACATCCTGGAGCTTGAGTATTTTAATTATTAAAACATTTCAGAATAATAGAAAATCATCAAAATCGTCCATCTTGCAGTCTTAATTGAAGACTTAATGGGGCAATGGTTGTCGTGGCCGTACCTGCCGCCGAACAGCCTGCCCGACGAAGCGACCCCCATGCGAACGCTTGCGAACCCCGTTCCGAACGCCCCGTTCGCTTCCCGGGCGGATGCGAACCCGATCCGAACACTTCAAAGGGAATCCGAACGCAGATGCGAACGCAATGGAAGGCCAATGCGAAGGGGCCAGTCGGAAAGGGGGAAAGGGGGAAGAGAGCCAATCGGCGCTCGGGGCGAAGGGGGGAAGCGGGCCAATCAGCTCTCGGAGGCTGATCACGGGGGGGGGGGGGGGAGGGGGCGGGGGCGACGCTACCTTGCGCAGCCGTGTGTTGATCTGATGTTTGGCCAGACAAGTTTGGGTCGCCGTATGATACACATGCACACACGTACTGATCGCGAGTAAATCTCAATAAAGAAAAAGAGTTTTAATCAGAGAGCAGCGTCTTCCACGATCCTCGGAGGATTCCGCGGTCTGGGTCATCCTGCGGGCCTACGTCAGCACGGACACAAAAACAAAAGTAAGTTTGTCGTCTTCTTGAGCGGAAAAAAGAAAAAGAAAACACAAAATCGAACTGTGCACGCGTGCTTCGTTTGAAAGGAAAACGTGCAGACTTCTAGGGTAAATGCTACATCGTTAATAATGGTATTAAACTTAGTAGGCCTATCGTCAACGTTGGAGTGTCGCGCGAATCATCATCTACCAGCAGTGACCGTTACACATTTAGCAGGATCTGGTGCATCTTCACGGCCCTCTCTCTCTCTCTCTGTGTCTCTAACAATAACAATGATATAAACTTTATTGTCCCCGAAGGAAAATGCCCGTGAAAATCTGTAAAAACACGACGCAAACGTATTAAAAACACAGCTAGGTCGATCGATCGTCGTGCCCCCGCGACGCTCGTCGTGGGGGGATGGGGTCGTAGTGGGGACACGCTCAGAAAAGTTGAAACCACTCTATGTAGGCTACAGTACAGTATGCTTTAGATTTTTACAGGCCTAACTGCAATCATTATTACTGCCTTTATACCAACTGGGCGACGTTAAAGTTCACGTTGCTTCACCCTGTCTTTGCACTTTATAAAAAGTCGAGGTTTAGAGGGGAAATGGTTTGAGCGACAATTAATTGACATATCATTTTATTGGGACTTAAAAAAAGTTCACGAAGAAAGAAAATCGAATCCACCGTACCAAGGGTCTTCAACAGGGGGTCCGGGACCCCTAGGGGGTCCTCGGAGTTACTACAGGGGGTCCTCCGAATCTTTGTGTGATAGAAAAGATTGTTTCTCCTTTTTTATTTTAACCACTTGAACCCTAGCGTCCATATTCTGAGGACTTTAGCCAAAAATAGCAGATCTACAAGCTCACAACGCCTCCTGCCAGGAGGCGTTGTGAGCTTGTAGATCGGCTATTTTCAAGTTTATTAAGTTCAAGTTCTGAAAACACAAATTGACGTGATTCCAAAATACACTGACGATTGTGCTGTCAAACGGTGAAACTATATGGAATCTATGAAAAAGTTGTGGGGGTCCCTGCTTCATCTCTCTCTCTCAACTAAGGGGTCCTTGGCCTGAAAACGTCGAAGACCCCTGCACTATACGATCAAATGTAACACCTATTAGAGTTGAAAATGACCACTCCAGTGGCAGTGTCTATTATAGCCTGATAACCACACTCCCCGATTTGTTCTTCTTCTTTTTTTATTTCTTTCTTTATAATAACTACAATAACATCATAGATCAGTGGTTCCTTTCAGGCTGCGACCCCCAAAACAATCATATTTTAACTGGGGACAAACAACCCCCCCTTGATATCAATCATATTGGCATAGATTTGTCATCCAGCACATTTTTTGGGGGTCGTGGTAGATTTTAAGTGAGGAGTGCAATAAGGCCAGAGAAACCATGTCATTCTCTCATTCAACTGCTGGCTGTCAGCCAGGGGGGGGGGGGGGTGTGCGTGTGCGCGCGTGCATGCGTGCGCCTCAAGGTATAGTGTCAATTGTGCTCTCCTGTAGAGATGGGTAACTGAGTGTGTAAAGTTATTCGTTTTCTCTTGGGAGTATTTAATTATTTTTCCTACCTTTATTGAATATTTCTTTGTGGAGATCCTATTTGGACTTATCCTTTGTTTGCCACTGCATAATCTATTGTATGTTTGCCAATGCATAATCTATTGTATGTAATCTGTTATCCTTACTATTTCTTTTCTTCTCCCAGCTTATGCAAAAACTTATGTTTCACCCTGAAAATGTCTTAATGTCTGGGATTGTGGCATTGGAGGAATTAATTCATTTGACATTTTTGACCCTTGTATCTGTAGTGCCAAAGAAGACACCGACCGATGCGCACTGGAGAGGAGTCATGATGCTGTACGCCAAGGGACAGTACAGGTTTACCCCAGGAACGCATCCGAAGAAGCGCCAATGGGTGGGCACCCTAGACCGGATCAAGAAATGTCCCATGACCCCAAAAAGATTCAACGCTCCTGTCAATTATATGGACATGTTTGGGAAGAAAATCAACTGCACTTGTGGATATCACGCTGTAAGCAAAATTCACAGTTTCAGTTTTAAAGTATACTGATAGTAACTATTCACTTAAAGTAACTATTCACTTAAAAATGTGTCTGTGCATGCATGGGAGGGAGAGGTGGTGGTCGGACACATTTCTAGTGTCTGATATGACTTCATGACAGTGTTAAAGTTATATTCCAGTTTATGTTATTCTTCCCCCAATTTTAGTTTTTAGTTTTTCCATTTAGGCAAATTATCCCTCACAAAGTGCAAGAACATAGCATTCCTGAACTCGATGTAAATGTTCTCTAGACAAAATTACCTAATCTTAACCCTAACCATAGACATTACCCTGCATATCCCTCTTAGACATTGGCATTTCTTCCATAGTGGCAGGGGACAGACTGGGTTGCTGGCACTCCTATGTACATTGATGTAATCAAGTTTTGAAAATGTTAAACTTCTTTCCAGTCAGATCCTCCTCAAGCGTCCAGTGCAGCCAGCCAGCAGCCATCCAGTGTCGCCAGCAGTGCAGCCAGCCAGCCCTCATCCAGTGTCGGCAGCAGTGCAGCCAGCCAGCCCTCATCCAGTGTTGGCAGCAGTGCAGACAGCCAGCCGTCATCCAGGGTCCCCAGCAGTGCAGAAAGCCAGCCGTCATCCAGGGTCCCCAGCAGTGCAGAAAGCCAGCCGTCATCCAGGGTCCCCGGCAGTGCAGAAAGCCAGCCGTCATCCAGTGTCCCCGGCAGTGCAGACAGCCAGCCGTCATCCAGTGTTGGCAGCAGTGCAGCCAGCCAGCCGGCATCCAGTGGCGCCTTCACCTTTGAATGCTTTGCATGCGAGACTTTGCTGACGGCAGATACACAGAAGGCTCATTATTCAGACTTTCACACACCAGAACAATGCGATCGCTGTGGTACTGACGTCTGTGGAACAATAGCGCTAGTGGACCACATTTCAGATTGCTCCAGATTGAGACCTCCTGCTGCTCCCACACCAGCACTGACTCCAGCTCCAGCAGCACCTCAACCTCAAGCTGCGAGTGTTCGACCTGCTGCTCCCACACCAGCACTGACTCCAGCAGCACCTCAACCTCAAGCTGTGAGTGTTCGACCTGCTGCTCCCACACCAGCACTGACTCCAGCAGCACCTCAACCTCAAGCTGCGAGTGTTCGACCTCCTGCTGCTCCCACACCAGCACTGACTCCAGCAGCACCTCAACCTCAAGCTGCGAGTGTTCGACCTCCTGCTGCTCCCACACCAGCACTGACTCCAGCAGCACCTCAACCTCAAGCTGCGAGTGTTCGACCTCCTGCTGCTCCCACACCAGCACTGACTCCAGCAGCACCTCAACCTCAAGCTGCATCATACAGTTTTGCTGCTCCTGCACTGCTGTCATTCCCTCTGCAGCCTCCCAAAGTGGACTGGGTGAGCTTTTTGCCTAAACAGTTCAGAAAAGTCATTAGGCCAGCAGACCAGGAGTGGATTGCACAAATTCTCTATCACTCCACTGGGGTCCTTAAGCAGGAGCAACCGGACCAGAACTGGTATCATCCACCAAAGCCAGCGAAGAAGTCAGCGTCACCCCCCGACCCCACCCATTATTTCAGGCAGCGCCTTTTCTACTGGGCACCAATGAGGATGTGGCAGTTTGCTATAAAGTGCCCTGGGTGTAACACGCCAATGACCCACTCTGGTATCTACCCAAAGGCTCGAGAGGTCATCGATTTCCAGGATCGCTATTACTTGGTGGGCGGAGACCAACCCAGGTGCCCCAAATGCAAGGTCCCTTCCTGCCCGTGGAACCAGGACATCTTGAAAAGGCTCGATCGCTCACACCGAGACATATTTCCAGCTGTCCTAACCTCTAAAGCTGCTCTGGACAGGAGCTGTATGTCACTGATGAAGCCCAGGACTTTGGGGAACAGCTCCAGCTACGCCCAACAAGTGCTGGAGGAAAACCACAGCCAAGAGTGGGCAAGGCGGAGCGTCAACTATCTGGAGGCTTGCAAAACCCACAAAAAAGGTTGTGCCCTGACGGGCCAAAAGGTTGACTACCTTCCACCACCGCCCTATACCCCCGTTCCCCTGGCCCAGTGGTTTGAAACTGCACATGGCAATGAGGTGCTGGTACATCGGGACGAAATGAAAGGTGTGATCACATCAACCTTTGGCAGAATCCTCAAACTGGACTCTACTAAGAAGGTACATGTGACACTACATGTGACACTAACTTATACTTTTAGTATTAAATTATGGGTTCATGCCATGGATATGTGAGCTTCATACATTACAATATTTATTTGGAATTATGCTTTACAACTGTTTCTCTCATTTGTATTCATCTCTATATAGATCACAAAAAAGCTGGCAGGTGACATTGGAGAGACCGCCGCGTGGATGACAAATATTGGGAACGAGTTTGGGCAAGTTCTCAATTCTGTCTTGACCACCGGTGAGGGGCCTGGCATTGAGGAGCTGTGTCAGGGCGTCGTCCAGCGCTACAAGGATGCTGGGGAGCAACCCCCAGATGCCATTTATGTGGACCGAGATTGTTGCAGCGAGACGGGTATGTGTTCTTGTTTTGATATCACATTTTATTTTGAGTATTTTTTAAAAATGTTTTAACCCATGTAATCGTTGACACATTTAATCCTACCATCATCCTAATACTGGCCCATTTTTGACTGTGGCTTAAAGTGGCAACATCCTGTGAAAAACCTTACCTTATTAGCTCTTGTCTATATACATGTCCACATCCTGTGAACACACTGCAGAAATAACATCGAGACTGGAATGTCATTGTAAATGTCCAAATTATCTTGTGTTTTTACAGGTGTAACGCCAGTTCACAGATGGTTTCGCCCATGGACACCAGCAGTAAAACTGGACGCTTTCCATTTCATGCGGCGTTTCACACGTGGCTGCACAACTGAGCACCATCCACTGTATGGCACATTCTGTCACAGCCTGACTGCCTGCATCTTTGAGTGGGACAAGGACGACTACGAGCGCCTGAAACAGGCAAAAAAATCGGAGCTTGTTAAAAAAACTCCAGGTCACGTTCCCACAGACGCTGAGGTTTTGAGGAACATCACTTCGAGTGAGAAGGCCAAATATTGCCGCCGGACAACCAACGGTGTCCAGAAATGCCGTGAGCAAATCCAGCGGCTGCTGGATTCCTCCTGGGAGCTGACTGACTCAGCAGGCGTTCCCCTGATCAACAAGGAGAGCATGTCCAATGTCTGGGAGGCACAGCAGAAACACCTGGGCTGCATCCAGGATCCTGTGGGCGTTCCCCTCTACACCAAGACTGGAGTCACGGTCCAGAAAGGAAACAAGACCCTCGATGTGCTGAGGTGTGCCCGAGGTTCCTCTTCACTGGAGAGTTTTCATAAGCACCAGTGTAGTTTTATTCCAGGTACTAAACATTCTCATGTCATTTTTTTTCTCCTTTTCTTTTTTGACACAAGATTTAAAACTAACTACATATTTTTGTCTTAAAGGGACGCGATCCAATGCTCTGCATACGCAGATGTATCTTCTGGAGGGTACAGCTCGGTGGAACATTGACCGTGCTCAACAAATGCTAAATGTTCATTCATCTGGCACAAGAATGTACGACATTCATTTGATGAGCAACGTCAATGATGCCAGCCGCAGTGTCCTTGGACAGCCCCTCTTGCCGGAATTCATGCCTCCTAGAAAACCCACTGGTAAGATTTTCAAGGAAAAAAGAGGAAACAAGACATTATCTATGTGACCTAACTTGCAATTGCAATCAATGATACATCAATCTTTGTGTGGATGTGTGTTTCCCGCTTCTCTTACTGGCAGGTGAGCGCATTGGGGTCGAGTACCTCCTGAACCAGACTGGTAGAGGAGACCTGCTGACCCCTGTGCAGAGTGATGCTGGTGCCATTCTGCCAGAGATCCAACGGGAACTTCAGGAGGAGGATGACACTGATCCGTTCATGCCACAGGTGGACAACAAGCCATTCACGTCAGACAATTCTGGTTTAGTGTAGTGACCGATAATCCTATCATTAAAATTGTACTACTTGGGGTTTATTTTTAATAACTGTTTTTGTCATCTCACAGTATGAACGTGACCTGCTGGACACTGTGCAGAGTGACCCTGCTGCCAATCTGCCAGGGTTGGAAGGGAACGTTCAGGAGGAGGATATCACTGACACGATCTTAACACAGGTAATCAACATGCCATTCACAATGGACAAGTCATATGACATGGTGTAATAACTGATAATTATATCAGTAAATTGTATTGACTTTTTTTCTTTTTTTCTTTTTTTTATTACATCAGTCTGAAAGTGAGCTGCTGGACACTGTGCAGAGTGACCCTGCTGCCAGTCTGCCACGGTTGGAAGGGGACGTTCAGGAGGAGGATATCCCACAGGTAGTCAACATGCCATTCACAATGGACAATTCATATGACATGGTCTAATAATTGATAATTCTATCAGTTAAATTGTACTACTTTAGGTTTTTTATATTACTGTAATTCTATCAGTTAAATTGTACTACTTAAGGTTTTTTATATTACTGTTCTCTTCTTCACAGTCTGACCTACTCGACCTCGACCCTACTCGACAGAGTGACGATGATGACTCTGGCAGTATGGACACTGGGCCTGGTGGCCAAAGCCCATCAGCTCGGGTAAATTAACCAGTATATGAACATCATCAAAAAAAAATGTTTTGCTGCTTGTCTGAGTTGGTTTAAGAAGTTTGTTTTGTCTTGTCGTTTGTCTTCAGTGTGATTCAAGTGGCGTACCAGGGTATGACAAGGTTGAGGAGTTGGCAGAGTACCTGGTCTGTCTCAACCGCACGATCACAGCCTTGTCTAATATTGAAAAGGAGGTGATATTGCGGCTGTACAACAGTTTGGATGCTGTTGACCAGGTACCACCAAAATATGGCCTCAAATCCAAGAAGAGCACCTGTTCTGGAATGTGGAGAGCATCGCGAAAGCGCAGTGGCTCTGCACCTAGTGTGCAATCATCTGAAAGGTAATTAACACCCGGGGATGTGTTATATTTCATATCGTCACTGTCGGGCAGAAACCTCGTATCTCCAAGTTTCAAATGTGTACACTTTTTCGCAAAGTAAAGCCCTGCTTCATCACACAAGGCCGTCCCACAAAAGCAGTGAAAACAGCCAATCTACTCGTTGTGTGCTTGTAGATCGGCTGTTTTCACTAGTTTAAATCATTTTAAAAATGAAAAATACAAAACAAACGGTTTTGGACATACAAGGTTTCCACCTGACAATGACGATATGTCATTGTGTGTTTGTCAGTGACTACCAAGAGAACAGCCCACCCTACAGGCGTGTTACCAACTCTTGACTGTGCTGAATTAAAAAGTATACACACTGGGATGTGCATCACTGAATCACTTCATTTATTTAACCCTGGCATGCCTATATTAATATTTATTAATCTGTCCACAGAATGTTCATGGCTGGCAAGCAGGTTCCCCACCCTCCTGATAAAAACAGGATTTCTGCCTGCGTCTGCCTAAAACTTTTTAAGGAGTTCACCCTAAAAAGAAATAGGCCAAAGGACCGCGATGGCAAAGTCTTGCCGATTTCCCAGTCAATTGTTTTGACCTATAGTCACATCAGGCAACTGATTGAAGACTGTAGGGAAATTCAGGCTACCAACTTGGTGCTGGTACTTATCAACATCTCAACAGTGAGCAAATGGTGAGTTACTTCCTTATTCCCAGATACCTCCCTTGAATATGTTTTATTCTAAATGCATTCTAAATCCCCCAAAATATTTGTGCTCCTCCAGGCTGGGAAAGCAGCAGAAGACGACTACCCTTGGGCTCTTGCTTAAAGGTGTGGAGCTTCCAGGCACCCATACAGCTGAGGAATCCCTCGTGGAGGCCAGGGATCCCCCATCTGCGCCTGTTCAACATGAACATGGACTCATGGTATTCGATGAGCCAGAAAACCGTGAGGGTGAAGCTGTAATCCGCCAGCGTCGCAGTGTCAGAGGCCGAACAGTGTCTTTTGCTGCACACACAGACACTGGGAGTTCTACCCAAGCGGCACACGACTGGCATGGAGCACAGCACTCTGGGTGGGCTGCTTTCCCTCAGTCGGGCCCCTCCTATAATCCGCAGCACTCTGCTCCAACTCCTCAGGATCCGGCGGGATGGACATCATCCTATCCATCAACGGCTCCCGACCCTCAATATCAAGCTGGATGGCCGCCATCCTATCCATCAACGGCTCCTAACCCTCAGCATCCGTCTGGATGGACGCCATCTCCCTACCCTCAATATCAGGCTGGATGGCCGCCATCCTATCCATCAACGGCTCCCAACCCTCAGTATCCTGCATGGACACCATCCCATCCATCAATGGCTCCCAACCCTCAGTATCCTGGATGGACACCATTCCAGCCACCACCTGCTCCCTTCCCTCTGCATCAGAGTGGGTGGTCTGGACCATCGCCAGCGCCCAATCTCCAGTCTCAGGGAGGGGGTGCTTCTCATCAGCCACCTCCTGCTCCCAATCCCCAGCCACAGGACGGTTCAGAATCCGATCGAAATCGCCGCCGTGAGTGGAGACGGCAAAGGGCAACTCGGGAGGATCAGCAGCTAATGGAGAGCGGAGAGCCTCCAAAGAAGCGAGTCACCAGAGAGTCTTACAAATGCAAAGTTTGTAATCTGCCAAAGAACAAGTCGACTGGCCACACTCAGGTAAAGGGCAAGTGGTACTGTCCTGCATCTGGCCTTAGTGTCGAGGAATGGAAGAGTGCAAACCCCTAGTTTTGCTCTTTTTAGATGTGTTTTATTTTAAAAGTGTTTGGTTTTTCCTTTTTAGATGTGTTGTTTTATTTTAGAAGTGTTTTAAATATTCTGGTTTTGATATTTTTTATATTTGATATTGTGTTTTCGTTCAAAACTATTGTGAGTAAACACAGCCATCCTATGGGTGATATTGTTTCATCCTATGGGTGATAATATTGTGTTATTTTGGTGTTGACATTGTTGTACATTGCTTATTGCTGTAAAAAAAAAAAAAAAAAAAAACTCTTGTGGTGGAAAGTAACACAGCCATCCTTTGGGTGGAAGATCCAGGTGCGAGTCCTGGCAAGAGTGGCTACCGATATCTTATCGGTATTTGTTGAAGTGGGAATAGATCCAGGTGCGAGTCCTGGCAAGAGTGGCTACCGATATCTTATCGGTAATTTGTTGAAGTGGGAATAGTGTTTATTTCGACACAACCAGAATCAGTGTTAAAAAAGGAAGAGATCCGAGCACTGAAAAGTCACGAGGAGCTTAAAGTTAATACAAAGTTTATTCTATAAAAACCAACATGTTTCGACCTTAAGGTCTTCATCAGGGCAAGATCTGGAGCAGCAAACATGCAAAACCATTAAATAGTGGCTATTCACGTGACGTTACAGATGAACAGGCACTTAATGACCATTGTTACCTAAAAGACACACCCAACTATGCAAGTGTGTGTGTGTGTGTATGCACAGCACATAAAGCCCTGCTTCATCATACAAGACTGTCGCACAAAACTAGTGAAAATAGCAGATCTACAAGCAGGTGCGAGGCGTTGTGTGCTTGTAGATCAGCTATTTTCACAGTTTAAAATAATTTGTAAAATGATAAATACAGCTATTTTCACAGTTTAAAATAATTTGTAAAATGATAAATACAAAACGAACGGTTTTGGAGTTGGACATACAACTTGGTTTCCACCCGACAAAAATGATATACCGTAGGACATGTTGTCTGCACACACACCCGCAGTACGCACCTACTGAGCATAGAGATTCTGAGCCTGTGCAGGAGACATAATCACACAACTGATTTATATATCAAGTATCAATAAATTAAAGAAAATAAATGCAAACGATGATAAATAGGTAACTCAAAAAGAAAAGACATTGCATATCATGGGTGATATTGTTGTTTTATTGTGGTGCTTTATAAGTGTTGTTGTACATTTCTTTCTCAAAAAATCTAAAACAACGAGGAGAAAAAAAAACAACAAACAACAAAACGTAACTCTTGCAGCGGAAAGTAAACAACAAGTATGAATCCTTCTTGATTATAACTGTTTATTTCATCCCAAACGCAACTAGAACCATTTTGGTCAATCTGTCCCAGCCCGGATTTGAACCCACGGCCTCGCGTTAACAAACAGCAGAACATGACTCTTGCGGTCCTTTGTTTGGGTGGAAGATTCCATGTACGAATCCTGGCAAGAGTGTCTTTGTTTGTCTGATCAGTAATTTATCGAGGTAAGGAAGAGTCGTCCTTCCTGATTACAACTGTCTATTTCGACCCAAACACGACCAGAACCAGTTTGGTCAATCTGTCCCAGCCCGGATTTGAACACGCGGCCTCGCGGTTTTCCTCTTCTTTCCCCTCCTCCTTTCCCCTCCTCCTTTCCCCCCTCTTCCCCCTTTCCTCCCCTTTCTTCCCCCCCCAGGTAGTCCATTTAACCCCTTTTTTGGCCGAGCGGTTAAGGCGATAGACTAGAAATCTATTGGGGTCTCCCCGCGCAGGTTCGAATCCTGCCGACAACGTAATAGCTTTAGTACATATTGGAAGTTCCTAGGGGTGCAACAATGAACCACTTAAGGTGCTTGCTCCGTTCACTCCACGCATTGACCCGGCATTGCAGTGCCGCTGGGAACGGTGCGACTCCTTCTGCTTTGTCGAAAGAAACTCGCATACACAAGGGCACCTTATCGTGCTGAACGGCGTGCCCCGTGGTTTACGCCCCGCCCCCTAGGCCGCGCCCCCCATTTGTGTTAACCAACGCCCCCAAAGTGGTTGGGGGTTGGGGCGACGGGAGGAGTAGACTAATTCCGGGGTACAAGTGAAAAATCTTCAAAGTGTGGGCTGCTGAAAAAAAGAAAAACCTGCATGTGCCGATTTGCCCGGCTCTCCGCGGGGCCCCGGGGAGCCTTGTCACCCAGCCGGGGTGCCCGCCCACAACCCAGTCAAACTCACAACCCGGCTCTCCAGCCGAACCCGGGTACCCACTATTAAGCCACCCTCCCAGAACCTTTACCAATAGCTGCGGGCGCACCGAGGCCGGGGACCTGGTGGTACGAATCCAGCTTTTTGGCAAAGCATTGTGGCCGTTTTGGGGAGCTCCCCACGCCAAAATGGGGCAACCTAAGGGGACTCCAGTCGGCCAGTTGGAGCCAAAGTAAAGTCTAGGTCTGTGTCCTGCTGCCCAACGGGGCTTTCTACGCTGTGGGCACCCCCTGGTGCTTCTCTAAGTTGTCCAATATTTCACTTTGACAACAGTCTGCCAAAAGGAAAAAAAGAAGGACAAAAAAAGCTTACAGCACCTGGTATTCCCAGGCGGTCTCCCATCCAAGTACTAACCAGGCCCGACCCTGCTTAGCTTCCGAGATCGGACGAGATCGGGCGTGTTCAGGGTGGTATGGCCGTAAGCGACAGTGAACCGCAGCCGGTAGGCCTTAATGGGCCAGCAGAGGCCCTTGCTATCGTGTGTGCTTCTGTCACGGCCACTCATAAACGCCGATTGCTCCTTCAGTCTGGCAAAATGAAAAAGCTTACAGCACCTGGTATTCCCAGGCGGTCTCCCATCCAAGTACTAACCAGGCCCGACCCTGCTTAGCTTCCGAGATCGGACGAGATCGGGCGTGTTCAGGGTGGTATGGCCGTAAGCGACAGTCAACCGCAGCCGGTAGGCCTTAATGGGCCAGCAGAGGCCCTTGCTATCGTTTGTGCTTCTGTCACGGCCACTCATAAACGACGATTGCTCCTTCAGTCTGGCAAAATGAAAAAGCTTACAGCACCTGGTATTCCCAGGCGGTCTCCCATCCAAGTACTAACCAGGCCCGACCCTGCTTAGCTTCCAAGATCGGACGAGATCGGGCGTGTTCAGGGTGGTATGGCCGTAAGCAAGTAAGGCAGCAGCCGCTAGGCCTCATATGCCAGTGTCACGCTAACGCGGAGGGGACTGGCGGGTGTCAGACCGGATGAGAAAAGCATCAGCAGAGGCTGCGGTCGTTCAGGCAGTCAGTTAAGGGGTTATCGCTTCTCGGCCTTTTGGCTAAGATCAAGTGTAGTATCTGTTCTTATCAGTTTAATATCTGATACGTCCCCTATACGGGGACTACATATTAAACGGATTTTTGGACTCGGGAGTTGAAACAGGGGCTTGCTCCGTTCACTCCACGCATCGACGGCATTGCAGTGCCGCTGAGAACGGTGCGCCTCCTTCTGCTTTGTCGAAAGAAACTCGCATACACAAGGGCACCTTATCGTTCTGAACGGCGTGCCCGGTGGTTTACGCCCCGCCCCCTAGGTCGCGCCCCCCATTTGTGTTAACCAACGCCCCCAAAGTGGTTGGGGGTTGGGGCGACGGGAGGAGTAGACTAATTCCGGGGTACAGGTGAAAAATCTTCAAAGTGTGGGCTGCTGAAAAAAAAAAAAACCCAAAAAAGAGCCATATTTCCAGAGATAAATGGGCGTTTTGCAACCATTCGTTTGCAACACCGTTGTCACTACGAGGTTAGTATCAGAAAAGCATTATTGAACTCTATGCAAGCAAAACTGACATTTTATTCTGCTATAATGGTGCATTTATATAGCGCCTTTATCCAAGGCTCTTCACAGAGATTGTGTCTCACACTCACCTATTCACACACTGATGGCAGAGGAAACCATGCAAGGCACCAAACCAGGAGCGATTAGGGGTTCAGTGTCTTGCTAAAGGACACTTCGATCTGGCAACCTTGTGTTACCCATTTGGCCTTGTGGTACCCATTCAACTGATCTGCCTGTAACTCTACCCCTGAGCCACTGCTGCTATATGTAGTATGTGGGGGTCAGATTATTATTTTTTGTTTCATGATTCTGAATTCATTGCAGATTCCCCTAGGGAAACTTCAGTATTTTGTGAGATGTGTTGGTAGTAGACACCTTTTCAAACACATTGGTGAATCTTTTTTTTGAAGGAATTATTTTCTTTTTTTCTCCCTCCTAACTAGGTTCATGGTGACCCGTTGCAAGGCCAACCCCCCACACACGCTACTGCTGGTCATCAGCACAGGCCCTATTCTGCTGCTGCTGCAGTGCCCACTGAAGCAACTCAAATGTCTGCTGGAGCTCCAACAGCCAAGAGGGCCAAGTTACCAACCAAATCATTCACCAGGTTAGTTAATAATGTTTGAACTGGGTGTGAACTGCGACCCCCAACTTTGTTTGACTCTGTTCAACAGATGAATATTGTGAAAAGAGCAGATCTACAATCTCAAGCTCATTTTAGCATGGTCTGTTGGTTACTTTTGATGCATTAATGGTATTTTTCTTTGGGGGTCTTACAAGGCCTTAACCCATTCAGGCCGGGAACACATTTTGCTGTTTGGGAGGGGCTTACAGTATGTACAGTATAGGTTAGGCCTAAATGGGTATTATCAGCATATAACTAATATACTGTATGCTGTGAATATCTTACCTCATTCATATAAGTGTATGTGTATTACTGGGATTGTAAATGCAGGTATGATGTTTCTACCCAGGCCAATCTGTGTGTCAACGGTTGTGGACGGCCAACTGTTCCCCACTAGGAAGGTTTCAATTAGCATTGTGGAGGCTGGCTTCCGGGTATGCAGGCGTAGGGAGAGGACGTGCTCCGTGGCTCGCTTCACCATTTTGACCATTTATCGTATTTTTTTTTTATCCAAAACTGCCTTTTTCATGTGAATTAGCCGTGTTATGACTTTGGAACGGATTTGGCCGACCTCATTTGAAACCATGAGTGGAAAAGAACGCCGAACGACGCGACAAGCTAACAAAGAAGGAGATTCCACCCTCGAAGCTAGCGCTGCTAATACTACTAGCATCCCAGAAACTAGCTGTGGCAAGGAGATGGATAACCTCGCCCTCGACCCAGCAACAGCCAAAGCTCTCGAGGTAATGACGGCGCATATCACGCAGGCGATCGACAAGAAAATTGATGAAAAAATAAGCCCAATTGTGGAGTCCATTCAGAAGGTTGTGAGTGGGCTACAAGTCGCTGAAAAACGACTGGATGAGGTCGAAGAGCGGGTGGAAGCGGTGGAAACTGCGACCGCCTCTTACGATGGCCGTGTGATGCAGCTCGAAAAACAACTCAAAGATGCAGTGGATCGCTTGGACTCATTCGAGGACAGAAATAAGCGTGACAACATACGCTGTTTTGGACTTTCAGAGGGCTTAGAAGGAGATAATTGCCTGCAGTTCTTTGAAACCTGGTTACCCAAGCTGCTGAACATCGAGACCAAAGCTGGGTCCATCAAACTGGACCGGTGCCATCGCCTGGGTCCTAAAATCAACAAGCCCAAACAGCGCGACCGACCCCGTGGGGTTGTTTTCAAGCTACACCACTCCAGGGACAAGAAACGTGTGATGGATGCAGCCAGACTCGCCGCGGAGAGAGGAGAGCAGCCGACCTACGAGGGATCGTCCATTTCATTTTATTCTGATTTTTCACAAGGCACTCTTCAAAAGCGCAAAAGCTTCGATGACGTCAGGAAACAGCTAAGAGCCAAGAATGTCGACTACTCTACTCTACACAATGGGGTGCTTCGCATAAAACACAATAGTAAGGTAACGTTGTGTAACACCCCACAGGAGGCTATTGTGTTTCTTGACTCTAGTGGCTTACTGGGCTGAATCCCCCAGCTTGTGTCTCTGGGTGCACTATTTTTGCTATTTGGATCAGTGATAACTTTAAGCTAAACAAGATAATTGTTAAGGCAGTTACGTTTTATGTTTTATCTTTATTTTATTTTATTATGATAAATGGGACACCATTTTGTTTAAGCTGATGTGTTATGGGGCGAGCCACCGCTCGGGGACATTCTACAAATGTGCTGCTTGTTTATGCTAGCGTTTTTTCTTTGTTATTTTTCTTTCCTTGTCCTGGGGAACGTTTCCCCTCTGCTTCTCATTGAAGGAGCCCTGTTTCAAGAGTTTATTTTGTGGAAGGTAATTTGTTTTTGTAGACCCGTTTTCTTATGGGTAGTGGCTAACGCTGAGACCCCCTTTTTCCCAGCTCCTTTTGTATATAGGTGTGTGTGTTTATGTGTGTGTTGCTCGCTCGACATGTGGAACGGACACTTTTTTGCTGTACTGTTATTAGATTTCAATACCTACTTTTTGGACACTCAAAAGACTGTGATGCCATGTAATGTTTTCATGATTATATCATCGCCAAGGGGACACTCTTCATTTATTTGGTATATTTTCTCCATGACGGATGTCATTGAATAATCTTAAAATATGTTCTTGGAATGTCAGGGGCTTGCATAAACCAATTAAGAGGAGAACGGTGCTGAGCTTTCTGAAAAAAGAGAATGTTAACTTTGCTTTCTTACAAGAGACCTATTTGGAGGAGAGTAAGGATCTGTTTAAACTAAAACATAGCTGGATTGGTGATGTCTTTATGACATCTTATGCATCTAATACCAGGGGGGTTGCTATTTTAGTCAATAAGAATGTTGCCTTCAGATCCACACATGTTATAAAAGATAATGAGGGCAGATATGTCATTCTAAGGGGTATTTTGTTTGGCAAATCTGTGACTTTTATGAATATTTACTGTCCCCCAGGATATCCCACTGGTTTCTTAGCCAAAGCATTTTCAGAGTTTGTGGAACTGAGTGCAGATTATCAATATGTGGGAGGGGATTTCAACGTTCATATGAGCCCCCTCTTGGACAAATGTCCCCCGTCTAACATACCACCCAGTGGTCGGGCTAAAACGCTTGCCTCAATATGTAATGACATTGACTTTGCTGACGTTTGGAGGACACTTAACCCCTCTTCTAAAGCATACACGTTCTTCAGTAATCCCCATAAATGTCACACACGCTTAGACTACTTTTTTGCACCTAAGCGTTTGCTTAGCTCTGTGACATCATGCAAAATTGGCAGTATAATTGTGAGTGACCATGCACCTATTTATTTAGAAATCTCCTTTCGTGAGATAAATAGATTTTCTAGATCCTGGAGATTTAACTCTACCCTCTTGAATAATGATGTTTTCCTTGCTCACTTTACCTCTCAATTTAATACGTTTTATGAGGCAAATATTGGCTCTGCACCTAACCCTTCTATTATGTGGGAAACTATTAAAGTTTTTTGTAGGGGAATCATCATCTCTTATACGGCCAGCAGGCGGCAGCAGAGGGCAGCACAAGAAACACAGCTGGAGGATAGACTCCAACAAGCTGAACAGAGCTATTTGGAGACTCCTTCTGATGACAAATTGGGGCAAGTGAGTGCTGCTCGTATTGCTGTTGAATCCATGATGTCCCTGAAATCAGATAAAAGTCTTAAATTTGCCAAACAGCGCTTGTATGAATCAGGGGATAAACCAGGAAAATATTTGGCTTATTTGGCAAAAAAAAGGGAAACATCACAGACCATTGTCTCAATTAAAGATCCTGCTGGCAATATTACATATGAGACTCAAGCAATTAATAATGTGTTTGCTACATTTTATAAAAATCTATACAGATCAGAACAGAGTAATGATGCCCACCAAAATATGGATGACTTTTTCTCCAGCATTAACCTCCCTGTGATCTCAGATAGGCAGAGGGCTATTCTCAACGCTCCCATCACAAAGGAGGAGATCCGCGTTGCTCTTACAAATCTTCAATCTGGTAAAGCTCCTGGTCCTGACGGCTATGGATGTGAATTTCTAAAGAAGTTTCAAGGTGTATTAATCGACCCCTATTTGGCCATGATAAACCATTCATTTGAAACAGGGATCCTCCCCCAATCACTGAGGGAGGCAAATATCACAGTAATCCTTAAAAAGGGGAAATGCTCTGACGATTGCGCCTCCTATAGGCCAATCGCATTATTAAATTCTGATTTAAAATTACTGTCTAAAATATTGGCGCTACGTCTCGAACAACTACTCCCTGATATCATAGGACGAGAACAAACAGGGTTCATCAAGGCTCGTAACTCCTCTGATAGCGTACGGAGACTTCTTAATATTATCCAATACATGCATAGCACTAACGAGCCCGGCCTAGTGCTGTCGCTTGACAGCGAAAAAGCATTTGACCGCATTGAATGGCCATATCTCTTTCATACGATGGATACTTTTGGCTTAGGCGACACATTTATCAAATGGGTTAAAATTCTATATAATGACCCTCAGGCAGCGGTCCTTACAAACGGCCTTAGATCTAAAAACTTCTCTTTGCAACGCTCTAGTCGCCAAGGTTGCCCTTTGAGTCCGCTGCTCTTCGCCATCGCTATAGAGCCGTTTGCCCAGTCTATACGCCAATCATCTGTGATTTCTGGGGTTGTTATAGGAGAGAGAGAGCATAGAATTAATTTATATGCTGATGATGTCCTGTTATTTCTAACTAAATCAGATCTCTCTGTTCCTGGTGTTATGGATGTTATTACTAAGTTTGGATCCTTTTCAGGATATAAGATGAACTACTCCAAATCAGAGGCCATGCCACTGGGCTCCCTCCAAAACATTCCACCTGCCCCTGACCCGTTCCCATTTCGCTGGTCCCCCTCTGGCTTTGTTTATTTGGGTGTTCATATAACTCCCCTATTTGAACAAATGTATAGTGCCAGCATTGTGGAGGCTGATGCCAGCGTTGAGCAAATCACCGCAAAGGTCAAGGATGTATTAGGCAGCGATGAGCCACTTGTCCTGCTGAACAGCAAACATCAAGAAGTTCTTGATGATGAGGAGTCAAGAAGTAAGTGTGTATGATCACTCGAACCCCATATGGGCATCTGGAGTCCCTCAGGGCTCAATACTAGACCTTTTCTGTTTATTGAAGGGAAAGCATCCTCTGACAATAGCAATAGCTGATCAACAAGCTGACAATGCGATGCGTCGTGTTGTGAGCCAATGCTGGGGTTTTGCCAATGCTGGGGTTTAAGTGGTTAATGGCTTTTTCAAATATAGAACGTAATAAATATTGTCTGATTCCCAAAGGTCTACGTTATTGGACCATGAGAAGCAGGATCATCTATGCCGTGGCTGCAGATGTGTTTCAGGAGTTCCAGAATGAAAGGATGACCAGAGTGAGGTAATCCTTTTGATTTGAAGGCAAAAACCATGGAAAAAAAATAGTTTTAAATTATTATTATTATTTCAATTATTCGTTAAAGTTTGTACATAACCTTTTATTTATTTCCAATCTGTGTACACTGGCAGTCTCAGTGTAATTGTAAACAAATAATATATCATAGGTTGACTGTATAATTGACTGTAAACAAAGCAGTTGTTGTGGTGTGCACTTGTTGTGGTGTGCACTGTTATTTCTATTCTGTTCCAGCCGAAGGTCTGTCTCTGATGCCTGCATGAGGGCACAAAACATCATTCTTAAAATTGACGAAGTGAAAGAAGCAGCTCAGGGCATCCCAGCCATCACATCAACCCTCAACCAGCTGTCTGAACTGGCAAAGATCAAGAACACAGTAACCAGTCTGCATGGCCCTATGGAAGAGGCCTTTGCCTGCCCCGTCTGTAAAGGTACTTGTCTACTCTAGTACAAAATATACAATTTTACATTTAGGCATTAACCCATTCCAGATGGGAAGTTTTTTCATGAATAAAACATAAATATATATGTACTTTAAAGTTATGCATATTACACATACTATGACATCTTTCTACATAACATGCCATCTAAATTGAGGCTAGGGAAGTGCTACGGCTCAGGTGGAATCTGAATAGATGTGTCTTCAGATTAGTGAGCCGGCAGTTCTAAGTGCAATAGACTTGAGTTAATTACTAAAATGCTTTTCTGCATCAATGTATTCTTTGTTTGAAATCTTGCAGGCATAATGGAAGTGCCCATGTATGCTACATGCTGCAAGTCCTTCGTTGGATGCAGAGTGTGTGTGCTGCAATGGCTGTTGAATGCAAATCATTGTCTTTTCTGCAGAGCCAAAGTACTCCCAGTCAACGGTCTTGACAGTGTTTTGTCTTCTCTCAAGGACATGGAACAGGTTTAATATGTTACTCAGGTTCTGAGTTCGATTTAAAGGACAACTTAAGGTTTTTACAACAAGGGTTCATATTTTAGATTGCAATTAAAGAATATAAAAGGTCAGTGTTAAAATTATTTCATTTACTTATTTCTATTGTTTTAGAGATTATTATTTCAGTGGTTGGGGGCATGCATACAAGTGGCTAAATATGTCATTTTACACAGAATAAGCCCATTCCCAAGATGGATGGGGGCTAGAAGTGTTTTGGACCGAAAGGAACTGCTGGCTTATTTTGTCTAAAAAGACATATTTAGCCACTTGTACGCATGCCCCCATGCGTACGCATGCCCCACATTTTAGCACAGTAAACGCGATAAAACAATAGAACGAAGCAAATGAAAACATTTTAACACTCACTTTTTCTTTTCACTGATTACAATCTAAAATATGAACCCTTGTTGTAAAAAAACAAAGTTGTCCTTTAGAGTTGTGTTTATTTTATTACTATTAAACCTAAAGAGCACTAAAGGGGGTGGGGGGTCACATTACATTTTATTTGCACTGTCTACAGGTACAACTGAAGTGCCCATGTTTGCCACCTGCTGCGACTTCATTGTTGGATGTCAAACATGTGTGCGTCAGTCTACCTCAACTTTGTGTCCGAGGTGCCAGGTAGAGGGTTTGCAGGCTAATGTACATCAGCTTAAGGGGCTTGATCGGGTCTTGTCTACCCTCAGGAACACACAGACAGAGTAAGCTTTGTCATTGAACTGTCCTGAAACTACCTGTGTTCTGCACCCACCCATCTTTATTGATTGATTGTCTTTATCTTATTTTGTACATCTCTGCTGCAGCAGGCATAAGGTCTCTTGCAACTTTGTATAACAAGTCAAAGAGATGCACTTTATTCTTCTTGTTTGCTTGTTTAGTTTTACACACCTGTTCAATGTTTTGTGTAGAGAAAAGCTGAGTTCCAAAGTTGTGTTTATTTCATTACTATGAAACCTAAAGAGCACTAAAGGGGGTGGGGGTCACATTTAATTTTGTCTGTTTGTTAAGTTGTACACACCTGTTCAATGTTTGGTGTGTAGAGAAAAGCTGTGTTTGACATTTCAATTGACTACTTTATTCCTTGGGGGCGGCAGTGGCCCAGGGATGGAGTGGCTGGCAGATTGACCGGTTTCCCAGTTCGATCCTGGGCTCCCCCAGAGTTGTTGTCAAAGTGTGTTTGGTGTCGAAACGGGTTAATGCCTAAAATGTAAAATTGTATGTTTTGTACTAAACAAACATTTTCAAACCAAGCTAGTGTAAGCTGAACCACAAGGTGAACATCACAAAATAAAATAATAAAAAAGGATTAAAAGGTTAAACACTTTAATCCAACATACTTCATTGGGCACCTGCATCTTCCCCATTGACGCCAAATCACACTGAAACGCGCCACAACGTGATGCGAGCTTGTAGATTGGCAATTTTTCCCCCCCAGAATAGGGACACTGTTAAAGTGAGCTATACAGAGCTCTCTAGGCTCAGTGTTGCATGTTACCTCAGTGATGGTGAATGTTTACAGTGCTCTGTCCAGTACTTATTCAAAGTACATTTTACCTCATTGATGGTACAATTTAATGTTTTACATTTTCTATGTAATAAATGTTACATTTGCAAGTACACTGCCTCTTTATTTACTTTTTCAAATCACTTTGTAACAGGTCAATCACATATTTTGGTGACATTAAAGAAACCTAACTGGAGCTCTGAAAGAGTTATATATAAATGTACTACTTCACCCTCTCATGTAGGGCTGCCTTTGATTGTGTCTGTGGTGTCTGTTCTCCCTGATTAAAATTTTGGATAGGTCAAATCCTGAAGGCAGGGTTTACACTGGCTGTCAGAATCAGATCTGTGCCAGATCAGATCAGAACATATTTACAAGCTCCTATGTGTCACAACACATTGGAGCTTGTAGATCTGATCTGATCTGGCACAGATCTAATTCAGTCCAGATTCAGGCTGTCAGTGTAAACCCGGTCTAAGATACTAGCGCAGGGCTACTCGCAGGCCCAGGGCTGTGGCATGTCTGCAGCCCGTCATGGTCATACCAATAAAATGTACTGTATGTTAGAATATTTGTATATTATATTGTTCTAGCACCATTACAAATAAAGTCACCTTTGAGTTTTCAGGCCCACTGATCTATAATAAACTGCAATTGAAAACACATGCATGGGGCTTACAGTAAAGCAAAACAGACCCCAGTGAACCTCTGTAATGTTACTGTAATTGATCCCAGTCCACACCAATGATTCGCAACCAGTTGCAACTAACAAAGAGTTGCAGTCGGCAACATTTCAGGAAAGTATTATGCAGAATAACTGCTGCAAATATGTCTCATAAATAGTTTACGGTATATAAATAGCTTATGGCATATGTGTCCACATATGCCATATTTAGGCTCATACTGTACGTGCATAGGAAATATGTTTATGTTATATATTTTGTATACGTCCAGCAAAAAACATGCATATATTTCCTTTGTGGCGCTTGGATTTTTGGTATTTTGCTGAGTGCAACATAAGCCATCTTAATTTGAGTTGCCCAACTTCCCCTGTACTAGCATCATGTCCAGGGGGTGTACTTGTACACCAAGCTGCCTCATGCTATAGAAACAGGAGCTACGCAGAGCCCTATGGCCCTCATAGCTCGGCTAGGCTTAGATGAAGTAATCTACATGATTTCATCTCATCATCAAACTCCACTTCATCCTCTTCCCTTCCCTCTCATCATCATTATCATCACTGCTGACACCAGCAACCAATAGGTCAATGGGAGATTGGGGTCTTCTGCCACTGCTTGCTTCATCATAGGGCAGAAATACATAGCTATAACTGTATGTCTGACAGAAAGGCATGCATGCATGCTCTGAGGCCACAGTGGCCTTAATGCCCCAGCTGACTGTAGCACTGCTGTCTCTTTCTTGTCAATATGTAGACCAGGGTTTTCCAAAGTAGGTGCTATGGCTCCCTATGGTGCCTTGATGCCAGTCCAGGGATGCCACAGAATAATTTGATAATACTCATCAATATCACTTTAAGTAGTTTAACCACTTGTGATTTGCACTGACTTGATGAGCTCTTTTTACATCTACACCAACTATCTTCACCAAAAATAGCAGATTTACAAGGTCACAACAGTGACACGTTATAACACATTGGGAGCTTGTAGATCGGTTTGAAAACCCCTGATGTAGACACCAGTGTCTATTTCTTGTCTTTTGTTGAGATTCTGAATTCTCAAATCCCCCTTGACTTTGATTGGGGTATGGCTGAGCACAAATCAGATTGTAACGTATTTATTTCACTGTGGATAGTCTGCATATAACATTTTAAATCCTTAACCCTTACATTCAATTAATTATCTGAATAGACTAAAATCTTGTTTCATTCTATGGCCTTCCTGCCCTGTCATTTGGGCATTTGCCCTCAGAAAATGGACAACACCAAAGGCCAAGTGACCTTGACCCTAAAATGAGGAATTTCCAGGCCTGATTGCTACTGTTGATGAAGTCTGGTACATTATTATATTGCACTATATTATTTCACATTTTTCAAATTGTAATTGTAATCTTAAGCATTGCCATAATCCTCCTTGAGTCAGTATTTCCAGGTCTCTCTTGTGACATTTAAACGCTACTGTCTGCAGAGTACTGTGTTCCAACTGTATGCTTTTCAATGTTATGAGTTTAAAAAAGGATCTCAATTTAAACAAGCTAAGGCTTTCTTGTGTAATCTCCTTTTAGTTGACCGTGTACCAGTGAATCTGTAATGTCATGAAACTTTACCTTTTCCCTATGCAAACTTCTAATAAACTCTTCAATCAATCAATCAATCAATCAATCTGTATGTTCCAGTTCTATATTTTCCAGTGTTAAATAAAGTTTAGAACAAATGAAAAGAAGCCAATCACAACATGCCACGTCATCGCGCAGACGGTGCGCCAACGTGCTACGTCTTTACGCAGACGTAGAGCCAATCATATGATGCTACGTCATTCTTAGGCGCAGGATCTGAACTGATTGTTTACATGTTTTCAAATATGTCGCTGAATGAACATGCAGATTTTATTACTGACAAAAGAAGAAATGGAATGTCTTGTGGCGATATCGCCGCTGCATTATGTGCACAGTTTGGCATAGCACGGGGGTTTTCCGACAGGAATGTGCGGAGGTGGTGTGCTCGGCAGGGGCTTGTGAGGGACTACTGTTCGGATAGCCAACTTGAACTTGCTGTCGCTGAAGGTATAAATGAGGTAGGTTTATTATTATTATTATTATTATATTAATGAGCAGTGCAACTGCTCCTATATGTGACTTTGACTATGACGTAATTGCAGTTACACTGAATTTTAAGAAGTTGAAGTAGGCCACTGAAGTACGCCGCTATCCTAAACCATCAAGCATTTTCATATTGAAAAAACATTTATTATATTGATGTCAACCTCGTTTTTCTATATGTTAAAGTTATATAAATGTATTTCACACAATATATTCCACCTAGACTGGGACGTCGTTTGGACGAAAAATGATGACTGGGTATCTATCATCAAAGGGGATTAAAGCTGCTGAAGTCAGAGTGGGCAATGTCTTAAGAAGTATTCATCAACCCTACCATACTGCAAGACAGCAGGTAGGACTACTGGCAAATGTCTTTTCAATATTTCAATAAAAATGTATTATTTATAACAGTGTTTCCCCTAGCCAGAAAACAATTTGTCTGTCTTTCAATGTTATAATGAGATACTTAAAGTGTGGTTCCTGTGGAAATAAGCCTCGGCTTTCTAGGATCTCCTTTTAGTTGACCGTGTACCAGTGATTTGTCATGTAACTGTAAATTTTTCTATTGCAAACTCCTAATAAATTCTGCAATCAACCAATCAATCAATCAATCAATCAATGGGAGGGCGACACTGTAATGATGTTGTGGGGATTGTCAAGTTGTATAATAATGTTATTCTTATATTTTAGGGTGCCCGAAATCTCAACCCCATACCATATCATGCAGAATATATGGGCCACAAGCTGCATATTGATCAAAACGAGAAGCTTGTCATGTTCGGAGTTACCCATGTAATGGCTATAGATGGTTTCTCCAAGAAGGTTGTCGGTCACTCCACCATGCCAATAAAGAACAACATCATCATTTATGAGGAAGTGTACAGGTAAAATAACACTTATCAGTGCCTTGCTAGTAGTAATGGTAATAAATGGTAAGTAAACAAACACGTTCCCAGCTTGATTGGTTAAAGCAGGGGTTTGATTATGAATCAGGGACCACCACCCTCACTAAGAATCAACCTGGGGACCACACCACCTTTGTGTTGGGAGTTAGATTTAGCCTTAGAGATAAAACTAAAGAACATTTTGTTATTGTTGGATATGATTTTGTCCACAATTCCATGCTGTATTGACGAGAGATAACAGGCAAAATGAATGCAGATGTTTAATAATAATTTAACTATTGAGTGTAAAATGAAACCAAATGGACCCATAAGGGTCCAAAACACTTGTGAAAGACAAATGTAACTTTTTAATGACATTAAATAAATGACACCACGGTTTATTTTTCCAGCTGTACCATTATTGATCCAGTTTTGACATTATAAAATTCTTATTTTCACTTTGTTGATCTATGAATTCAAATAATGCTGTATGTATAATAGTTATACTGTATGTTTGTGATTTCCCTCAGACCTGCTGTGCTTTCTGATGGACTATGGGACCAGGTAGAGTATTGTTTTTTTGTTTTAAACCAATTGTAATGTCTATTTTTAAACTTGTACATTGGTTAAGACTAAAATAATCCGTTCATTCATTCATTCAGGTTCGAGTTGACTGCGGGAAATAATTTTATCTGACATTGTACGTCCAGGAAAAGCTGTCAGAACACAGACACAATCGTCAGAGGCTGCCCTACCGTCAGACATCCTCTACAAAGGTGAATGAAGTAAAGTAGATAGATGTGTGTCACTCACTCACTCACTCACACTCACTCACTCACTCACTCACTCACTCACTCACTCACTCACTCACTCACTCACTCACACACACACACACACACACACACACACACACACACACACACACACACACACACACACACACACACACACACACAAACACTGAATAAGCATTTCCAATGATGTAAGACTGACTGACACTATTCTTAAAACCTGCACAGAACCATGTGATAGAGAGAATGTGGTCAGAGGTGAATGCCAGAGTCAACTACCCTTTAAAGAGAGCGTTGGTACAGCTGCAGGACCAAGAAGAGCTGGACATGGAGGACAACACCTCAAAGTACTGTGTCTCAAACCTGACATGCCTCTTGGCCAGAATTGGCATTGAAAATGTCATACAGGCGTGGAACGAACACAGAATCCCAGGTTTGATTGATTGAATTTTACTATCTGCATTATGATCATGCCTTTCTCATAACTGAATCCAGTACTGACTATAAAATAGAAGCAGGACTTTTCTAGTTGAATGTAAGTAACCACTTAAATCTCACCACATTTTTCTAAAGGAAGGGGAGTACCAAATGGACTGGCTCAAGGCGGGTGTCCTGCTAAAGTTCCAGAAGACCTTCTGCCTGTTGGTGCCGTTGCAGCCGACATGTACCAACAGGAGTTGGGGTCAGCCTTAAAAAGAGAAAGCGTTTTTGGACGTGATCCATTTCCCTCAGAAGAAGCCCGACAACGGGCTGAAAGAGAGTTTGGTTCTCAGTTTGAACTGTTGTCTCTATACCAAAATGTGGTTCACGATTATTATGACCCATTTAAAGATGCTGTTAGGTCCCTTATAGATAGCACCAGAAGATGTGTTTGACTTGTTACATAGTGACCTGTAATTATCAAAGATGCAGTAAACTTTAAGTCAGGGGTCTTCAACGTTTTCAGGCCAAGGACCCATTAGCTGAGAGAAAGATGAAGCAATAAATTGACCTTTCACTATGTACTTAGTCTGTTCTTTTTCCCCCTCTACACAAGACCTCTTTGCCAAAAATGGCAGATCTACAAGCTCGTAGATCGTCTATTTTCAGCTAAATTTCTCAGAATATGGGTTAAAGAGAAAAAGGTTTCCTATCACAGATTAAAAGGACCCCCTGTTGAAGACCCCTGCTTTAAGTAATTTGTTTATAAAAGTCATTTAAGTGTTTCTGTAAAGCCTTTAACAGTTTTGCAATAAACAGTTTTGCAATAAACAATCTTAAACAACTGCAACTCCAGTGCATCACTACCAGATTACCAGATGTCACGGTTTTAGTTTGACCAGTTTGCTGAAATGAACACGGTTACGACTAATGTAAGTATAACCACTTTAATGCACTATTTGGGTGAGAATTATGTCTCTCGATGTAGTTTTCTTTAAGAGTTATGGCATTTAACCCCAGCCCTACTCCACTAGGTGCAAATAGCTTAAACCTAATACAGTGTTATGTTTTAGTAATAGAGGAATGGTAACAAAGTGATTTGAAATCGTCAATGAAGAGGCAGAGTACATGCAAATATAACATTTATTCCTATCAAAATGTAAAACATTAAATTGTAAAATCAAATGTAAACATTGTGCCATCATTGAGGTAAAATGTACTTTGAACAAGCTGAACTTCATGTGGAACTTGAGGTAAAAACAATTGTTTTTAAAGTGCCATTTCCACAAGGTGAACATCACATCACAAAATAAAAGAAAAATATTGATTTTCAAAGAACACATTGATGTGGAACATTTGGAAAACAAAGAAATTGAAGTGTGTTTAGCACTAAACAAATCCTTCCTATCAAAATGTAAAACATTAAATTGTAAAATGTAAACATTGTGCCATCATTGAGGTAACAAGCTGAACTTCAAGTGGAACTTGAGGTAAAAACAATTGTTTTTAAAGTGCCATTTCCACAAGGTGAACATCACATCACAAAATAAAAGAAAAATATTGATTTTCAAAGAACACATTGATGTGGAACATTTGGAAAACAAAGAAATTGAAGTGTGTTTAGCACTAAACAAATCCTTCCTATCAAAATGTAAAACATTAAATTGTAAAATGTAAACATTGTGCCATCATTGAGGTAAAATGTACTTTGAACAAGCTGAACTTCATGTGGAACTTGAGGTAAAAACAATTGTTTTTAAAGTGCCATTTCCACAAGGTGAACATCACATCACAAAATAAAAGAAAAATATTTTCAAAGAACACATTGATGTGGAACATTTGGAAAACAAAGAAATTGAAGTGTGTTTAGCACTAAACAAATCCTCAATCACTTGAAAATGAATATTGTCAATATCAGTCCTGAGTCAACACAGCCATCTACCAAGAGATTTTTGAGCACTTTGTGGTTCTATACAGTACATTGACAAGCTTTGTGGAGACTCAGATTCCTTTTCAAGCATTTGTCACCAACCTACTTCATTGGCCACCTCCATCTTCCCCATTCATGCCAAATCACACTGAAATAGCTATTTTGTAAGCTCACAATGCACCACAATGTGGTGCGAGCTTGTAGATTGGCCATTTTCCCCCAGAATAGGGACACTGTTAAAGTGACCTATACAGGACACTTCGACAACAACTCAGGGGGAGCCCGGGATTGAACTGGTAACCTTGTGTTTACCATCTGGTGAATCTGTCGGCCACTCTACCCCTGGGCCATTGCCGCCCACAGAAAGTAGAAGACTTTTCTGAAATGTCAATCACAGCTTTTCTCTACACACCAAACATTGAACAGGTGTGTACAACTTAACAGACTGTGCAAAGAAAATTAAATGTGACCCCCACCCCCTTTAGTGCTCTTTAGGTTTCATAGTAATGAAATAAACACAACTTTGGAACTCAGCTTTTCTCTACACAAAACATTGAACAGGTGTGTAAAACTAAACAAGCAAACAAGAAGAATAAAGTGCATCTCTTTGACTTGTTAAACAAAGTTGCAAGAGACCTTATGCCTGCTGGTGCAGCAGAGATGTACAAAATAAGATAAAGACAATCAATCAATAAAGATGGGTGGGTGCAGAACACAGGTAGTTTCAGGACAGTTCAATGACAAAGCTTACTCTCTCTGTGTGTTCCTGAGGGTAGACAAGACCCGATCAAGCCCCTTAAGCTGATGTACATTAGCCTGCAAACCCTCTACCTGGCACCTCGGACACAAAGTTGAGGTAGACTGACGCACACATGTTTGACATCCAACAATGAAGTCGCAGCAGGTGGCAAACATGGGTCTGTTTCAAGCATTTGTCACCTGCCCACCACAGAGCCAAAACTAATAGTAACTGGTGTACTTTCTCTTAAATGTATTGTTAAGAGGAAGATGAAAGACACCAGGACCCAATCACACAGATGAGCTTAACACATTGCAGACAGGAACCCCTTTTTGTGTTTTTACACCTCAGGACGGGAACACGTTTGGTACAGTATGTACAGTAAATGGTAACATTTTTTGGTATCTTTTGAATATTAAAGTTAGGTCAGGATTTTGAATATATGCAACCTACAGTTGCATATATCAGGGGTTCCAAACTTTCTTGTCTCGCACCCCATAAATATATTTTTTAATCCAAGGCACCCCTACATTATAATTTTCACTCCCAGCACCTTATATTTATAGCATATTGTCGTTGTCGGGTGGAAACCTTGTATGTCCAAAACCGTTCATTTTATATTTATCAGCTATAAAATGTACTAAACTAGTGAAAACAGCCGATCTACAAGCACACGATGCGAGGCGTTGTGTGCTTGTAGATCTGCTGTTGTCACTAGTTTTGTGCGACGGTCTTGTATGATGAAGCAGGGCTTTGCTTTACCAAAAGACGTACACATTTGAAACTTGGATACGAGGTTTCTGCCCGACAGTGACGATATTTTAGTGATTATGTTGCGAGGAAAACGTTGAGATAATAGCCATTTTGGTTAGAACTGACTGAAAATAACTTTGTACTTCAAGTTCAATAAATTCCAAATACTATCAAATGATCTTGCGGCACCCCTGGACTGCCGTCGCGGCACCCCAGGGTGCCCCGTCACCCACTTTGAAAACCCCTGGCATATATTATACATACCATGACAGATCTCACAGGTGAAGGCTTCATGCAGACTGGCTGCTGTACGTTTGATCTTTGCCAGATCAGACAGCTGGTTCAGTGCAGATGTGACACCTTGCAGGCCCTCGGCTGCTTCTTTCACCTGAAAAATCCTAGCACTGATGTCTTGCGGTGAAGGGACTTCGGGCGCTCGCCTTGAATGAGGAAAAAGAAAAAATAGGATTCTAGATTTCCCCCTCCCAAATGGTGCACCTGGGCATTAGCTTTTCTATAATTAAAAGTTTCAACCTATGACATTTGTTTACAATTATGCTGACCGAAAAACAGATTAGAAAATAATAAACAGTTATGTTCACAGGAATAAAAATTACATATTTGTGTTTTTGCCTGAAGGCAAACTGTCAAATGGATGTCAAATGGATTACCTCAATTTGGCCATCCTTCCATTCTGTAACTGTTCAAATTCCGTAGAAGTCAAGGAATAGACGATCCTGTTATTCGAATCCCAATAATCTGGGCCTTTGGGAATCAGACACATGGATTAAAGCAAATTTAAGTCTCAAGACTGAACGGGTTTTGTTAGACCAAGTCCTAAGTCAATTGTAAGCTTATAGATTGTCTATTTTCGGTGCATCACATGCTGCTAGAGAAGACATGTTGAATTCTATGAGATCCAAAAGATTGAAAGTCGTGGTGACTGAAAACTTTAATCCATGCAGACAATATTTATTAAGTATATTTGAAATTATCGTCATTCACTTTAATCCACTATTTGTAAGCAAGTGCCTGACCATACAACTTACTTTGTGTAACCTCTGAGTCCATGTATTCATATCCTTTGTTGTCAACAAGGATAAGTGGCTCATCGCTGCCCAATATGGCCATCAACTTCGCCTTGATGCCCACCAAGGTTGCATCGGCCTCTGCAAGGCGAATCTCCAGCGTCCTTTGAGTGAACAGGTTGCCGTCCACAATCTGCCCAATCCAGATTGGCCTGGGCATAAAAACACAAATTATTCCTACAGAATAAAACGTGAGTTGCTAAGCAAGAACAGTGTGAGATCCTTTGTTCATGGAAAAAAAAATTTTTTGAAGCGGTGAAGAGTCAAGAATAAACAGGTTTTCGCAAAAACAAAATGTGTGTCCCATGTCCATATATGGTCATTTCAGTCCAGAATGAACAGGTTTTTTCAAAAACAAAATGTCTGTCACCTCATGTCCATATATGGTAATTTCAGTCCAGAATGAACAGGTTTTATCTGTCCCGTACGTCCAGAATATCAGTCCAGAATGAATAGGTTTTTTCAAAAACAAAATCTGTGTCCCATATATATGGACATTTCAGTCCAGAATGAACAGGTTTTATCTGTCCCGTACGTCCAGAATATGTGTAGTGTCCGTCCCGGTCTGATGATTGGATACTTTGAGGATTGGTCAAGCTTCACATGACAATTCGGCCCTCCAGATAAAATCATTCATTCAGAATATAAAGAATGTATAGATCACAGAGTTCATAACTCTAGAACACATAGAATAACAGTTCACCGCTTCACTTCGAACCGAGGTTTGATTTTTCATAATTGTTTTGTTAACACAGTCTAGTAGCATGTTAAAAATCAAACTTCGAAGTGAAGCGGTGAACTTTTATTCTATGTGTTCTAGAGCTATGAACTCTGTATATACATTCGGTTCAAAGTGAAGCGGTATGTGTTCTAGAGCTTCAGAATTCTGAATGATTTTATCTGGAGGGCCGAATTGTCATGTGAAGGTTGACCAATCCTCAAAGTATTGGACATTTTTAATCATCCAATCAGACCGGGACGGACACTACACACATATTCTGGACGTACAGGACAGATAAAACCTGTTCATTCTGGACTGAAATGACCACATATGGAAGTGGGGGCACACATGGGACACACATTTACGGACAGATAAAACCTGTTCATTCTGGACTGAAATGACCATATATGGACGTGGGGGACACACATGGGACACATAAAGCCACTCCTTGGAAGTGGCTTTCACCGCTTAAAAATATAAGTAGCATATTTTAATCTATTCAGTAACAGCTGTGCAATTCAAACAATCTATCATTAAACACAACAGTAAAATATGTTCCATTTTGCCTCAAGTACTCCCTGTAATACCTTTGCATACCCCTAGGGGTACACATACCTCCATTTGAGAAACACTGGCCTATATCAGTACATATAACTAACCTAAAGAATGATCTGGTTGGTTGGTGGTTGGCCCTGGCTCGTGGAGTAGATGTGTGTGCCACTGCTGCTTCAGTGGGTGCTGCTGAAGCAGCAGCAGAAGAGGGCCTGCCTCGCTGAAAAGAAAATGGCAACCCAACAGCACGCGTGGGTGGAGGGAGTTGTTGGCTTAGCGCCGGGTCCGGGTTACCATGAACCTAGTCGGGGATAAAGAAAAGAGAACAAAAAATAAACAAAAATAAAACAATTCACAGGAGGCAGGCAGTGATCACCCCATGTGCACCTAACCCTAACCCTGTATTTCTTAGTCAATGTGTTTGTAAAGGTGTCTGGTAACAAACAAATACTGAATGTAGCCTACCTCATAGTGCCCCAGATGCACCAGTTTATAGCCAGGAAAACTTTTTGTTTCCCGGTCTGCAAATATGGCTGTGTTCGTGTGATCCGTAATGTATACGGTACTCGGAATGACCTGTTTAGAAAGAATGAAAATTCCCATTAATGCTTACAGCATTAGTTATCAAAGTCTGGGGACCCCCAGCGGTACTTTGCAGGGGGTCCCCAGCTAGATGGCTAGCTAGGAACCAAATGGACCCTTATGGTGTCTGTAACTCTGAGAATGTACAAATAGAACCAAATGGTTTCATTTGGCAACACTCAGTGTTGGAAAAAGTACTCACATTCTATACTTAAGTAAAAGTAACAATACTGCACTATAGAAATACTCTGTACAAGTAAATGTCTGGAATTCAAAATGTACTTGAGTAAAAGTATGAAAGTGCTGACATCAAAATGTACTTAGAGTACCAAAAGTAAAAGTACAAAATGTTTGAAAATAGCAGATCTACAAGCTCACACTTGGATATTTTTCAAATAGCCATGGTATAAAATATGGCTAATGTGGTTCATGTATGATTTATAATATTATAATGTATATCTGCAAAGTAAATAGTCACTAAAGTTTTCAAATAAATGTAGTGGAGTAAAAGTACAATATTTGGATCCGAGATGTAGTGGAGTAGAAGTAAAAGTACTGAAAACTGGAAATACTCCAGTAAAGTATAAATACCTCAACTGTACTTAAGTAAATGTACTTAGTTACTTTACACCACTGGCAACACTCTTGTGTAGACTATGGCATGTGAAACTGGGGGTCCTTGAAATTAAATGGTTGAGAATCACTGCTAGAGCAGTAAATCACTGCTAGAGCAGTAACAGCCCTGTGATGGGGGTCCCTGGTGTAGCCTGCAAGTGGGGGTACACAGGCTAAAGGCCCATTCCCACGGGGCCAGATAACAGATAAAAAAAATCTCTTTCTCCAGATATTTTCCCATTCAAAGTGGATGGTAGATACAGATACTCTGTATCTACCATTTGTTTTAAGGGGTATGATGCATAACGTGGTTATGGCGTTTGCCGTAAAAGCACTGCTTTTAGCCGGTAGCTACAATCCATGGATTAATTTTATCACGATAAGCAAACAACGTGGCGCATAAAAAACATACAGTTACAGTACCTGGAACACCAGAGATATCTTCTCGGTGGTCATATCGGGGTCCGAAAAGGTTTGGTGCAGGTTTCCTCGGTATAACACGTACTCTAACTCCTCCATGTTAACAATGATAATGAACCGAAGTTGTGAAGAACTGCAGTTTTCGCGCCGTCGTTGGAGAGTGAGACCAAAGTTGGAGACTGCTTCCGGGGCGAAGGAGGGGGAGCGGGAGGAGGGAGGAGGGAGGAGCGAGCGAGCGAGCGAGGGAGGGAGGGAGGGAGGGAGGGGGCGAGGTAGGAGCAGCGTGTATCAAAACCGATCGCTTGTTCTCGAGTAAAAGCAGGACCACATTCCAAGTCCTTCATTCTGTTTTGAACCACAGCAACGAGAAGCTCGAACCGGGTCTTATTTTGTTCTTACAATACCTAATTCTAAGTTTTGTTTTGCCACTTCCAAACAGGATTCAGAAACGGGCCGTTTGGGACTGTTTTGGACTGTATTCTGAATTAAAAGTTAAAACATTTAAAACAAATTCGTCAGTGGCCGACGTATACACGGACCGAGGAGACATGGGGAGATCAGTCAGCTTTAAACACACTGAAATCACACAAGACACAACATGTGGGAGGACAGTGCAAGCTGTCCCAGGACCTGAAATCATCAAAACAAACTCAATCCATGAGGAGTCACACAGGGAAGAAAAGTTTTAGTTGTACTGAGTGTGGCAAAATGTTTAATCAAAAGGGAAATCTGAAGACTCACACAATGATCCATACAGGGGAAAAGCCCTTTTCTTGTACAGTGTGTGGTAAACGTTGTCTTCACATGGGTCATCTAAAAACACACATGATGACTCATACATGAGAAAAGCCCTTTTCTTGTACCATTTGTGGTAGAGGCTGTGTTAACACAAGTAATCTAAAATCACACATGAAGACTCATACAGGCGAAAAGCCCTTTTCTTGTACTGTTTGTGGTAAACAATGTAGTCAAAAGGGTGATGTAAAAACACACATGAGGGTGCATACAGGAGAAAAGCCATTTTCTTGTACAGTTTGTGCTAAAAGCTTTGCTCACAGGAATGTTCTAAAAACACACATGCAGAGTCATACAGGGGAAAGGCCCTTTTCGTGTACAGTATGTGGTAAAGGTTGTCCTACCACTAGTGATCTAAAAAGACACATGATGACTCATACAGGCGAAAAGCCTTTTTCTAGTACAGTATGTGGTAAAGGCTGTCTTCACATGGGTCATCTAAAATCACACATGAGGACGCATACAGGGGAAAAGCCATTTTCTTGTGCAGTTTGTGGTAAAAGCTTTGCTAAAACAAGTCATCTAAAAACACACATGAAAATTCATACGGGGGAAAGCATTTAGTTTAAGTTAGTTCACACAGACGACAAATGATCATTTAATACACACAATTGAACATTATTTTATTTTGATGGATTGTGCTTTGCTTGCTCCAGAACAGTAGAACAGAGTCTGTCCACATTTGTCAGAATTTAACAAGTCATATTCATGTAATATGTAATATTATAACATGTAATAATGGTGTAGCTGTTCACTGTGTTGACATGTGTGTGTTTGGATTCTTAGATTATCAGAGCATTTGGTAGATAACAGAGACAGTTGAAATCACACCTTTTTTTGATTGATTGAATACTTTATTAACTATTTCAAAGACATGTACAGGGAAGTACAGTATAATGTAAGGTCTGCTTAAACGTGTTTCAAGAAAGTATATTGCTTGTTTCAATTTCCATTGGATTCCTATAGTTCGATTACTTGTTAATATTCTGTTACGTTGTTTTGTGTCTTTATAAAGTTGCATTGTAAACTCAAAGAACCCTCTTCATACGTGGGGAAAATAATGATGATGTTTGTTTGATTTAATAAAGGTTTCACCACTACATGTTCTCTGTGTGTGCTTTATCATTAAGTGTGCCTGCTATGCAATAGCAAAACACTTATTGTAATCCGCCATACTTAAGTCATTAAGTCATTAAGTCTTTCGCCACGAATTTCTGCACGTAATAACTGCCGCACAATTAACGCCACCGCCGCAATATATACATCAAAACGTGCGGCTCGGCCGGGAATGGTGTGCTATTACTTTTCTTTCCGATCCGCGTTACCATTGCGACGTAATTCGCAAAAAACGACGCCCAAAAACCCCATTGACTTAGAATGGGGGAAATTTCGGCACGTAATAACTGCCGCAAGATTTACGCCACCTCCGCAATATATACATCAAAACGTGCGGCTCGGCCGGGAATGGTGTGCTATTACTTTTCTTTCCGATCCGCGTTACCATGGCAACGTAATTCGTAAAAAACTACGCGCAAAAACCCTCATTGACTTTGAATGGGGGACTCAGAAAAAAACCCAGAAACTTTGGCGCCACATAACTCTGCCATACTTTTGCCTAGCAACGTGATTTAAACTTTAAAATGCACACACAACTTTGGTCTTTTCCGGCCAATAGGGATGAGCTGTAATTGATTAAGCCCCGCCCCCTCTGTATTCCTATTGGCTGGGTTTTAAACAGCCACTACTCCAGTTCACAGCATGGTACCGTCTTGAAACTTGGTGTCTGGACTTAAACGGCCAATAGGGACTTATTACTTAAGCCCAGCCCCCTCTTAAGCCCCGCCCCTATCTTCCTATTGGCTTAGCTTTAAACAGCTTTATCTCCAGTTTGCAGCATGGTACCGTCTCGAAACTCGATGTGTGTACTTACATGGCAAATAGGAACTATCTGTAAATGCTTAAGCCCCGCCCCCTCTGCCTTCCTATTGGCTGGGCTTTAAACAGCCATGTCTCCACTTTCCAACACGTTACTGGTCACAAATTCGGTGGGTGGTCCCACAGTCCCAACGGCTAACCGCTAATGCTAATGCTAATGCTAACAAATGCTAATGCTAACACATGCTAATGCTAACACATGCTAATCCTAATGCTAACACATGCTAATGCTAACAAATGCTAATGCTAAAAAATGCTAATGTTAACATATGCTAATGCTAATGAATGCTAATGCTAACGAATGCTAATGCTAACAAATGCTAATGCTAATGCTAACACATGCTAATGCTAACAAATGCTAATGCTAAAAAATGATAATGCTAACATATGCTAATGCTAACGAATGCTAATGCTAGCAAATGCTAATGCTAACAAATGCTAATGCTAACACATGCTAATGCTAACATATGCTAATTCTAATACATGCTAATGCTAACAAATGCTAATGCTAACAAATGCTAATGCTAATGCTAATGTTAACATATCCTAATGCTAACGAATGCTAATGCTAAAAATGCTAATGCTAATGCTAACAAATGCTAATGCTAATGCTAACACATGCTAATGTTAACAAATGCTAATGCTAAAAAATGCTAATGCTAACATATGTGACCACTCACAGAGTTTTCAGACACAACTCGGGGGTAATGGATTTCTACAATAGAGCTAAATGCATTCGATTTTATTTTTGGGGGGTTTTCGTTTCTAGCCATAATAAAACAGTTTGAATGTTGTAGGAGGTTTTTATAACAAGAGATAGGCGTTTTAGGTTCACTAAATGGTTAAAATTAAATCTTAAACATGGCTCTGTTTAAGACATTTTCCGTGGTTGTTTGGGGGTGTAACATTCTTCCACGTATTTAAATAGAGTGCTTGCGATTGGTCTCGCGGCTCGCCTATTGTTCTCCCTCCTGGCTGAGCACCGCCGCAGCACCGCCCATAAGCACACGTGTTTCTAACAGTAAACACAACAATATCAATGTATTTTTTTAATGGCTAAGTTTGCTACTCACTTTGTGTCAGCACGCTTGTTATAATGCGTTGAATCATGTACCAGGAACACAACAGGACAGCTGCCTGTCTCCACAGTGGCGATCACTCAGATCGAAAAAGTGAGACGTTTTAGCGTGGTGAAAAGAGTTGATCTGCAAGCTCACAACATGTTGCGAATGCAACGTGTTGTGAGTTTATAGATCAGCTAGTTTCAGAATGCATTGCAACACGTTGTACGAGGAAGTGAAAGTCCGGCTTGACTGCGGAGTTGAGTCGCTTTTTTGCAAGGAGCGTTTCTCTTTCTTTCTTTTTCTCTCTCCCCCTCCCCCTCCCTCTCTCTTTCTTTGTCAAGACTCGGTGGTTCAATCTAGCATAGAAAGATCCGGGGATCAATTGGTTTATAATCAGCGTCAGATTAAGTTTATTCTTATTGCATGCACCGTTTCACATGACCACTGAGCTCCCTCTTTCTGTCTCATTCATGTTACAAAACCTGTCGCGTCGCTACCTTCTCCGTGAGAGAGAGAGATGACGGGTGAATTACTGATGACTGGTAAAGTGAGCATCACTCTGTATGGAGAGAAAAGAGAGAGAGGCGGGGGGGGAGGGGAGGAGTGACTGGTAAAGTGACCATCGCTTTGGAGAGAGAGAGAGAGAGAGAGAGAGAATCGCGTCTTTGGGCAAAGAAATAAGAGTAGTGGTGGGAAAAGTTCTCAGATCTTTACTCAAGTAAAAGTATCAATACTATAATGGAGAAATATTCAGAATTTACTTGATTAAAAGTATACAAGTATTTCCATCAAAATGTACTTAAAGTAAACAGAAATAAGTAGGCCTACTCATGAAGTAGGCATCTTTCATTATTCATTTCATGTTTTCAATATGTATAGGCTATAAAATAATACTTTGAAAATAGCAGATCTACAAGCTCACAGCGTAGTGGAGTAAAGATATTAGAAATACTCGAACAAATACCTCAAAATTATACTTAAGTAGAGTACTTAAGTAAATGTACTTAATTACTTTATACCAGTGGTTCTCAAACTGTGGGGTCTCCAAATTATATTTTGGGGTCCCCAGATGATTAGCTTAATGTCATTTTATTTGTTTATTTTGGGGGTCACAGCCTAAAATGGTTTGAGAACCCCTGCTTTAAATACCATTCATGAGTTATGAGTATTATTAGATCTACTGGCTTGAAGGTCTGTCTTAATGTGAAATGTGTTTTAAATATTGACAGACAGTTGACAGCTAGTGGGGGAGTGGTTAGAGGTGGGGTTAACTACTATGTCACTCCCATTTTCTGGGACCTGAAAAGGTGTTAAAATAGAGAAACCTTTCAAGGGCATTTTCTTTGCTTTGGTGTTTCTGGACTTACAAGTTTCAAATGACCGTATCTTCTTCAAATTTTGTCAAATTTCTAATAATGATACATCATATGAAAGCTTAGATTCTGTACTTTCGGAAAATGTGAAAAGTAGAAAAATGACCATGGCCCCGTTGTGTCTGAAAACACCACGAGCGGTCACATATGCTAATGCTAACGAATGCTAATGCTAGCAAATGCTAATGCTAACAAATGCTAATGCTAACACATGCTAATGCTAATACATGATGCTAATGCTAATGCTAACACATGCTAATGCTAACAAATGCTAATGCTAATGCTAACACATGCTAATGCTAATACATGATGCTAATGCTAATGAATGCTAATGCTAGCAAATGCTAATGCTAACAAATGCTAATGCTAACACATGCTCATGCTAATACATGATAATGCTAACAAATGCTAATGCTAATGCTAACAAATGCTAATGCTAACACATGCTAATGCTATGCTAACATATGCAGATGCTAACACATGCTAATGCTAAAAATGCTAATGCTAATGCTAACAAATGCTAATGCTAACAAATGCCTAATGTTTAAAGGAAAACAAATCTATGATAATGCTAATGCTAAAAAAATGTTAATGTTAAAGCTAATGATAAAAATGCTGATGTAAAACTGCTATACAAGGTTGCACACACTTAGCGAGCTGCAGGCACACTTAACATTTCTTAGAAATTTTCTTTTCTAGTCATATTTACATTCAACCTGGGTTTAGTAGCATTGAAATTGCGAGTAAATTTGTAGGAGTTGAGTGTTATTTAACTACTTATTGATTAATATGGATCAGTAACTCAGGTTTAATCAAATTGTTAAAATCACTTTACATAATCAAATAGTTTCACTGGAGCATTCTAACACTCTCACACACAAATCCTGCGTCCTCCATGACTGCAATGCTCACATGTTTGGCCTTAAATAAAGAGCCCAATGTTGAAGTTGTGACTTTGATCAGTGTGTGATAATATCAGCTGCTTGTAGACATGCTATGGGGAGGTGTTAGCCGGGGAGCCACAGGCCCAAAAGCTCAAAGAATAGGGTTTTACCTGTGACGTCATGACATACTTTTTATTTTAGTTAAGTGTGCCTGCCATGCAACGCAATGGCAAAACACTTATTGTAATCCGCCATACTTAAGTAAGTAAGTAAGTAATTAAGATCCTTGCAAATTTCGGCACGTAATAACTGCCGCACGATTTACACCACCGACGCAATATATACATCAAAACGTGCGGCTCGGCCGGGAATGGTGTGCTATTACTTTTCTAAGAGAAAAGTTGTATCGTTTAATTGATATTAATTTATTAGTGAATTAATTTTACCCATTGACTTATAATGGGAATCGCAAAAACTCACATTCAATATTTTTTTTCTCGCAAACCATAGGGGCTACAGTTTCAAAACTTGGAGAGGAGATTTATAATGATATCAAGGATTAAATAAAAAATAATTTCGTCAGTTGGCCTCATGGTGGCGCTATAACAGTCCACTTTACCTTTCGGCCTGTAACTCTTGAACCGTGGGTCGGAAAATTAAAATTCCTTTTTCCCTGGATTCCTTGGGTCATGACGCATCTCCTCATATAGGCCACGCCCATTTGCGTCAGGATAGATTTTCCGCCATTTTGAATTTTCTTCAAAACACACTTTTTGCTCCTTTTCCTACATATTTTCTCCAAATGTCACAAAAATCAATACACACGATCTATGGACTCATGCGATAAACATATTTAAACGATATTTTGATATTCCATACCGTTCTTCCGTAACAGGGTTCCAAAGTTAGCGGGAGGAGCCCGTTTTGTAAGAAGTAGCCATAAATCACAAACGAAACATCCAGTCAACACCAAATTTTAACCACAAGTGGGGGGCGCTATACTGAACATATACCCAAAAGCATTTCCACTTCGACCCATGGGGGCACCACAAACGCGCAAAACGTAACCGTTTCATGCCAAAACGTAACCGTTTCATGCCAAAACGTGTTTTTCAGGGGGAACGACCCTCTCAAAACGAAACACTAACACCAACCGCTACACAAGGTTGCACAGACTTAGCAAGCTGCAGGCACACTTAAAATTTCTTAGAAATTTTCTTTTCTTGTTTTCTTATTATTAGTCAGTCAAACAACAAACATTTTCATGTCAAGGAATCCCAAACACAGATGCCAGCTCCAAGTCTGTGGACTGTAGGTGATCGGAGAGGGTTTTTAGAGGCTGAAGATGCTCTCCAGCATAGTGACATGCAGAACAAACTGTCCATATAGTATAGAAGTCAGTCAGTTGTCTTTCACATATTCATATATATATATATATTTAATTTATTTATTCCATAAATATCTTTCATCACAATTGGGTTTGGGACAAATACACATGCCCCCCCCCCCCCCCCCCCCCCCGTGTGTATTTGTCCATAGACCCCAAAATTAAAATATTTAATTGTTTCAGAAACATAAGATCTACAAGGTCACATTGTGACACCTTGTGAGCTTGTAGATCTGCTATTTTCAATCAGCCAAAGTAGCCTACTTATAAGGTGAAAGTTGTTACACTGATTTAAAGGACAACTTTAGTTTTTTACAACAAGAGTTCATATTTTAGATTGTAATTAAAGAATATAAAAGATGAGTGTTAAACAATTTTCATTTACTTCTTTCTATTGTTTTAGAGATTCTTATTTCAATGGTTGGGGGCATGCGTACAAGTGGCTAAATATGTCATTTTACACAGAATAAGCCCAATCCCAAGATACAACGCAACCTTTCATGGTTGGATGTGACTAGAAGTGTTACTGTAAATAACAATAACGAAACTGCTGCCCCACATTTTAGCACAACAAACGCGATAAAACAATAGAACGAAGCAAATGAAAACATTATAATACTCACTTTTTCTTTTCTCTAATTACAGTTGTCCTTTTAAGTTGTAATTAAGTTGTCCTTTAAATGGCATGTTAACCGATCTTCCTGGGGACCGCTTCAATGACCCCAGAGGGTCCCCGGACCCCACTTTGAGAACGTCTGTCCTTTGGAGGGTTCAGATCCCTCTGGTCAGCAAGGGGTCTTCAACAGTTCAGCAGGGGGTCTGGGACCCCGAGGGGGTCCTCAGAGTTACTGAAATCTCACATCCCTATTCTGGGGGGAACATTAACCGAAAATAACCGATCTACAAGTCCACAACGCCTCACAGCGAGAGGTGGTGTGGACTTGTAGATCAGTTATTTTCATCAAAGGGGTTTGGTGTAGACTATAGAGGGAAAAAAGAGCAGACCAAGTACAAAGCCAAAGGTGAAGTTTACTAAGTATTCAGGGTGAAATGCTTGGAATGGACAAAAACATTGATAGTCTAAGAAGCTATCCATGACATCTGTGAATGTTATACAACATGTACTGGGGGTCCCTGTTCATCTCTCATCTACAATACGTAGTGGGGGTCCCTGCTTCATCTCTCATCTATACAATATGTAGTGGGGGTCCCTCCTTCATCTCTCATCTATACAATACGTAGTGGGGGTCCCTGCTTCATCTCTCATCTATACAATATGTAATGGGGGTCCCTGCTTCATGTCTCTCTCAGCTAAGGGGTCATTGACCTGAACAATCTTAATGTTAGGCCCAGACAAGAGGACACTGTGTCCTGATACGACCCCTCCAGCCACACGCACGCACACACACACACACACACACACACACACACACACACACACACACACACACACACACACACACACACACACAGCAACGGATCAATAGTTAATGGTTGACTAGATCAAATCCCACAAAAAACATGCTGATGTAGCGACACAAGGTTGCTTGCCGGGACCCACGCACAAGTGGGCCCCAGCAAACTAACAACTCAGACACACAACTGCAACAAATGGACATTCCACAGGAGAGAAGTGTTGGCACTTTGAATCATTTTTGCATAGACAGGATATGCAAAAGGGGGTTGGGTTGGCGGTGCCCGGAATCGAACCCATGACCTTGCGGTACAAAGGCGAGAGCTCTACCGACTGATTTACCCGGGTACTACATTAACCTCGACATCAAACGAATCCCGTGACAGTTATGGTGCCCAGAGCACAGAGTAGGAGAGGGGGAGTAGCTCAAGCCCCCTCTCACCTTTTAAACCCATGACCTTTCCATTGTTTTGTTTTTTCTTTTCTAAATGACTTTAGAATATATTCTGCAAATCTCCGGAGATTCAGTGCTTCAAGATCGACCACGCGACTGGACAGTGGCAACCAGCAGGAGCGGTGGACATCGAGACTTAATGTTTAAGATTCCTGCAGCGTTGCCCCTGAATGAAGCACAGGGCTACGGCAACGCTTCTGTCTCATTTTTGAACATACAAGACATAATTACATGAGCATATTACACTCTTTTTGTAACCACACTAACTGTATTGCAGCTGCATCCCTTTTTATCATTTTTGTTGTTTTTCTTTTTTTTCTTTCCCAGTCCGTATCAAGGTAGTCTATCTGAACAACATGAAGTCGAAGAATGTTTCTAGACGAAGCCTATCCTTTTTTTAAGTGTGCCTGCCATGCAACGCAATGGCAAAACACTTATTGTAATCCGCCATACTTAATTAATTAATGATAATAATAATGACGCCACAAATTTGGTGCGGTAATAACTGCCGCACAATTTACGCCACCGCCGCAACATATACATCAAAACGTGCGGCTCGGCCGGGAATGGTGTGCTATTACTTTTCTTTCCGATCCGCGTTACCATTGCGACGTAATTCGCAAAAAACGACGCTCAAAAACCCCATTGACTTAGAATGGGGGAAATTTCGGCACGTAATAACTGCCGCACAATTTACGCCACCCCCGCAATATATACATCAAAATGTGCGGCTCGGCCGGGAATGGTGTGCTATTACTTTTCTTTCCGATCCGCGATACGATTGCGATGTAATTCGCAAAAAACGACGCCCAAAAACCCCATTGACTTAGAATGGGGGACTCCGAAAAAAACCCAGAAACTTTGGCGCCACATAACTCTACCATACTTTTGCCTAGCAACGTGATTTAAACTTTAAAATGCACACACAACTTTGGTCTTTTTCCGGCCAATAGGGATGAGCTGTAATTGTTTAAGCCCCGCCCCCTCTGTAACAGGAAGTGTCCTTCGCCAAACAGGAAGTGCCTCTATAACTCATGAACCGTTTGTCGTACAGACTCGCGGCTGGTGTCATAAATTTATTTTTTCTCAAAAAATTTTTTTTTCTCAAAATGTTTTTTTTTCTCAATTTTTTTTTTCTCAAAATTTTTTTTTCTCAATTTTTTTTTTCTCAGAAACCAGGCCGTCTAACTTGGCCTGTCTGAGGTCCACAGACTTGGGACTTCCTCTCTGAGCCCAAGTTATGCAACAGGTTGTGGAGCAGTATGCTAATTAGGGACATTATTCTGATGATTGGTATCAACAAAATAACAGACCAAGTAATTGCAAATGACCCACCATCATTACACACTGCAGTTCCATACAAAGCCATGTAAATCACACCTTCAATTACAATGAGTTTGAGCTGAATGTCTGACTGAATTACATCTGAATAACAAAGCAATAGACCAATCAATGATAAGGTTTCACACAACCACATTTATCTACACGTTTGTGTTGTATGTTTTTTAACATTTTTTTTATGTAAAAAAATTAAATACATAAATAACCTTTCAGTATATTTGAATACCCTTAAAGTGTGGTCTGATGATTTATCTAAAATAGGACTATTTTGTAGTTATTGAGCCTTGTGGTTGACAGTATATTTTAAGGGTTAAATGTAGAATCTCAAACGCCTGTTACTCTATTCACTATGGTAGGCTACAGGGGTGCTACAAGTGTAACGTGGGTCAAACAATGGTGATGACATACTTACATGTAGGCCTACCTACATTTAACAGATTTTTTTAAACTACCAATAGAAACAATATTTCAATCGGTCTTCACTAAGACATATCACTTACACTAACTTTAAGGACTGATTTAAAACTAATTGCTGCTCCTGTGATAAACATTATACGGCAACACAATAGTTATTTGACATTTTCTATGACTATTGGGTTCTCAAATATCTGAGAAACAAGATCAAATTGAGAGTGACCGAAGGGACATAATTCATAAACTAAATCCAAAGAGGGAATATAGGACATACCAAGCCATCAGCCCAGATGTATCTGTTCATCCACTACAAGCACCAGCAGTACACCTTACATTGAGGATAACCTTTACACTGTTTCAGTTGTCCTCTCATAAACTGCGTGTGGAAATGGGAAGGTGGAGTCGCATACCACCGGAGCAGCGTACATGTGAATGTGAGACTGGTATAGAAAACAAACATACTGCACATACTGGTGTGTCCTCACACAGGACATCAGAGGGAAGTATGGACTTGAGTTTGATGATCTGAGCTCACTCTTTGTGGGCGCTAACAGAGAAACTTTGCGTACTCTGCATGCCTCACTTTTTTTGCAACAGCAAGCTCCAGTTGTATTGTTTATTTTAATATATACTGTGTGTGTGTGTGTGTGTGTGTGTGTGTGTGTGTGTGTGTGTGTGTGTGTGTGTGTGTGTGTGCCGATCTACAAGCTCACAACATTAACACCAAACCTTCATTTTTGAATGTTTTAAACTTACAAATTAAAGTTAAACAAACAATAAAACCTCAAAACGGAACAGTCAGTATGTGATTGTAATATTAACTACTGACAGTATTGTTAGGAGTTCATACTACTTTTCCTGCTGCAACAGCAAAAGGAATACAAAAGAAAGGGGAAACCTTTCTGTGTACTTTTATTGTGTAGTTCTGTTCCTAGTGCATCCTGTCCACCCTAGGTGTTGCTACCTTGTCTCACTAGTCTCTATTTTGCTAATATAGGTCACCTATTAGTTCAACAGCCAATCATGTGTTGATTGTCGTAATGTTCACCTGTGTCTAGTTAGTCTTTGTCTATTTAAAGCCTCTGTGTTTGCTCTTCCAGTGCTAGTTGGAGGTAGTGGGCAGTGTGTGTGCATGTTCATCTTGGTACATGCATGGAATCACACAGTGCTGCACAGAGAAGTTACACATTCAAACAAAAGCAAGGGAAACAAAACACAATTCAAAAGGATGCAAAATAGAAAATGAACAGTTTGGAGCTTTTCAGCGAGATTCTGTTTCTATCAAAAATAGATTGTTCGCAAAATGAGTATTTTAAATCCAGGTTGTTACTTGTATTGCTTGCTTGAATAAAAACAAAGTCCGCATTAACTTTATAGTGGAGGCTATAAAGCTGCATTCACACTGCAGATATATAGTTGAACGTTTAGCTTGCTTGGTCAATGTTATCTCAATGGAAACCAGCTTTAAAGCTTGCAAAGCTTTGTCTTGTGTGTGTCCTGTATCTTTAAAGCTGGTTTCCATTGAGATAACATTGACCAAGCAAGCTAAACGTTCAACTATATATCTGCAGTGTGAATGCAGCATTAGACACATTTTACTTCAAGTCATGATGCAAAGGTCCCCTTTGGTATGGAAGTACCTTAGGGCCATTGGAAAGAATTTATCCAAAGAGACTAGTTAGATCACCCTTCATTTTCTTTTTATAGCCATTTTAAAAATGTGTCAAAGTGTACATTTTTGGGGTCTAGGAATTCAATTAAATAGGTTTCAAAGCAAAAAACCCAAAACCTCACTGATTAACATGACAGCGGGGGGTAAAATATGCAAATTTCATGAAAAATAACACGTTTTAACAGGGTAACATACCCCCCCACCCTTCCCCCTAAACTTTGATTCACTTTCCTTTGGTATGGAAGTACCTTAGGGCCATAGGAAAGAATTTATCCAAAGAGACAATTTAGATCACCCTTCATTTTCTTTTTATAGCCATTTTAAAAATGGCCGCCAACAATAAACCACTATTACACCAGACCCCATATCTTTGCTCCTGTTAGAGCTATAATAATAATATTGGTGTCAAAGTGTACATTTTTGGGGTCTAGGAATTCAATTAAATAGGTTTCAAAGCAAAAAACCCAATACTTCACTAATTAACATGACAGCGGGGGGTAAAATATGCAAATTTCATGAAAAATAACACGTTTTAACAGGGTAACCTACCCCACCACCCCTCCCCCTAAACTTTGATTCACTTTTCCTTTGGTATGGAAGTACCTTAGGGCCATAGGAAACAATGTATCCAAAGAGACAATTTAGATCACCCTTCATTTTCTATCTATAGCATTTTAAAAATGGCCGCCAACAATAAACCACTATTACACCAGACCCCAACTTTGCTTCTGTTAGAGCTAAAATAATAATATTGGTGTCAAAGTGTACATTTTTGGGGTCTAGGAATTCACCTTAACAGGTTTCAATGCAAAAAACCCAATACTTCACTAATTAACATGACAGCGGGGGGTAACATATGCAAATTTCATGAAAAAGAATACGCTTTAACAGGGTAACTTACACCCCCACCCCTCCCCCTAAACTTTGATTCACCTTTCCTTTGGTATGGAAGTACCTTGTGGCCATAGGAAACAATTTATCCAAAGAGACAATTTAGATCACCCTTCATTTTCTATCTATAGCCATTTTAAAAGTGGTCGCCAACAATAAACCACTATTACACCAGACCCCAACTTTGCTTCTGTTAGAGCTATAATAATGTTATTGGTGTCAAAGTGTACATTTATGGGGTCTAGGAATTCAACTAAACAGGTTTCAATGCAAAAAACACAATACTTCATTAATTAACAGGACAGCGGAGGGTAAAATATGCATATTTCATGAAAATATATCTTCATTTTCGATTTACAGCCATTTTAAAAATGGCCGACGACAATAAACCACTATTACACCAGAACCCATAGCTACAATAATACAGTCTGTCTTGCACTTCCAATGGAGCGCATCACTGCTTGGTGGCATGTGATCAAAGTAGCTTCCTTTGTGAAGGAAGAGGGAGAGTCGAGCATTAGGACACAGTCCTAATGTCATCCCCGGAAACGGGAGAGTGTTTTCTGCTGGTGTTTCAGTCTGAGTGTATCAAAGGGTGCGTTCGGAAATGTGCACTGGGTCTGGTTAGGGTTAGGGTTAGTTTTAGGCATAGTTTTACTGAGGTTAGGGTTAGGGTTAGGGTTGGGTTTAGGCATAGTTTTACTGAGGTTAGGATTACGGTTGGGTTTAGGCACTCACTACACTGAGCACACACCCGGTGCGCATTTCCGAACGCACCCTTTGATACGCTCGGACTGAAACACCAGCAGAAAACACTCTCCCCCCGGAAACACCATACAGCTTCTGGAGAGATTTCTGGAGAATGGGTGTGTGGGTGGAGATCATCTCAGTTGTGGGGCTAGGGCCAGAGAGCAGCTGAAGAGGTAAGGTGAGTTCAGGCAAGGACTGCCGCACGGACTGTCTTCTTGCCCTTGCCAAAGGCTGTGTTACTCCCCATTAAAGCATGGAATGCTGGCAGTGCCATTGCCTTGGATGGTCCAAGACTGTGAGCAATGGCATGTGCTGGAATATACCTGGTAAGGGAAAAATTATCCAAAAGAAGGGGTGATGAGCCTTGGAAATGTCTTCAACCGCACTCTGAATGACAGAGATTCCATCAAGGCAACCAGTGCTGACCTGGAGGGGGCTCCCTGGAAGATTCAAGGCCTGTGTTTACCAGCATGAAATGCACCCAAAAATCCTCTGGCCTCTACTCATCTATGATGGCTGAATGAAGATGGCTGTGGCCGCAGCCTAAGCAAAGTCAGGCTGTACAGGAAGACCAATAAACTCAGGCTCTGTTTCAGCTCAGTCAGGGAGGAGTTTGTGGCACGGGCACGGGAATATCTGCAGTACACATCCTGAGCACCCAGGTACCGTACATATCCTGAACATATCCTGAGCAGCTGCTCCAAGGCGCTGGGTGAGGCCTGAGGGCCGGTTTCTATTGAGGAACGACCAGGTCCTGAAATCCATCGCTTAAAGGACCAGGTCACCTCTGGGACAACCAGATCTTATTTTATTGTTGTGTGGGACACGATCAACACAATCCTGAGTTATTTTTTGTGTTCAATCTGTGTTTTTAGATATTTTAGTATTTCAGCCGATTTCAGCATGCTACAACTGGTCATGCAAAATGCATCATATGACCAGTTGTAGCATGCTGAAATACTAACATATCTAAAAACACAGATTGAACACAAAAAATAATTCAGGATTGTGTTGATCGTGTCCCACACAACAATAAAATAAGATCTGGTTGTCCCAGAGGTGACCTGGTCCTTTAAGCAATCAGCAAGGGCATCAAGGGCATCCAATACTCCCAAGCCACAGCTAAGTCCATTCACTGTGTCAAGGAAGGGAAAAGGTCAGAGAAAACACCAAAGAACTGCTCTGCTGGTTTGCTCTCCACAGCCCGAGACTGAGTGATGACAGTTGACCTGGAGAGGCAGCTGAAAATTCCACTACACATCTCCCTGTCCAGATTGAGACCTGACATCTAGCAGTCTGGAATTTGCCAGTCACTCCCTAAGCACAGCTACGCCACTGTGCATAACAGTTGCCAACAAAGAAGAGCCATAGGCAACATTGGGGATGCAGCAGAAAAAGACTCCAGATTAAGAGGGGAGAGCAGTGGGGACAGAAGCATGCCACTTGGATACATAACGAGGTCTGATCAGCTTCAGTCGGGTCGCATGAGGAGGCTGACTCTTGCAGGACCCAAAACACCCAGTGACTCCAGGAAACAACACTGATGATGTGTCCAAGTTTGCATCAGTAAATGATTTGTTAACTATTAATGAAATGTGATTAATTATTTCACCTCCATTTTGAAGGTAATGAGAAAACTATTGTTTTTTTGTTGTCTTGAAACCAATTTAATCGGATTATTTTACCCCAGAAATGATATCTCTATCAGAAGCAAAGATATAGGATGTGTTGTATTGCTGTAAGTGTAAATGATGGCTGCCATTTAAAAAAAACGTGTATTCAGAAATGAAGGGTGATCTAATCTCTTTGGATAATTTCTTTCCTATTACCCTAAGGTAGCCTACTTCATTGCCAAAGGGGGAGAAAAAGGAACATTACCCTGTTAAAACTCATTTTTCTTTGCAAATTTTACTCCTACTCATTGAAACCTGTTTAGTTGAATTCCTAGACCCCAAAAATGTACACTTTGACACCAATATTATTATTATAGCTCTAACAGAAGCAAAGTTGGGGTCTGGTGTAATAGTGGTTTATTGTTGGCGGCCATTTTTAAAATGGCTATAGATAGAAAATGAAGGGTGATCTAAATTGTCTCTTTGGATACATTGTTTCCTATGGCCACAAGATACTTCCATACCAAAGGAAAATTGAATCAAAGTTTAGGGGGAGGGGTGGGGGGGTAAGTTACCCTGTTAAAATGTATTCTTTTTTATGAAATTTGCATATTTTACCCCCCGCTGTCATGTTAATTAGTGAAGTATTGGGTTTTTTGCATTGAAACCTGTTTAGTTGAATTCCTAGACCCCAAAAATGTACACTTTGACACCAATATTATTATTATAGCTCTAACAGAAGCAAAGTTGGGGTCTGGTGTAATAGTGGTTTATTGTTGGCGGCCATTTTTAAAATGGATATAGATAGAAAATGAAGGGTGATCTAAATTGTCTCTTTGGATAAATTGTTTCCTATGGCCACAAGGTACTTCCATACCAAAGGAAAATTGAATCAAAGTTTAGGGGGAGGGGTGGGGGGGTAAGTTAACCTGTTCAAACGTATTATTTTTTCATGAAATTTGCATATTTTACCCCCCGCTGTTCATGTTAATTAGTGAAGTATTGTTTTTTTTGCATTGACACCTGTTTAGTTGAGTTCCTAGACCCCAAAAATGTACACTTTGACACCAATATTATTATTATAGCTCTAACAGAAGCAAAGATATGGGGTCTGGTGTATTGGGGATTATTGTCTGCGGCCATTTTTAAAATGGCTATAAATAGAAAATGAAGGGTGATCTATCTTGTCTCTTTGGATAAATTCTTTCCTATGGCCCTAAGGTACTTCCATACCAAAGGGGACCTTTGCATCATGACTTGAAGTTAACAGCTTATTTTTCGGGCTTAGAGCCTCCACTATTAACCAGTTAAACCCTCTAGTCATATACAGGTTTATAATTATTAATGCAATACAATAGAAATGTGCTTATGTTTTTGTGGGTTAAGATTTTGAATTCCACACGCTGTATTTATGTGGATATAGGAAATAACAGGCTAACCATGCTTTTTTATTGATTTATTCTCAGTTGTGTAAATTAAGTAATGCTTAATGTAACTCTGGAGAGCGTAAAATGGACCGTTAAGGGTCCATTTGGTTACCACCGCACCGTTCAATCATTCAGCAGGGGACCACCATGGAATCCCTTCAAGGACCACTGCTCTAGACTTGGTAAACTGGACCTGAGTTGGCTCTGTACTTGGCCAGGTTTTTTTCAGTCTACACCAGGGGTCTTCGTCAGTGGGCCCGCGGGACCCCTAGGAGGTCCTCAGAGTTACTACAGGGGGGCCGCCAAATCTTTGTGTGATAGGATCATGTTTTTTACATTAACCCTAGCATCCCTATTCTGAGTGGAACATTAGCCAAAAATAGCAGATCTACAAGCTTACAACGTTGTAAGCTTGTAGATCGGCTATTTTTGGCAAAGAGGTTTGTAGAGGGAAAAGAAGAGCAGACTAAAGTATTTGACGGTTCAAGTGGTTAAATGTCTGACAATACACATTACTCCAATATGATGACAGTGCTGTCAAACATGTCTAAGCTGTCTAAGAAATCTATGAACATAATTTTATACAATACGTAGTGGAGGTCTCTGCTTCATCTCTCTCTCAGCTAAGGGGTCCTTGGGCGTTCTGAGCTTGGAGGTCTGCTATTTTTTTTTTTATATAATCAATTTCTTTCACCATAGGAGGGCAGGGGTCTGGAGAGGGCACTTTTTACAGACAGGTAAAAGGGCAGGGGCCTGGCAGTTTCACTCGCCTAAATACGCCATGGCACAAGCTTTTGCCAAAGAATGTTAGAGAGGCAGGGGCTGACATTTCTAATCTGATGTAATCCAAACCACCCGACGGATTAGACATTTCTTGGCCAGGTACTTCTCCCAGCGGTCAGCAGTGACAGACTGAAAGGCTCTGGACACCACACTGTATGACAGGCTGTGTGCCAACAACCAGTATACAGTCAGCAATGCATGCACCTCATGTGACCAGCCTTGTGGGCACTGTACTTTGGTGGCAGAATCCTCATTAGGGCATCCATGGACTGACGCGATAGCTCGCAAATCCACAATGAGGTCCCGACCACCAAATGACATCGCAAGGACGCACATGGGCATTGATCAGTGCATGTTTTGCTGGATGTATGTCTGGTCTACAAGATACATATAATTGTTACTTCTCCCACGTCTGTACATTTTCTCTACTCTCAGAGTCAACTTTGTATCCATAAGTTTCCATTCATCTACCTTGTTGAGATGGTTTCTAGCTTTTGTGTGAAGTGTTGTGCATAGTGTATTTATTAATTGTGCACACAGCCATGATCCTGCAGCTATCCATGTAACTGTGATGTTAGTTTAAAATGTTGAATACAGGTCTTTGGCATCCTTTGTGTTGCTTAACTCGAATAGGGCTACAAAGAAATGTAATTTTTTAATTAAATTAAATTTTGCAATTTTGTTCCGATCCAACAGACCAGCAATAATATTGGACTTAGTGTATGCTATACTGTCAGTTACTAAGTGTATACAATTTAAACCCAGAGGCAAGCACAGTTCAATGTTCAATAAACTTTGTCAAAAGACACATTAGTTTTTTTATTTTTTCAACCTGGTCAAACCTTTTTTTACCCCGGTTACATTAAAATGTGCTTCCAAAAAATATCTGGCTGATGTCTTTCACCAGTGTTGGGGAAGTTACTTTGAAAGCGTAACTTGTACAGTTACAAGTTACAAGTACTGTACACGTTAAAACAGAGGGAGCACAGCTATTATGGTCAAAGCTTCTTATAGTGACAACACAGTGACATTGAATGATCCTTCACTGTGCACTACTGAATTACATGTGAATGTAAAAGCTATAGACCAATCACTGACCAATGAGCCATCATCATTACACACTGCTGTTCTCTTCACACAAAACAATGACAATGACTGACCTTTGATGACAATGGAACACCATCCTAATGACTGAATTCCATGTGAATGGTAAAGCTATAGACCAATCAATGACAAAATCTCACATCCACCCAACAATGAATCAGGTTAATTAGTGTGAAACCATGAGGATAATTTATGGTGTGAATCACAATCTTGCTTATAATTCACCTAAAAGTCTGAACTTTGGGTATCTAAATATGATATAGCAAGTACAATGTTGTCCATCATTTCACATACTGTCTTAATATATGAAAAATACAATTAAATTACATCAGTTTGTCATACAGTTCACAGCTCAAATGACCCTCTACTAAAGTTACTAGATCAATCCATTCCAACAATCCTTTTGTCATTTGAAGTCCAAAAACAAGTACATTAACAACAATGTAAAGATAAAAATGTATCCTTATTTTTGTTTCGAGAACATTCTGTATAATCGTATAGTGTTATGAATGAGATAAGCATCAACATGTTTACCTTAATTTAAACTTTAGTTCGATGTCAATGCTAATACTGTGCATTTAGTCCTACTTTGTCTACTTAACGTATTTTTTACAATTGTATTTTTACCAATGTCCACACTTGATAATGAAATTCAAGCAGTGTTGAAGGTAAGACTGAACCTAGAGTGAGCGAGGTGATTGGTGGACAGATGGTTCTATTGTTCTCCTCTTTGGCCAATCATTGAAGCAGTTTGTGGCTCCACCTCAGGCTCTCTAGTATAAGAAGAGTATGTAGTTGTAATGTCTCCACAACTCCTCCAGGATATCAATCATTTCAACGAGAACTGACTGTGGACTCCAGACTTCAGGTGAAGATGAACTCTCTAGACTGCACCAGGAACAATTCTGATGCACAGGAAGAACCCAAAGACCAACAATACCCTGGTAAGTTATGCTTTTTTTTTATATCACACATGTTGCATCATTTTAAAATCCAAGTGCTTTTAGTATCACTCCATCATTTCTATTGTATTGCATTAATAATTATAAAGCACGTATACTGTTTGATAACATGAGTATGACAACATGAGTATGTATAAGTATTGTTAAAAACTTACAATAAGATACTTACTTATAACTTAGCTATACATAGCTAAGTTACGGTGATCATAATTTGCGGTTCCACTGAGGTTATAATGCATGAAAACGTATTAGTTATAAGTTGGCATGCATGCTTATAAACATTTATAACAAGTGTTATAATGTCCTGTAAAAACTTTATAATGCATTACTTTTTAAGTAAACTGTTTTACCATTAATTTTTTTCAACATAACAACTATCTTCCATTTGTCTTTTGTTTCCAAATCCAGTGTTGCATCCTCCTTCTAGCTTCCCTGTCCTACCAGCAGTAAATGAACGAAGCAGCTTGGCTAAACATAAACACCACAGCTGTGACCAGTGTGGAAAGAACTTCACTCGAAGGGACCACCTTAAAATACACCAGAGAATTCACACTGGAGAAAAACCATACCACTGTGAGCAGTGTGGGAAACACTTCACTACAAACGGCAAGCTTAAAACACACCAGAGAATTCACACTGGAGAAAAACCATACCACTGTGAGCAGTGTGGGAAACACTTCACTACAAACGGCAACCTTAAAACACACCAGAGAATTCACACTGGAGAAAAACCATACCACTGTGACCAGTGTGGGAGCAAGTTTAAGAGGAACGATGAATTATTACAGCATCAGACAATTCACACTGGAGAGAAACCCTATGGGTGTGATCAGTGTGGGAAACACTTCACTCACATGTCCAACCTTAAAGCGCACAAACAAATTCACACAGGAATTAAACCATATCAGTGTGACCAGTGTGGAAAGACTTTTAGTCAATCAGCTCATTTAAATAGCCATACGCTAGTGCACACAGGGTTTAAACCCTTGCCCTTGAAGTCAAAGTGAAAGAGGTTTTACTTCATCAATCTTCTTCGTCATGCGCACACACACATATGACAGACAAAGCATATCATATGTGAAGAGTGTGACAAGAGTTTCAGTAGCTGTAAGTTCTTCTTCTAGTAGTTTATCCCCTCTGTTTTTTCCCCTTATTCTCTTTGAGTCTGCTGGGCGAACCCATCCTTTTTACTTTAAATGATAACTGGAGGTCAGTGGAGTCAGAGTATGCTGAAATCCATATGCAAATATAAATGATCATTTTCACCTTGAATCAATCGACAAGTCATCTAATTTGACCTAAATGTTGGGTTTCTCTGTACTCTGAGTTTGATTATTATTATGGCTGTTGTTGACCGCTGACATGTAGTGTGATGTTTTACCTTGCTAAATCGCTCTGGATTAAGAGTGTCAGCTAAATTCTTAATTTGTCATTTTAATTGTTGGAACAAACATGCAAAGAAACAATGTTAATTGTGTTACATCGACAGTGTGTAATGATGATGGCTCATTGGTCAGTGATTGGTCTATAGCTTTTACATTCACATGTAATTCCCTTAAAGAGAAGTCTTCCCATCTCTCAACTGAATCGTATACGTAGAATATGTAGTTCTGACCCTGATTTTCATGTACATAGAGCTGATCTAGAACAACGTTTTCTGCAGAGAAATCATAAAAAAGAATGGGTTACACAAGCTTCTGAACGTTTCCAAAATATCACGCAATCTGAGTGTCTTAACAAAATTAGCACCAAGAGCAGTGACAAGAGAATTACATGTGCCATTCAATACTCTCCTCTATCTAAAGAGATGTCCAATATAGTCAATAAACATTGGCATATTTTATCACCCTCAGACAGGCAAAGTACTCAAGATAAGGTATAGAGGTATAATTTCATGCAAAACAAACAATGTGATTTATATGCTCAAATGCCCTTGCGGGCTGGCATATATTGGAAAAACCTCTAGAGCCCTCAGAACTAGGATCACTGAACATAGGAGTAACATCAGAAACCATGATCAAAAGAGTCCTGTCGCTCTACATTTCAGTGTGTTTAAACACAGTGTTTCCTCTTTAAGTTATGTTGGCATCGAACATGTTCAACTCCCACAACGTGGTGGTGACATTAATGCTTTGCTCTTAAAACGTGAACTTTACTGGATACATGCTCTAAACACCATGTCACCCAAGGGCCTCAATGAAGAAATGGACATCCGCCCATTTCTATGACAGTTCCTGGTCATTATTATTTTTGTGGTCCCCCATTTCCTTGGTCTCTGGGTTCTTATAGTTCGCTTTGTATATATTGTACAAATGTGTAGAATAATGGAGGTGCTTAAGAGGTACACACTTTATGACAGCTCTTCAGCCCGATGTCGGTGTTGTTCACCTATGGATTTATACTCCTTATTTCAACTGTTTTTATTGTATTAGTAGTGGTCCTTGGTGTTAGGGGTCTATATATTTAGTTTTTTTGTACTTAAATACACAGCCGGATCTACAATATGGGCACCTTGGGCATGTGCCCAGGGGCCCTTGGCATCAGGAAAAGAAAGAAAACCCCCAGCCATTACTTGTTATCTAAAAGTTTTTAGTTTTATATAAAAATAAACAACACAAAATCCCTTGACTCGTACAACCGGAGCTTTCTGTTGCTCCAAAAGTGAGGCATGCAAGCACACGCAAAGTTTCTCTGTTATCGCCCACAAAGAGTGAGCTCACTTTTCAGTGAGCTCATACTTCCCTCTGATGTCCTGTGTGAGGGGACACACAGCATACTGTTCATTTTGTATACCAGTCTCACATTGACGAACGCTGCGCCTGTGGTATGCGACTCCACTTTCCCATTTCCACACGCAGTCTGAGAGGACAACTGAAACCGTGTAAATGTTATCCTCAATGTAAGGTGTACTGCTGGTGCTTGTATAGAGTGGATAAACAGATACATCTGGGCTGATGGCTTTGTATGTCCTTTGTATGTTCATTTATCAGACAATTCACACTGGAGAGAAACCCTATGGGTGTGATCAGTGTGGGAAACACTTCACTCACATGTCCAACCTTAAAGCGCACAAACAAATTCACACAGGAATTAAACCATATCAGTGTGACCAGTGTGGAAAGACTTTTAGTCAATCAGCTCATTTAAATAGCCATACGCTAGTGCACACAGGGTTTAAACCCTTGCCCTTGAAGTCAAAGTGAAAGAGGTTTTACTTCATCAATCTTCTTCGTCATGCGCACACACACATATGACAGACAAAGCATATCATATGTGAAGAGTGTGACAAGAGTTTCAGTAGCTGTATGTTCTTCTTCTAGTAGTTTATCCCCTCTGTTTTTTCCCCTTATTCTCTTTGAGTCTGCTGGGCGAACCCATCCTTTTTACTTTAAATGATAACTGGAGGTCAGTGGAGTCAGAGTATGCTGAGAAATCCATATGCAAATATAAATGATCATTTTCACCTTGAATCAATCGACAAGTCATCTAATTTGACCTAAATGTTGGGTTTCTCTGTACTCTGAGTTTGATTATTATTATGGCTGTTGTTGACCGCTGACATGTAGTGTGATGTTTTACCTTGCTAAGTCGCTCTGGATTAAGAGTGTCAGCTAAATTCTTAATTTGTCATTTTAATTGTTGGAACAAACATGCAAAGAAACAATGTTAATTGTGTTACATCGACTGGACTGGAATTTTGTGAACAAAATAAAGTTGTTTTTTTTCTGCTTGAACTTAATAAACATTGTTGAATTAAGATACAGTATACTCCTGTCTGTTATTTATTAGGGCCTAATTAACCTACTTGATGTCCCTTTGTTATGTTCATTGACTGCAATAAGTGTGAATGTAAAAGCTATAGACCAATCACTGACCAATGAGCCACCATCATTACACACTGCTGTTCCATACAGACAAAGCCATGTAAATCACACCTTCAATTACAATGAGTTTGAGCTAATTGTCTGGCTGAATGTATGTTGGAAGCAGGGCTGCCTTCATTGCAAGCCTTAGTGAGAGAAAACCAAGCCAGGTTGCTCACCAAAATACAGCAGTGCATGGCATGCTTGATGACCCCTTGTGGTATGTTCTTCAACCGGAAGGAAGTCATTTATTCTCAAATATCTGAAAAACAAGGTCATATTGAGAGTGACCGAAGGGACTTGATTCATAAATTGCAATCCAAAGAGGTGAACACATTATAGGACATACAAAGCCATCAGCCCAGATGTATCTGTTTATCCACTCTATACAAGCACCAGCAGTACACCTTACATGGAGGATAACATTTACACGGTTTCAGTTGTCCTCTCAGACTGCGTGTGGAAATGGGAAAGTGGAGTCGCATACCACAGGCGCAGCGTTCGTCAATGTGAGACTGGTATACAAAATGAACAGTATGCTGTGTGTCCCCTCACACAGGACATCAGAGGGAAGTATGAGCTCACTGAAAAGTGAGCTCACTCTTTGTGGGCGATAACAGAGAAACTTTGCGTGTGCTTGCATGCCTCACTTTTGGAGCAACAGAAAGCTCCGGTTGTACGAGTCAAGGGATTTTGTGTTGTTTATTTTTATATAAAACTAAAAACTTTTAGATAACAAGTAATGGCTGGGGGTTTTCTTTCTTTTCCTGATGCCAAGGGCCCCTGGGCACGTGCCCAAGGTGCCCATATTGTAGATCCGGCTGTGTATTTAAGTACAAAAAAACTAAATATATAGACCCCTAACACCAAGGACCACTACTAATACAATAAAAACAGTTGAAATAAGGAGTATAAATCCATAGGTGAACAACACCGACATCGGGCTGAAGAGCTGTCATAAAGTGTGTACCTCTTAAGCACCTCCATTATTCTACACATTTGTACAATATATACAAAGCGAACTATAAGAACCCAGAGACCAAGGAAATGGGGGACCACAAAAATAATAATGACCAGGAACTGTCATAGAAATGGGCGGATGTCCATTTCTTCATTGAGGCCCTTGGGTGACATGGTGTTTAGAGCATGTATCCAGTAAAGTTCACGTTTTAAGAGCAAAGCATTAATGTCACCACCACGTTGTGGGAGTTGAACATGTTCGATGCCAACATAACTTAAAGAGGAAACACTGTGTTTAAACACACTGAAATGTAGAGCGACAGGACTCTTTTGATCATGGTTTCTGATGTTACTCCTATGTTCAGTGATCCTAGTTCTGAGGGCTCTAGAGGTTTTTCCAATATATGCCAGCCCGCAAGGGCATTTGAGCATATAAATCACATTGTTTGTTTTGCATGAAATTATACCTCTATACCTTATCTTGAGTACTTTGCCTGTCTGAGGGTGATAAAATATGCCAATGTTTATTGACTATATTGGACATCTCTTTAGATAGAGGAGAGTATTGAATGGCACATGTAATTCTCTTGTCACTGCTCTTGGTGCTAATTTTGTTAAGACACTCAGATTGCGTGATATTTTGGAAACGTTCAGAAGCTTGTGTAACCCATTCTTTTTTATGATTTCTCTGCAGAAAACGTTGTTCTAGATCAGCTCTATGTACATGAAAATCAGGGTCAGAACTACATATTCTACGTATACGATTCAGTTGAGAGATGGGAAGACTTCTCTTTAAGGGAGTCGGATGATAAGAGTCTCCATGTAACAGTGAATTTCTGTCAGTGGGTTTTCTATACAGACTGGTGCTCAGGGAACCTCGTTCATGGATAATGTTAATGTCCAGAAAATTCATTTTTAATGCATCAAAAGCCATTGTGAACTTAAAATGAACATTACGTGTATTCACAAAGGTATGGAACTCATGTAATCTGGCCTCAGTAGAGGTCCAAATGAAGAATAGGCTATGTCATCAATGTACCTCTTATAATTCACAATATGTTCAAAGAAAGGATTCTTACTAGGGTTCAGAATAATGTCATGCTCCAGCTGTCCGACATACATGGAGGCAAAACTGGGGGACATTTTGGATCCCATACTGACTCCAGACACCTGAAGAAAAAAATATTTTCCAAACATGAAATAAGTATTGGTCAATACCAACTCCATCAGCTCATATAAACACACTATACTAGGTGAATGAGGCTGCAAAATACTCTGTTCGCGTGCGTACAGAAAAAACCCAGCTGCCCTTAACCCCCCTTGAATGGGGACATTGGTATACAGGGATTCTATGTCCATGGTGACAAGCAAAGCCTTATCATCACACAGTTGCACAGTTTGTAGTGTTTTAATAAAATCCATAGTCTTTTGTATATGCGGGCAAAGTGGTAACTATGGATTGAGAGAGAGTGGTCAACAAAGGCTGATATATTTTCTGTTAAAGAGCCTATAGCAGCCACAATAGGTCACCCTGGTGGGATATCAGTATACGTTTTGTGAATTTTCGGTAGAGTGTAAAAACAGGTAAAATAGGGGACTTAACCAACATGAAGTTGTGCTCATTTTTTGTGATCTCTCCTCTTTCAAGTAGATCATTTAGCACGGCATGTACTTTGGTAGTGAGCGCTGCAGTGGGGTTGCCAGGTAATTTGCGATAGAAGGTTTCATTTCTAAGTTGATTCTGAATCTATTGGTTGTAGGCCTCTCTGTCCAGAATTACCAGTGCTCCACCTTTATCTGCACTCTGTATGACAATTGAATTGTCTTTTTGTAGACTGACAAGTTCAGCTTTTGTGAGATTGTGTTGGATCTTGTATTCTCTCTTTTTACCCAATATGTCTGTAATATCCTTTTCGACCAATCTACAATAGGTGTCGACCGACGAGTTTCTATGTTTTGGAGGAATGAATGTTGATTTACCTCTGAACATCATTCTGGTTTTGGTCGTGGTTGAAGGGGAGGAGGTGTGGGGTGTAGTCTCAGGATTTCTCACAGTCTCTGTGGCCTCCTCAGTGGGGGCAGTAGATGGAGTTTCTGAAGAGTGAATATCAAGTCTCTGATTAGGTGAGAAGAATCTAAGGTGTACAGAACGAAAGAACTTGCAGATCAATGAAAACATTAAAGTCTTTACAATGAGTCGTAGAACAAAACGACAAGCCATAATTGAGTGCAGAAAGGCATGCACTGGAGATGGGCTTACTTGATAAATTAATTACGTTCAATTCCACTGGCTCCTGCTGCGGGTCCCGTGTGGCTCTCTTGTGTCTTCTTCCTCGACGGGTCGGGAGTTTCCGTAGACTGGACGTCGGCCCAGGTCCAAAAAAGGATCTCGTAGGGCTTGGTTGGAGCCGGATGCGTCGGTGTCAATTGAAGAGGAGGAGATAGGACTGGTAGCCCTCTGGTGGGGTCTTCTGTAACCCTGTGGTCTCTGCGTTTGTGGTTGTATGTTCTCGGAGCTGTGGGTTTGTACCCATTTGTAAACAAGCCCTCATTCATAGTCTCTTGTGTCTCGGTCGTGTGTGTGCTTTATCATTACATAATCGGGATATACAATAATACAATGCAATCACTGCTTCATTTTACAGCCTGCACATCTTGTGCTTTAATTATTATTACATGATGGAAGTAAGCATTTATTTTACAGACTGCATACCTAGTTTGTGTGGTTGCTTACAGGGCAACCAGCATAAAGTCCAGCTTTGGTATTATTTAATAACAAAATCATCCATACTAGATGCCCAACCCACCTAAGCTGACTCCATTCCAAGTGTAGAAGCAGGGGTTCTACTCCAGGTCTTTCTCTGGTGACTTAACATCTCACCCTACTGCATGCATCTCGATTGCAAATGACCCACCAACATTACAAACTACTGTTCCATACAGACAAAACCATATAAATCATAACTTCAATTAAATTGAGTCTGAATAGCGAAGCTATAGACCAAAACATAAGGTGTCACAACCCCGTAACAACGAATCAGGGTGACTTGGGTCAAACAATGGTGAAATAGAAGGCATGTGTATTTACTTACTAGTAAGACACCCAAGGGTGGAATGCGACCTCAGGGTGACATGCAACCTCGCCCTAAAGGGCGAGGTCGCGCCAATTCTTGACAATCTGGCCAACCACAGAGTTTCTCTGACGATTCTAGTTGTTGTCATTCTGGGGGGAGTTTGTTCATGTTTTTGTGAGGGTATCAACCCTAGGAGCTCAGCACACTCACAGAATCATGGCACACTCACAGAATCAATGTTATGCCCATACATGGAGTTCCCTGACTATGTTATGTCAAAACATGCCCATATGTGGACATTACCAAATATGGGCATTTCCAGATATGTCCTTAATATTGATAACATTGGGACAGGGATCTCCATATATGGGCATGAAACATATGTTAATTAGTAAAGCCAAGCTTAGGTTTGATGCCTTGGGATTTCTATATTTGGACATAAGTGTGTACCCAATAGGTCATCATCTGGAAAGGTAGGGTGTAAATCAGAGTAAAGCAGGCTTTTGAGCTAGTTAGGGTCAGAGATTGATGACATCAGAAATCCCCATATATGGGCATAAAGGGATTTTGCTTTTGGGAATGCCCATCTATGGCATTTTTATTTTATTTTATCCTTTATTAATAAAAATACATGTATGTATCCATATACATATGGAGTTCAATATTGATGTTTTTGGAGAAGGTATGTTGTAAATGTATGCTACTTAGTAAGGGGCCTCGGGTTAGATACTCTTTGTATGGCCTCTGGAGGTCCTTGGCGTCGGTTAGTAGTATGCCCAGCACATAAGATGTGGGACGTCACAAAGCCTGCGGCCATGTATCATTTTCCATCAGGCCTGTTGGTTTTCACGCTCCAGTGCGGCGTTCATGCGCTGCAAGTCAATGGCAGACTTGGCAGTCAGACAGACAGCCATTGACTCCGGCCTAACAATGGCTACTTTCTATGACGGTAGTCCCATATGACATGATAGTGTTATCCACATTTCGTGTAGCTGCCCTGTACAGGAAGTGATGTCACAACTCGCTGACATCACACTGACATCACAGAGGCTTCGGAAGGACGGTCACGAGGCTTCGGACACTCAAGCGACACGATTCTTCAGAGTATATGCGACCTTCGGTCGCAACTAAAGGCGCCTTGTATGAATCATCATGCACCTTTTTAGGTGACACATTTGAATAAAATATTTGCTGCCAACTGTGCAACTATAGGGTTATAAATCAAAACGTGTTTCTTAAGACCATTCTTTTGAAGAAAAAAAAGCTTGTGTTTCTTAATATAACAGTCATGTCACAAAAAGCATTTACCACAGAATATACAACTGTAGATCTTTTACCCTGTATGGTTCACCATGTGTGTTTTAAGCTGCCTATTAAAATGAAAGTCTTTTTCACAGACTCTACAACTAAAGGGCCATAACTATGTGTGAATCACCTTGTGTCGTTTCAGATTTCCATTAAGATTAAAGGCTTTGCCACAAATGTTGCAACTATAGGGCTTCTCTCCTGTATGAATCAGAATGTGTCTCTTCAGATCATTCTGTTGAACAAAGCCTTTGCTGCAAACTCTGCAACTATATGGTGTTTCCCCTTCGTGACTCATCATGTGTACCTTCAGATGTGCATTACGAACAAAGGCTTTACCACAAACTTTGCAAATGTATGGCCTGTCCCCTGTATGAATCATCATGTGTTTCTTCAGATCATTCATTTGAACAAAGCCATTGCTGCAAACTGTGCAGCTATATGGCTTTTCCGCTGCATGAAACATCATGTGACTATTCAACCTACTATTACAATTAAAGTCCTTACCACACACTTTACAACAACAGGGATCCTCCCCATTTTGAGTCCTTGTGGATGTTGTTTGTTTTGTCCATTTATTTGACGGACCGTGGCTCAAATGTAATCGTTCTTCTTCCACGTGTGTTTTGTGTGGATTCAGTGTGTATAAATCAGACTGGTCTTCCCTATTCTCCTCCCACTCATCACTGTCTTCAGTGTCAGATTCAGAACAATGTGAAGAAAGTACATTTACATCAGTGGATGGCTGGAATTCTCCCCTGTTCCCTAAATCAGCTTGTCTTTTCATGTAATCAAATGATGTGCTGGCTAGAGGCTCTGCCTCTCTGGAGATGTTTTCATCATCATCTTCACTTTGTACTGCTAGTAATGTATGTGTTGACCCATCAGTACCCTCTGTTCTTTGATGTACGTCCTCCTGTTCCTCTTTAATCTGTGGAGGCTCTGGTTCCTCCTGCACCAGACTGGAGCTCCACTCCTGCTGTTCAGTGGAAACCTCTTGTTTTAACACAGAGAGATGGAAGGAATCTAGACAAGAGAGGACAAGAGAGTCATTTGTTTGCTCATTTGTACATGATTTTTTTGCATCAATAACTGTTTTGTCCAAAGACATTCAGTTAGTTACCAAGTGCAACCTTTCCAATTAGTTTTTTCTACTACTATTATATATTTTTGATATAATTCATCCAGTATTGATATACTGGATGAAGTATTGATATAAAAATCAATACTTTTACAACAAGGACATTTAGCTTCAATGCTTTACTAAATCAATGCAAATATTTAACAGTTTGTTGCGGATTACCAACCTGATCTGTGCAATTTGATGTGTGGTTTTAAAACCATATCCAGTAGTCTGCGTTGCCTGTCTATTTCCTGCTTGGAACAGAAAGCTTGGTCCTCGTACTCTGTTACGATTTTTCCAACAATCTCAAATATCTCTTCAGCATCAGCTGCAGAGAGACACTTGTTGATACGCTTGTTGACCAGCGACTTCAGTGCTTGTAGTGAAGGCATGTCTCAAAGCTAGCTCGATACAGAAGGCGAACCGACCCAAAATCTATAGCTGAGTGTGGATAACTCTGACTATAGTCAAGAGGAGAGATGTTTAGCTCGTCACCAGCTCAAACCCAGATCCAAGTGATGGCACCAAACTAAAGAAAGCCTTGCCTTATATTCAAAGAGGTTGCATGTGGGGGGGGGGCATCAGTCTTTTTAAAGGTTTCCCCGAAACCAGGCCGTCGGCCTGATGGGCCGTCATACTGTGTTTTGTCATTCAAACACATTGTCTTAATGTAGCAGCCACCCTTGATGGTAACCCGTAAAGTCGCTTTTTATTCTTGTATTTGTTTTACTGAGAATAAGGTTAGAAATAACTTTAGGATTACACATATCTTTCTGAGGTTAAGATTAGGTATAGGGTTAGGTTTTGGCACCCTTTTACTGAGGTTAAGTTTAGGAATAAGGTCCAGAGGTATATAAGGATATTAAGGATCTCAATGTAAAATAGCAAATAAGCCTTGCCTTACCCGAGTTTCCTTTTAGTTGACATTGTATCAGTGAAGTTTACTGTCATGAAACTGTACCTTTTCCTATCCAAAACTTCTAATAAATACGTCAATCAATCAATCAATCAATCAATCAATCAAAAGGCATAAACCATCAGCCCAGGCCAGTTTCTTTCCAGCGACTCTTCTGGTATTCCCCTTGACGCAGATAAAACAGAATTTTGCATGTTTTCCTGCCATTTACACTATTCACCTCACACACAGACAACTAAATATTATGCATAAACCTACTCAGTCACAGAAACTGAGGTCCACAGACTTGGACTTCCTCTCTGTGCCCAAGTTATGCATAAGGTTGTGGAGCAGTATGCTAATTAGGGACATTATTGTGATGATTGGTATCGACACAACATAGCAAGTAATTGCAAATGACCCACCATCATTACACACTGCTGTTCCATAAAGACAAAGCCATGTAAATCACACCTTCAATTACAATGAGTTTGAGCTGATTGTCTGTCATTTGATCCAAGATGGCCGCGGTGTGAATAAGGTCTATGGCATGCTTGTTAATGAAAGGCTAAAACAAATGTTATGGCTATATTGGGATCTGATTAAGACCTATTCAGCTCAGAGCCCTGCACGGGTCCAATTTTGACAACCCGTGCCCGCCCCGCCCGTCATTAATCAGATCCGTGGACCGCCCGCTACCTGTCATTTAAAAAAAATCTAAACCAGACCCGCCCGCGCCCGTCAAAAAATGTACCCGTCGCCCGCCCCGTTACCCGTGATTACATGCAGTGAAGTAAATAGCCTACAGCCATGCGTGCGTTCTTCCAATGGCATCGCACTCCATTTTCACTCCATAGTTGATCCCCCTGCACCCTGCACACCGTCGGAAAAGCCTATTAAGCCTATTATTAATAGGTCTATTATTATTTGGATAAAGTAGAACAACCTTTAAAACCAATCATAATCATTTAAAATCGTATCATGATCTGTCACGACAGCTTGTTGCTGCTGCTGCTTTCTGCCTCTGCTGTTTTGTGCAGTTGTATTTGTCATACGATGGTGTCGCGCATTGAAAATATCAGAGCTGCAAGCTCACAACATGTCGGAACTTACAGCTTTGTGAGCTTGCATGTCTGCTATGCTCGACACACACCGTCATACGGCGAAGCACATATCCAGCATTTCACAGCTGAAGGGAACTCCAATCGCTGTCTGTCTGTCTTGGTTCGCTCATCATTGTTTAGGCTACTGTTATGATGATAAACTCCATACTGTGTGGGCTCACAGAAAACACCCAGAAAGTATATTATGGGCAGAACAAAAAGTACACATCCACATTCTGTGACAACATGCACAGCTGTAGAATATAGCATTCTACCATTTAAGAATCAGAGGGGTCCAACTCATCACTTTTACTTTACTTACTTTACTTTATTTGTTTATTTAGACGGGACAATGCATATTAATGAACACTACATGAATGCAATGTAAATAAGCCGGAATTAGCAAGAATGCTAAATTTCATCCGTAGTCCCCACATGAAGACAAAACAATACATACCAACAAACAGTAACCCTACATTAGGAGAGGGCGCCTAAGAACATACATACAAATACTATTTTTCCTGAACCAAGAAAAAGAAAAACAACAAAAACAACACATATTACTAACAGTACCCTACATTAAAAAAGGATTGTTAAAAATATACGTACATGGCATGAGCTGTACTCTTAGAACTATACATGGTCACAGGTTTGATTGTCAACTAACCATTTTTTTAGATTGAACTTGAAGGATGGAAATGACAAACAGTCTCTTATTGTTAGAGGTAGGTCATTCCAGATTGAACATCCCTGCACTGAAAGGGTGTTTTTTCCAAAAGCGGTTACCCGGTACGGTACTTCGCAATCCCCTCTAGTGATTGCTCTAGTATTGAGTCCTCTATCAGGCTTCCTTTTTATGAATTCCTTTAGGGGAGGTGGGCATAGACCATTTAGGGTCTTATATATGATACTGACCTGTTTAAATACCTTAAAATTAGCGAAACTCAAAAAGCGGTACCTCTGAAGAATATTACAATGGTGATATGAGTGGGGTTTCCTATCGAATACCTTAAGCGCACTCTTATATAGCTGTTCAATGGGTTTGAGAGTCGTTATACCTGTGCAAGACCAGTTTGTGAAACAGTACTCAATGTGTGATAGGATCATGCATTGGAGATACGATTTAGCAGCACTAACTGCCAAAAAAGGTCTGATTTGTTTAAAGTTCTGAAGGTTGAACTTGATTGTGTTTGTAACCTTTTTTACATGTTTTTTAAAGGTTAGGGTTGAGTCTAACATGACCCCGAGGTACTTGAACTCTGACACAAGTTCAAGTTCCTCTCCACCCAGAAACACATTTGATGATTCCATCACAACTGGTCTTTTGGAAAAAGCCATGCAGACCGTCTTTTTTGCATTCAGGAGTAGGCATGAGTCTGTAAGCCAGTCCTGAACGCTGGTCAGAACAGAAGTTAAAACCGTTGACACCTCTGCATAGCTCTTTCCATGAGTCAGTATAACAGCATCATCTGCGTACATCTGAATATGTACATCTTTACATACATCAGGTAGATCGTTTATAAACAGAGAAAACAGAATTGGTCCTACTATTGATCCCTGGGGGACACCAACCGAGCAAGTGTGATAAGGAGACTTGATGCCATTTATACTAACACACTGTTCTCTATTTGATAGGTATGATGTAAACTGGCCGCCGCGTCCACGTCCATGGACGCGGCCGTGGACGCGTCCATGGACGCGGACGCGAAAAAAACGTCCGTGGTCGCGAGGCCGCGTCCACGGACGCAAACGGCCGGCCGTCCCGGCCGTGGACGAGGCCGTGGACGCAGACGGCCGGGGACGCGGCCGTGGACGAGGCCGCGGACGTGGACGCAAACGGCCGGCCGTGGACGAGTCCATGGACGAGGACGCGAAAAAAAGGCAGCGAAAAAAAAAAAAAAAAGTGTCTATTGTATGTATTTTTTGATGGAGAATTCAAATATGACCTTCTTTTTTGCATAGGACAACTCTAACCTGCATCAATTGGTATTTTATAATTGCCAATTGTACCCTATCCATCTGAAAAACAAATTGGATGTCTATTGTATGTATTTTTTGATGGAGAATTCAAATATTACCTTCTTTTTGGGATAGGACAACTCTAACCTGCATCAATTGGTATTTTATAATTGCCAATTGTACCCTATCCATCTCAAAAACAAATTGGATGTCTATTGTATGTATTTTTTGATGGGGAATTCAAATGTTACCTTCTTTTTTAGATAGGACAACTCTAACCTGCATCAATTGGTGCATCAACCTACTATCTATCTATCTATCTATCTATCTATCTATCTATCTATCTATCTATCCATCTATCCATCTATCCATCTATCTATCCATCTATTTATTTATACTTCACCTTTAGTCCAGAAGAGAGTTCAGCATCAGGAACTTGCACACATGGAACTGTGTCATGACTGTGTCATGGAGCTAAAACAGGGCTATGTTAAATACTCAAAATGACTCTGATGGACCAATCAGGGTCTTGGTGGGGGGAGGGATCAACAATAGACAGAAACTGGATAATGCTTTGTTAACTGTCCCACCTAAGTCCCTGCTAGTCTGAACAAACATCACCTTCCCTCTCATAACACTACTACTACTACATTTATATAAAGCTGCTCTTGGCATTTGAATTCAAGTCTGACACAAGTTAAGGTTAACTTAGGTAGTATTTCATTTTGCTGGCTTTTAGGGTCTGTGTGTGAGTGTGTAGGCTCACAAATTATTATAATTGTCATTAAGTGACTCTATCTATCTATCTGTCTATCTATCTATCTATCTATCTATCTATCTATCTATCTATCCATCTATTTATTTATACTTACTGTTTACATTTTCTATAAATATTTATTTCTATATAAAACTCAGTTGTGTGGAGTTATTGTGTGCCTTTTCTTGTAGCTAAAGAGTCCATTTGTTCACTAGACATTAAGTCAAGGTTACTATTTTGAGTTGAAGCTAAGTGTTTAATTGCTTTGTGGTTTAACATGATTTAAAAGGCAAATTCATTGTTATGCTTACTTTAGAAGACTGCTTTTGCATTCATGAGTTAAAAAGAGAGCCAAGCTAATTCAAAGAGTTAAGTTAAAGGAACACAAAACATGACCTAACTCGCTGCCATTGGACAGACAGTTACAACATAGGCCTACTCTTATCTTTCACAGAACAGACAATTATCATTTGTTTTATCTATTTGAGACTATGTAGCTGCTCTATGGGAAATAGAGCATTATATCAGCCTATTCAATTGATAATGACCAATAGGTGCCAGTTTCTAAGTAGTTAACCATATTAACATAACAATATATGTGGCCTAGACATGGATATTGCCCAATCAACTCGTAATCTACAGAAATGTCCACCACATCACACAGTATAAAACTTAGTAGGCTCAGTGGATTCACATATGTTAAATCATGTCAGGTTAGTTTGGTTCAAGGTTCAAGTATAATAATTTATGAGACAAAAATGTAAACAGCACAAATGTACAATCACATCTCGGCTAGAATGATAACATAAAGTCCTGACTACTCCTTGTTATTGTGGTCCTAAATACTACAATAATTAGTTTGGATGCATTGCTTCTATCATGTCCAATTAAAAATAAATACATTACATACATACAGAAATCTGCCTTCTCCTGTATTGTATTAGTGACATTCATTATAAATAGTAAAATAACAGGACAGAGCAAAAAAGGCCTCTGTTGTGTCTTTATCTGATCACATGCAATCAGACACTCACACTGCACAGCAATATATAAACTTTATTACAGGCTCAAGGCCCACAGGGTAAGAAGCCAATACATTACAAAGATAATAATTAAAAAAAACAACAACAGAGAGTACATTCACAAAGCCCCACCGGAGCTAAAGAGGCACTCATGCCACTCATGCCAGTGTCCACTAATGGTAGACGTGTACCTGACAGAGCTACATCCAGGGTCTGTCATCAGTCTCTGGAACAATCTGAAACAATGTATCTTTCCTGTGGCTGTTATAATGAACACAAACAGACCAGAAAGTAATTTAACATACAACAATGTAAGGGATTCCTTTCTATTAAAAGCAAAATCATAACCGGGTCAAAGTTGCTTGGTTCTCCCCATATAAAGGCATGTAGGTAACAGTAACATGATATTATGTCATGAATGATAAAAGTAATGTTTAAACACTTTGATGTGTGTGAGTTTATCTGGAGACTTACTCAGTCTGTGACTTACAGAGATCTTGATGGTCTTTGGGTTCCACCCGTTCATCAGAATTGCCGCTGGTGCCGTCTAGAGATTTCATCTTCACTTGAAGTCTGGAGTCTATTATGTACAGTGTATTCTGGACAGTTGTGGACACTCTGCAACTAACCTAAACTAACACACACTATATGTTAATGTTGATCAATATAATAATGTAAAAATACAAAGTTAAGTAGACCTAAGTAAGAAATAGTAAATACATTGTAATAATACATTGAAGGGGAAAATGTAGGAAAACAAATGCAACTCAGCATTGAATTTATGGCAAACATTTTGCTACTCAACCCTTTCCAAATAATATACAATTAAGAAGTGGGATGTTACACTTAGTAAGAGAAAGAATTAATGAAATATTACATTTTTAAAAAGCTAGAAGACTCACCTATTATAGTAACCATGTGAATTGCTAATCATGTTATGGGTCAGATGTGTAAAGATCTATCACATTGTATTGTTCTTTTCAGACTCAACAATAATAATGATGATGTTACTTAAATGCTGATCAATGTGTGAATCTGGCTCTTATCAGGTGTGTGTTTTCTCTCCCTGTCCTGTGCTGTCCTCAGTTAAACCAAGACAGTGCTGTTGTGACCAATGTGGAAAAAGCCTTCAGCTCAATTTATTATCTCAAAGTAGACCAGAGAATTCATACCGGAGTGAAGCCATTCAGCTGTGAACAATGTGGGAAGTATTTTGCTCGGTCTGGACAATTAAAAGATCATAAGCGTTCACATACTGGAGAGAAACCTTATTGTTGTGACCAGTGTGGGAAAAGATTTGTTCAAAAGGGGATTTTAAAAGAACACCAGAGAATTCACACTAGAGAGAAGCCCTATTGCTGTGACCAGTGTGGGAAAAGCTTTACTCGATTGTCTTATCTCAAAATACATGAACGAATTCACACAGGAGAGAAACCATACAGCTGTGTCCAATGTGGGGAAAAGTTCAGTTTAATGGCTGCTCTGAAAGTACACCAGAGATTTCACACCGAAGAAAAGCAAACGTTTCACTGTAAAATCTAGCCTCGTACAACACAAGAAGATTCACACTTGAGAGAGACCTTACTGCTGTCACCAATGTGGGAAAAGGTTCACTCTGAAGACGGCTCTGAAAAGACACCTGAAAATCCACACTGGTGAGAAGCCATATACTGCTGTGTCCAGTGTGAGAAAAGGTTCAGTGATATGCATCATCTCAAAGCACACCAGAAAAATCACACTGGAGAGAAACCTTATTGCTGTGACCAATGTGGGGAAAGCTCTGTCAGGTACACGTCTACCGTTAGAGGACACTAACGGTAGACTCTCTGTAGACGGTAGACTCTCTGTTGTTGTTTTTTTTAATTATTATCTTTGTAATGTATTGTCTTCTTACCCTGTGGGCCTTGAGCCTGTAATAAAGTTTATATATTGCTGTGCAGTGTGAGTGTCTGATTGCATGTGATCAGATAAAGACACAACAGAGGCCTTTTTTGCTCTGTCCTGTTATTTTACTATTTATAATGAATGTCACTAATACAATACAGGAGAAGGCAGATTTCTGTATGTATGTAATGTATTTATTTTTAATTGGACATGATAGAAGCAATGCATCCAAACTAATCATTGTAGTATTTAGGACCACAATAACAAGGAGTAGTCAGGACTTTATGTTATCATTCTAGCCGAGATGTGATTGTACATTTGTGCTGTTTACATTTTTGTCTCATAAATTATTACACTTGAACCTTGAACCAAACTAACCTGACATGATTTAACATAGGTGAATCCACTGAGCCTACTAAGTCTTATACTGTGTGATGTGGTGGACATTTCTGTAGATTACGAGTTGATTGGGCAATATCCATGTCTAGGCCACATATATTGTTATGTTAATATGGTTAACTACTTAGAAACTGGCACCCATTGGTCATTATCAATTGAATAGGCTGATATAATGCTCTATTTCCCATAGAGCAGCTACATAGTCTCAAATAGATAAAACAAATGATAATTGTCTGTTCGGTGAAAGATAAGAGTAGGCCTATGTTGTAACTGTCTGTCCAATGGCAGCGAGTTAGGTCATGTTTTGTGTTCCTTTAACTTAACTCTTTGAATTAGCTTGGCTCTCTTTTTAACTCATGGATGCAAAAGCAGTCTTCTAAAGTAAGCATAACAATGAATTTCCCTTTTAAATCATGTTAAACCACAAAGCAATAAAACACTTAGCTTCAACTCAAAATAGTAACCTTGACTTAATGTCTAGTGAACAAATGGACTCTTTAGCTACAAGAAAAGGCACACAATAACTCCACACAACTGAGTTTTATATAGAAATAAATATTTATAGAAAATGTAAACAGTAAGTATAAATAAATAGATGGATAGATAGATAGATAGATAGATAGATGGATAGATGGATAGATAGATAGATAGATAGATAGTCACTTAATGACAATTATAATAATTTGTGAGCCTACACACTCACACACATACCCTAAAAGCCAGCAAAATGAAATACTACCTAATTAACCTTAACTTGTGTCAGACTTGAATTCAAATGCAAGAGCAGCTTTATATAAATGTAGTAGTAGTAGTGTTATGAGAGGGAAGGTGATGTTTGTTCAGACTAGCAGGGACTTAGGTGGGACAGTTAACAAAGCATTATCCAGTTTCTGTCTATTGTTGATCCCTCCCCCCACCACCACCCTGATTGGTCCATCAGAGTCATTTTGAGTATTTAACATAGCCCTGTTTTAGCTCCATGACACAGTCATGACACAGTTCCATGTGTGCAAGTTCCTGATGCTGAACTCTCTTCTGGACTAAAGGTGAAGTATAAATAAATAGATGGATAGATAGATGGATAGATGGATAGATAGATAGATAGATAGATAGATAGATAGATAGATAGTTAGTAGGTTGATGCACCAATTGATGCAGGTTAGAGTTGTCCTATCTAAAAAAGAAGGTAACATTTGAATTCCCCATCAAAAAATACATACAATAGACATCCAATTTGTTTTTGAGATGGATAGGGTACAATTGGCAATTATAAAATACCAATTGATGCAGGTTAGAGTTGTCCTATCTAAAAAAGAAGGTAACATTTGAATTCCCCATCAAAAAATACATACAATAGACATCCAATTTGTTTTTGAGATGGATAGGGTACAATTGGCAATTATAAAATACCAATTGATGCAGGTTAGAGTTGTCCTATGCAAAAAAGAAGGTCATATTTGAATTCTCCATCAAAAAATACATACAATAGACACTTTTTTTTTTTTTTTGCTGCCTTTTTTTCGCGGCCTCGTCCATGGACTCGTCCACGGCCGGCCGTTTGCGTCCACGTCCGCGGCCTCGTCCACGGCCGCGTCCCCGGCCGTCTGCATCCACGGCCTCGTCCACGGCCGGGACGGCCGGCCGTTTGCGTCCGCGTCCACGGACGTTTTTTTCGCGTCCGCGTCCATGGACGCGTCCACGGCCGCGTCCATGGACGTGGACGCGGCGGCCAACGGCTCTTGCTGACCATTTGATGGCCTCTGGGGACAAGTTGAAATGTGTTAGTTTGGACAAGAGGACCTGATGGCTGACAGAGTCAAATGCTTTCTTGAAATCCAAAAATACTGCCATTGCGCATGGGGCTTTGTTCAAAGCACACTTTAACTTTTCAATGAATAAGCAATTTGCTGACTCAGTGGAGTGGAAGGCTCGAAACCCAAACTGCATAGGATGCAGAGGGGTGTAGCCTTTGTCTAGATGTTTAACAATAGACTTTACAATCCACTTTTCAGCCACTTTTGATATAACAGGTAAGATGCTTATGGGTCTATAGTTTGATATGTCCGTTTTTGAGCCAGATTTGAATATAGGTGTTATAACAGCAACTTTCCACTGAGTTGGGACAGTGCATTTTCTTATGGACATATTTACCAGATGTGTGATTGGTGCCACCAGAGAGTCAATATTTGTTTTAAGAAAGTTTGTGTCAAGCCCATGTGCATCTTTAGCTTTGGATGCTTTCAGTGATCTGACAATGTTTGTCACCTCGTTTTCTGTGACTTCCTCCAAATTAAAAATGGGGAGATCATTTTGAACAGGGCGTGGAACAAACTTAGAGGGTCTGAACAATTGTGTGATTTCATACACAGAGTTTAGAAAAAACAGCATTAGGTTGCTAGCAAGCGTGTGGGGATCTTTCACCAGGACATTATCTATTTTAAGTTCTAAGTTGTTATTATCCTGCTTATAGTATTTCCCTGTAAACAGTAAATCTATCTTGGTTGCTGAGTGACTGGTTATTCTTGTAGGTTGCTCTATTAATTGGGTCAAATTATAGTGGTCTGTTACCAGTTTAAGATTTTTTCTTATTTTTTTATCGTCCCAGTTAACATTTGTATCACCAATTAGTATTACTTCTTGATTAAAATCACACGCCGTGAGGATGGTCTTTAGCTGGTCGTATACTTCTACTTTAGCTGATGGCTGACGGTATAAGCAAACTAGAAAAGAAAATTTCTAAGAAATTTTAAGTGTGCCTGCAGCTCGCTAAGTCTGTGCAACCTTGTGTAGCGGTTGGTGTTAGCATTAGCGTTATTAACATTAGAATTTTTTTGCATAAACTTTAACATTATTGTTCTTCATATGACACCACCCACATGTCTGTACGACAAACGGTTCACGAGAAAACAGGTCACTTCCTGTTTGGTGAGGGGCACTTCCTGTTTGGCGAAATAGGCCCCAATTAAGTTTAAGGACTCTTAATCTTGTCATTTGACGCAACCCGCGTGTCTGTATGACAAACGGTTCACGAGATCAAGGGTCACTTCCTGTTTGGTGAGGGGCACTTCCTGTTTGGCGAAATAGGCCCCAATTAAGGTCATGGACGATTAATGAATTAAAGCTGCAAGCAGCGATGACCGGGCCCTCGCAGCTCTACCCACGTCACAAGGCCAGCAGCCAATCAGAAACCAAACAGGAAGTCAGCCATTTCGACTAATTAGTGGCGTTTTGGCGCATTTTTGGCCGTTATCACGGGTCGCACTTTAACGACAGTTTTGTGAGAAAAAAAAAGTTTTTTGAGAAAAAAAAAAGTTTTGAGGAAAAAAAAAATTGAAAAAAAAAAATTGAGAAAAATAAATTTTTGAGGAAAAAACACTTTGAGAAAAAAAAATTTGAGAAAAAAAAAATTTTCGAGAAAAAAAAATTTGAGAAAAAAAAATTTGAGAAAAAAAAAATTTGAGAAAAAAAAATTGAGAAAAAAAAAATTTGAGAAAAAAAAAATTTTGAGAAAAAAAACATTTTTGAGAAAAAAAAATTTGAGAAAAAAAAATTTGAGAAAAAATATTTTTGAGAAAAAAAAATTGAGGAAAAAAAATTTAGAAAAAAAAATCTTTGAGAAAAAAAAATTTTGAGGAAAAAAAAATGTATGACACCAGCCGCGAGTCTGTACGACAAACGGTTCATGAATTATAGAGGCACTTCCTGTTTGGTGAAGGGCACTTCCTGTTATAGAGGGGGCGGGGCTTAATCAATTACAGCTCATCCCTATTGGTCGGAAAAAGACCAAAGTTGTGTGAGCATTTTACATTTTAAATGACGTTGCTAGGCAAAAGTATGGCAGAGTTATTTGGCGCCAAAGTTTCTGGTTTTTTTTCGGAGTCCCCCATTCAAAGTCAATGGAGTTTTTGGGCGTCGTTTTTTGCGAATTACGTCGCAATGGTAACGCGGATCAGAAAGAAAAGTAATAGCACACCATTCCCGGTCGAGCCGCACGTTTTGATGTATATATTGCGGCGGTGGCGTAAATTGTGCGGCAGTTATTACGTGCTGAAGTTTCCCCCATTCTAAGTCAATGGGGTTTTTGGGCGTCGTTTTTTGCGAATTACGTCGCAATGGTAACGCGGATCGGAAAGAAAAGTAATAGCACACCATTCCCGGCCGAGCCGCACGTTTTGATGTATATATTGCGGCGGTGGCGTAAATTGTGCGGCAGTTATTACGTGCCGAAATTTGTGGGATCATTATTATCATTAAGTATGGCGGATTACAATAAGTGTTCTGCTATTGCATAGCAGGCACACTTAATTAGAGTGAACTTCATCTCTGTGGATAGTGTAATTTCTACACCTACACATTCGGCCTGGATCTCAGTGGGCCATACAATTTGCTTACATTGTAAGGTGTTCTTGATATAAAGCAAGGCCCCCCCACCCTTCCCTTCTGAACACCTTGTAACCAGGCATGCTCACTAAGGCATCTGGGGATGACCGCTTTAACCATGTTTCCGTCAGTCCTAAGCAGTCAATGTTAGAGTTTACAAGCAGATTTTCTAGTTCACTGTGCTTATTAAGTGTGCCTGCTATGCAATAGCAAAACACTTATTGTAATCCGCCATACTTAATTAATTAAGTGTGCCTGCTATGCAATAGCAAAACACTTATTGTAATCCGCCATACTTAATTAATTAAGTCTTTCGCCACGAATTTCTGCACGTAATAACTGCCGCACAATTTACGCCACCGCCGCAATATATACATCAAAACGTGCGGCTCGGCCGGGAATGGTGTGCTATTACTTTTCTTTCCGATCCGCGTTACCATTGCGACGTAATTCGCAAAAAACGACGCCAAAAAACCCCATTGACTTAGAATGGGGGAAACTTCGGCACGTAATAACTGCCGCACGATTTACGCCACCCCCGCAATATATACATCAAAATGTGCGGCTCGGCCGGGAATGGTGTGCTATTACTTTTCTTTCCGATCCGCTTTACGATTGCGATGTAATTCGCAAAAAACAACGCCCAAAAACTCCATTGACTTTGAATGGGGGACTCCGAAAAAAACCCAGAAACTTTGGCGCCACATAACTCTGCCATACTTTTGCCTAGCAACGTCATTTAAAATGTAAAATGCTCACACAACTTTGGTCTTTTTCCGACCAATAGGGATGAGCTGTAATTGATTAAGCCTCGCCCCCTCTTTAACAGGAAGTGCCCTTCACCAAACAGGAAGTGCCTCTATAACTCATGAACCGTTTGTCGTACAGACTTGCGGCTGGTGTCATACCTTTTCTTTTTTTCTCAATTTTTTTTTCTCAATTTTTTTTTTCTCAATTTTTTTTTTCTCAAATTTTATTTTCTCAAATTTTTTTTCTCAAATTTTTTTTTTCTCAAAAATTTTTTTTCTCAATTTTTTTTTTCTCAAATTTTTTTTTCTCAAAAAATTTTTTTCTCAACATTTTTTTTTTCTCAACATTTTTTTTTCTCAAAATTTTTTTTTTCTCAATTTTTTTTTCTCAATTTTTTTTTCTCAATTTTTTTCTCAAAATTTTTTTTTCTGAAAAAAATTTTTTTCTCAATTTTTTTCTCAAATTTTTTTTCTCAAAAAATTTTTTTCTCAATTTTTTTTTTTCTCAAAATTATTTTTTTCTCAAAAAATGTTTTTCTCAAAATTGTTTTCTCAAAATTATTTTTTTCTCAACATTTTTTTTTCTCACATTTTTTTTTCTCAACATTTTTTTTTCTCACAATTTTTTTTTTCAAAATTTATTTTTCTCAAAAAAGTTTTTTTCTCAAATTTTTTTTCTCACAAAACAATTTTTTCTCAAAAAACTGTCGTTAAAGTGCGACCCGTGATAACGGCCAAAAATGCTCCAAAACGCCACTAATTAGTCGAAATGGCTGACTTCCTGTTTGGTTTCTGATTGGCTGCTGGCCTTGTGACGTGGGTAGAGCTGCGAGGGCCTGGTCATCGCTGCTTGCAGCTTTAATTCATTAATCGTCCATGACCTTAATTGGGGCCTATTTCGCCAAACAGGAAGTGCCCCTCACCAAACAGGAAGTGACCCTTGATCTCGTGAACCGTTTGTCATACAGACACGCGGGTTGCGTCAAATGAAATAACGCTAATGCTAACACCAACCGCTACACAAGGTTGCACAGACTTAGCGAGCTGCAGGCACACTTAAAATTTCTTAGAAATTTTCTCTTCTAGTTAAGTCTTTCGCCACGAATTTCTGCACGTAATAACTGCCGCACAATTTACGCCACCGCCGCAATATATACATCAAAACGTGCGGCTCGGCCGGGAATGGTGTGCTATTACTTTTCTTTCCGATCCGCGTTACCATTGCGACGTAATTCGCAAAAAACGACGCCAAAAAACCCCATTGACTTAGAATGGGGGAAACTTCGGCACGTAATAACTGCCGCACGATTTACGCCACCCCCGCAATATATACATCAAAATGTGCGGCTCGGCCGGGAATGGTGTGCTATTACTTTTCTTTCCGATCCGCTTTACGATTGCGATGTAATTCGCAAAAAACAACGCCCAAAAACTCCATTGACTTTGAATGGGGGACTCCGAAAAAAACCCAGAAACTTTGGCGCCACATAACTCTGCCATACTTTTGCCTAGCAACGTCATTTAAAATGTAAAATGCTCACACAACTTTGGTCTTTTTCCGACCAATAGGGATGAGCTGTAATTGATTAAGCCTCGCCCCCTCTTTAACAGGAAGTGCCCTTCACCAAACAGGAAGTGCCTCTATAACTCATGAACCGTTTGTCGTACAGACTTGCGGCTGGTGTCATACCTTTTCTTTTTTTCTCAATTTTTTTTTCTCAAATTTTTTTTTTCTCAAATTTTTTTTTCTCAAATTTTTTTTTCTCAAATTTTTTTTCTCAAATTTTTTTTTTCTCAAAAATTTTTTTTCTCAACATTTTTTTTTTCTCAACATTTTTTTTTCTCAAAAATTTTTTTTTCTCAATTTTTTTTTCTCAATTTTTTTTCTCAATTTTTTTCTCAAAATTTTTTTTCTCAAAAAATTTTTTTTCTCAATTTTTTTCTCAAATTTTTTTTCTCAAAAAATTTTTTTCTCAATTTTTTTTTCTCAAAATTATTTTTTTCTCAAAAAATGTTTTTCTCAAAATTGTTTTCTCAAAATTATTTTTTTCTCAACATTTTTTTTTCTCACATTTTTTTTTCTCAAGATTTTTTTTTCTCACAATTTTTTTTTCAAAATTTCTTTTTCTCAAAAAAGTTTTTTTCTCAAGATTTTTTTTTTCTCACAAAACAATTTTTTCTCAAAAAACTGTCGTTAAAGTGCGACCCGTGATAACGGCCAAAAATGCTCCAAAACGCCACTAATTAGTCGAAATGGCTGACTTCCTGTTTGGTTTCTGATTGGCTGCTGGCCTTGTGACGTGGGTAGAGCTGCGAGGGCCTGGTCATCGCTGCTTGCAGCTTTAATTCATTAATCGTCCATGACCTTAATTGGGGCCTATTTCGCCAAACAGGAAGTGCCCCTCACCAAACAGGAAGTGACCCTTGATCTCGTGAACCGTTTGTCATACAGACACGCGGGTTGCGTCAAATGAAATAACGCTAATGCTAACACCAACCGCTACACAAGGTTGCACAGACTTAGCGAGCTGCAGGCACACTTAAAATTTCTTAGAAATTTTCTCTTCTAGTGTATTTACTTAAGTATGGCGGATTACAATAAGTGTTTTGCCATTGCTTTGCATGGCAGGCACACTTAATGAGTCAAATGTCTTTCAGTTATACAAATCCTAATCTTAAAAAAGCCGCATTAAAAATGATTACTGTAAATGTTTAACCTGTATATTGTTGTAATTACTGTACTGCAGGTTCCATGGATGAAGATAGCAACAAGAACAAGGATGAGGTAAGATAACCGTATATGGTGTCACAAGATTAGTATATATATTTTTTCATATCTGATTCAATCATATCTCTATCAATAATCCACACAGCGTAGTGATATCAGCACGTCATAGCTGGGGGACTCCGGCCCATGGGGGAAAGAATAACTTACTAAGTTGCTAAATTCATTTAGTTTTAGGCTAATTCATTACAATGTCTTACATTGATTCCTTGGTTGCCAATGCACAAAAAAACAATGCTTTAAAAAACGTAAAGAGCATCGGGATTAATATTATTGTCCTTATATTATTATAAGGACTGGTCGGATCATCCAAAACATAGGCCTACTGTAGTTATATGATTTAATCACCTGGTAAGAGACACTATTACATTTTCTATTGATATGATCAATTAAACTTATCACAATATTAAAAAAACAAAAGTCTTATTCATCAATGATGTTTAAGGAACATGTTTTAGTGAATTCCGAGGCAGCAGGAAACTAGCCTGGTTAATAAACCAGACCGCACAACACCACCCCCTGGCGGTAGTGTGTGATAGAGGCTGGCACCGCCAGGCTAGCAGGAGACAGGAGGACGCCATATGTGCAAGTGTATTATCAATTTATCATGCAGGGATTTACACACAGCGCAGGCAAACCATATAGACCTTATTCACACCGCAGCCATTTTGGATCACAAGACCACATCGGGTGGCAGCCTGCATCATAAACCATTGTATACAATGGAGCAATGTTCCCAAAATATGAGTTCTGTTCAACCAATTTCTTTTGACCAAATTGACAAATGGGCAGATGACAACATCAACATCCCCAAAAGGATTAAAAGGGCCTGGAATGGCTACAGTAACTGGATTCATTAAATTCACGGTAATGCTATGGCCGGGTTTCCCAAAGCGATTTTAGCCCATCGTAAGCCCATCGTAGCTCACGCATGGTCATAGAGACCAAGCCCCAATTGTCATGTTCCTGTGTTTACATGGGTTGGGGCAGAGCGAATTATTTAGCCCCCTACAACTACATCAACATTCAGATTTCACAAACAAAGTGCTTAATAAAGTCTCACACCTGTCTAAATACGATACGGCATTCTGTATCCTCTGTGTACTTTAATGAGAAGCTTTTTTATCCGATCGCTTTCTGTTTATCTCAGTGGGGTTGGTGCGCATGGGGAACGCCAGGAAATACATGGGAAAACAGAAAGCGATCGGATAAAAAGGCTTCTTATTAAAGAACACAGAGGAAACGGGTAATTATAGAATGCCGTACCGTATTTATGTTTAGACAGGTGCAAGACTTTATAAGCACTTTGTGAAATCTGAATGTTGGTGTAGTTGTAGGGGGCTAAATAAGTCGCTTTGCTGAAACCCATGTAACACGAGAACATGACGGTAGGGGCTTGGTCTATATGTTGGTCTATTTGTAATGCAGGCTGCCACCCTACTGTATGCGGTTATGTGATCCAAGATGGCCGCAGTGTGAATAAGGTCTATAGCCTAATCCAGTAGGCTAAATCCTACATGATATTATAGCACATGGGACTTTGCCAAACAATAGGCTTCTTTCCTCGGTAAACTGCTATTCTCGAGGACGTCATGTTCTATAACATTATTAATGACTTAATGGCTGTTTTTTTTGTTGTGGTACGTTTAATTGATCACAACAAATAGTGTCTCTATCAGGCGATTGAACACTGTGCATATGTAAACATGTTTCTGTAACAGAGGGAGAGGGAGTAGAGAGTAGATGGAGAGAAACAGATCTCCGATCTCAGTGCTTGACTGCTTGTGTAAAGTGGAGCACACACCGGACGCGGGCATCTGTGCAGCGTTGCGGCATGGTAACACCAACTGGATACGGCGAGGTGCCACGCAACTCATCCATTTCCCCCGGCGGGGAGAACATATCGCCCGGTGGGGAGAACATTTTCACCGTGCGGCAGCGCTGGAAAAATAGAACAGTGGGGTATATGCGTGGCGGGCGGTGTGGCAGACCCGCACCTACGTGCCTCTGACGCCGCCGGTGTGGGTTCATTCATTGAAAATAATGGGGGCGTTTGTTTTGACGCGCTGCGTCCGCGCTGCCTCCGCGCCGCCTCCCCGCCAGGTGTGTTTCCCTTAACTTGACGCATTAAAGATATAAGGATAATCTGACTCTGATTATGAACGACTACACTAGAACCCCAGTTTCTATATTCTATGCCAGGGCCGGGGGAAAACAATAAGGCAACAATCTACACGCTTAAACGTGTTGCGTTGCAAGCTTGTAGATTTAGCCGGGGATCCAGTCCCTCAAAATGGGAGAGGACCTGTGATGTTCTGCCGCACATTTTATTTCTGTTTTATCTATCAGTTTGGTCATTAAGGTCCACAGAATGAGAGGCCTGCTCTACCCGAAACATCGCGAAAAAAGGTTATGGCCATTTGTATATTCACAGTCCCACTGTGAAAAGTGGGGAAAAAAGTGATGACTCATCACTTTTTGGGGGCCAATATTTTGCCCAAGGAATGTTTTTCATGCAAAACAAATGCTTCCAATGGATTCAGAATGACGAAGAACCCCTAGTCTGACCCCTCACATGCTACTTAAAGCAGATTTTTCATTTATTTTTAAAATATATTTCTAGTGGAGTCAATGGGACAGTGAATATACAAATGGCCATAACTTTTTTTCGCGATGTTTCCGGCAGAGCAGGCCTCTCATTCTGTGGACCTTAACGACCAAACTAATAGATAAAACAGAAATAAAAAGTGCGGCAGAACATCACAGGTTCAACCCTATTCCTTGAGCTTTTGGGCATGTGGATCCCCGACTAATTGGCAAAAGAGGGGAAAAAGCAAAGTTGGGTCCTGATTTATTCCAGAGGTTTTGAGGAGGCAGGGTATGATGGAAATTAATTAATGTTCCACAAGAATGAAGAATTGACAAAGATGTATTCTTATCAGCATTATAGATCTTTGAGGAGCCAGGCATTCTGGCCTCCTCCTGACAGCCCTCTGAAGGGGCACATTTTCCTCATTTTCATACAGCTTTTATACTCTCATTCTAACAGAGATGCGATTCTAAACATGGTCTTATAAAGATCTGAATTAAAGATAATGGCAACATAAAAATTGTTACATACATACAGATTTGCTGCATGGGGGAGACAACTCAGCTGTTAGATTGACAGCTGTAGTGAGTTGAATTAGCACATGCACTGTGAGAACCACTTCAAATGAGTTTGGTGACATATATTTGGCAATCTATAAATCTCTGCCACCACAGATTAGAGCAGCCGAGTAGGCTATGTGGTGCATTGGGGCGAGCTTAGTGCTACTAACGCCGTCGACTTCTGGTCTTAGCTGCTGCATTTCTTGTACCCACAAATAGGGCAATTCAAAATAAATAAAACATATTTAGGAGGAAAAGTGGAATTGGTCATTGTTTTAAATGAAATTGGGCTTTGATGGGACCACCCACCAAGTTTGGAGCCTGTAGCATGCTGGGAACTTGAGTTATGGCTGTTGGATCACATGACCACATAGAGACACACGGGCGCCTACAAATATTGTGATAGCGATCCCACTTCGGGTAAGGAAGAACGGTGCACTGCAGCTGCCAATGTAATCCCAATGAGAGGCATCGTGAAATATCATAATTTCAGTGGTTGACTACTGAGGCCGTAGCGATTTTTATTGTGTTCTAATAAAGTGTCCCATGAGTTTAATTTTGCCTTTTTAAAGTGGCATATCTGTCATCTTGATACACTACCTACAATATACTTCATCAGTGAGTCAAAAGTGCTAGCATTGGAAATCTTAAGTTTAAGTGGTCGCATGGTACACACGTCATGGACGCATCCCTTGAGGTTTTCAATACCCAGATACGCTTGTCTCTCATGTATAATTAGGCTGTTTATTTTTGGGACATTGTGGCATATTGCTTCTTCCAAACGGAGTATTGCAGGTTATTTTTTGGTTAAAACTAACCTGGAGAATTCACTCTGTAGTTGAAAAGGTCGGGATCTTCAAAGTCGGCGCTCATAAACGCACAGCAGTAAAGACAGTGATGTCACTGAAAATCGACAGGTTTTCTGTCTGCCGTTTCCCCTCTTCTCTGTTAACATTATGGGTAATCCATTCAAGTGGCAAATTAAACGTGACACATATCATGTACCGGTATTTAGCAAACAAGAAGATGTGTTGTCAGGGTCAGGCCATACATTTGAAAACATATTTTTATTTAAATCAATATAGTCTTCAGTTCGTGTAGGAATATTTTAATATTAGGCTAACCACAGTTGAATTGCAATGACTTTCTATGGGCTGGCTTGCAGTGCACCGTTCTCCCTTACCCGAAGCGGGGCCGCTGTTTCAATTGTGGGCGTGAATTTGTAGGCGCCCGTGTGTCTCTATTGGGTGGCAGCCTGCATTACAAACCTGTATTGGCTTGGCTGTAAACCAAGCCAATAGGACAGCAGAGGGGTTGAGGCTTCAGCAATTGCAGTATGTCCTTATTGGCCGTTTAAGAGCTTTTAGCATGCTGGGAACTGGAGTTATGGCTATTTAAAGCCCAGCCAATAGGAACCTAGAGGAGGCGTGGCAATGTTGCCTGTTGTGGCTATTCTGATGGCATACCCCAGTGTTGGTGCCAAACTTGGTACAGATCGCAGGTCTGGATGTTATATTTGACCCGTCCGTCCGTCCGTCCGTCCGTCCGTCCGTCCGTCCATCCATCCACCCAGCTGGCACCTGGCCGTCTAGCCACCCACCCGTCCACCTGCCAGTCAATTTTTAATTGGGATATTCTACCCTACAATTCTGTCAGAAGGAAGTGGTTTACAGTTTGTTACCTTATATTGGAGGGTCAATGGTGAACATTCCTGTTTATTACTAATAGTTGAGACAAAATAGTATTATCAGCCACAATACAAAGCTTAAAGTTGTACTATGTAACTTTTTTTATAAAACAAATCTTAAAATTCTCCTAACTATTAAATCACAAAAGTTTTAGAAGATCCGCGCCGTGAATTTCAGCCTGTAAAGCCTTCTCTGTATGTAAACTGAGATCCTTGCCGTGGACCGGATCTCGCGCCAAAATTGCGTCATCACACTACCGGCCAATCACAGCGAGGGTTATACAACTGCCGGCCAATCACAGCGCATCTTGAAGTGGGGTCGCTATGGCAGCCATATTTGTTGTCGCCCGTTTGTACCATCCCTTCTCTAGGTAATTTCGCCTACCAGGCAGGGTGAAGGAGTCCGTATCTCTGGAATTACTGAACGCACAGGAACAAGGGACCCCTTAAAAGATAGATCTCAGCGAGGTGGAGGCAGACGCGGGGGTCTGAAGGTACGAAAAACGTCCGAAAGACGCGGACGCGACCGCGGTTTGCTATAGGGCTAATGACCACTAGTTGGGCATCTTACACAGTATGGCTTTAAGTTCAATACAAAGTTTTAAAGACAGTCCTGTTTTCTTAGCGTGACCTCGAAGATGTTGTTGCTGGAAGCTCAGAGATGACAGGTAGTGATGGAGAAGATGACAACACAACACCTGAACACAAGTCTTCAGATCCCAGCAGCACTGTTCCTGCTCCAAGTGAGACAGGTAAACACCTGCATTCAATAATTCACTGCTTGGATGATACAAAAGTTATCAACACACTACACATTCTCATTAGGTCAGTCAATCTAAGAGAAAATATGGCTTAACCCCCAAAAAATTGATACAAAAGGTTTTTCAATGGATTCTGGTAGTATTGGGTGTGCTAAATAACATACTCAAAGCCGCCATTTTCAAAATGGCGTCCCAGATGGTTGCGGGGAGCTTAAAATGGCTATATCTCGAATGGAATTTTTTTTGCAAATGCTTTTTCAACTGATTCTGGTACCTCTGGACATGCTTGAGAACATACTAAAGATTTAGGAAAATACACCTTCCAGAAAGGCTTCATTTTCAAGATGGCGCGTCCATGATGGCCGCTGGGAGCTTAAAATGCCTTTAACCTGGGATTTATATGTAAAAAAATATGCACTTGGTGACTAGTTTTAGATTTCCGGCATGGTGTTAGGTATGGGCATAAGGTCTTCGAAAAACATAGCAAACAAAGTTGGGCTCACCCCCTAGTGGTCTGTTTGCAATGATCGTGAAAATGATGCCTTTTCAGTGGTTTGTTTCTCCTAAGCTTTTAGGATGTTATTTAGCATACCTAATAGTAACAGAATCCATTGGAAAATCTCTTCCATCAATTATTTGGGGTTTCAACTATGTACAGACTTATTTAATAATGGATTAATTTCAAACAGACCACTAGGGGGCAAGCCCAACTTGTTGCCAATGTTTTTTGAAAACCTTAAGTCCATACCCAACACCATGCCAAAAGTCAAAAACGTGTCACCGAGTGCATAGTTGTTGTTGACTTTTTACATATTAAATCCCAGTTTATAGGCATTTTAAGCTCCCGGCAGCCAACGTGGACGCCAGTCACGCGCCATCTTGAAAATGAAGCCTTTCCGTAAGGAATATTTTCCTCTATTTTTAGTATGCTCTAAAGCATGTCCAGAGGTACCAGAATCAGTTGACAAAATATTTGCAAAATCTTTTCCATTTGAGATATAGCCATTTTAAGCTCCACGCAAGCATCTGGGATGCCATCTTGACAATGGCGGCTTTCTGGGAGGTATAGTAGATTTTGGTAGATTTTGAGTATTACTACCAGAATCCATTGAAAAACCATTTGTATAATTTTTTGGGGGGTTAAGCCATATTTTCTCTTAGATTGACTGACCTACATTATACTGAACATACAGTACTGAGTTAACTACTGTAACAGTAGTTAACTCAATCTATAATAACAGAACACTGAACACCTCAATGATTATTACTCTGATTTACAGTCAAAACAAAACACTTACAGTATGTTTAAATGAAGCTAAATTGAGGTACTTACAGTACATGTTTAATCTGTATCTATAGGTTCCACTGAAGGTATCGCTGAGAACAAGCATAAGGTAAGATCATTTGTATTTAGTGGCATGAACCCGTGCAAACCTTGTGTCCAATCACTCCAATGCATTATTTAAGCTCAAAACGATTTTACTGCTTCATCTTTTCCTTTCATTTTTAACACAATATTATTAATGTTATTGCAATGGGCACTTGAACAGCATAATATGATGAAGCAATTTTAACATTTCAAACATGCAAATATAGTGGCCCATTGCCCATACCTACCGGTATAATCCATCTATGACTTACACAAAAAATAAAAATGTACAATTAGCCGGGGACCCAGAAACCAAAATGGGAGAGGACCTGTGATGTTCTGCCGTACTTTTTATTTCTGTTTTATCTATTAGTTAGGTCATTAACTCATCGGATGCCCACAAGATGTCAACTCGTCAATCTCTTTGATGTCTACATGTGCCCATTGTATACTGTACTGTAGCACCTGTACTGTACAACCGCCGTGACGAAAACAACTCCATTTCCCAAAATGCAGCGCGGGATCACATGACTGGGAAGTGCTGTCTCGCTAATAGATATGCATGCAAAGCTGCTGCGCAAACATGCATGCCTAATCCAGGCTTTAAATCACTTTCAAATTCAAAACGCGGCCTTTTCTACCTGCCGTTACACAAACGCTGTTGCGCAGGATTGTTAAAAAACGGTCCTGACTGAAAGAAAATATTTTTGCGAAATAAACAGGACATGCTTGGATTACATTTACTCAGATTACTTTTTACGCCAGGACCTCGAAGGTAGGCAAAATGGCTGGTTGCCATGGGCACCATTAAATTAACCCTTGCATTCATCGTGGGCACCCGATGAGTAAAGGCCCACAGAATTCACTGTCCCATTGACTCCACTAGAAATATTAAAAAAAGAAAACAAATCTGCTAAAAGTGATGAGTCATTACTTTTTTTCAGTACAAACAGTAGTACTAGTCAGGGAAAATTAGCAGAATACCTGTCAAATCTGGGAATAAATTCCTTACCAAACAATTTCTTCAGACACCTTTACGAACACATTGATGAAGAAATAGTTTGGTAAGGAATTTATTCCCAAGGTTTTATAAAAAATCCCTGACTATACAAACAGGCAATAGCATAGAATTAAATAAACACATACAAACAAACATTAGCTTCAGTGAGAGAAAACAGTGCTACACCAGCTGTTGCTGAAAACAGGGAGAAGAAATGAAACAAAATATTACAAATTAATCACATAGATAAATTCCATTAAAAATACTAGTGAGATATTAGTGAATTGTGTAAAAAAAACATATTATTTTTTTCTAGGATATGCAACCCTACAATTGTGTTAGAAGGAAGTGGTTTACAGTTTGTTACCTTATATTGGAGGGTCAATGGCAAGCATTCCTGTTTATTACTAATAGTTATGACACAAATGTGACTATCAACCACTTTACAAAGCTTAGGTACAGTACAAATGTTTAAAGACAACATCCGGTTTTCTTAGAGTGATCTCGAAGATTTAGATGCTGGAAGCTCAGAGATGACAGTTAGTGTTGGAGAAGATGACAACACAACACCTGAACACAAGTCATCAGATCCCAGCAGCACTGTTCCTGCTCCAAGTGAGACAGGTAAACACCTGCATTTGGATGTTCCAGAAGTTTAAAACACACTACAAATTTTTACTACTGAACATATTGGGTGTTAATCTATCTATAAATGCGAAAAGTCTCTGCATGTCTGCGTGTGTGTCTGTCTGTCTGTCTGTAATCTGCGTATCTCGAGAACCGTTCGTCCCACCGGCTTCAGATTCGGCACGCGCGTTCCCCGCCGCGGCACAGAGTGCAGTGCCCGGCCTCGACCCGACCCGACGCGCGGTTTTCCCTAACCGGGGCGAAACGTTCGGAATCTCCTGGCTGTTCCGGAGGAAATCGGCGCAAGCGCTGACTCAAGCGCTGACTCAAGCGCTGACTCAAGCGCTGACTCATTGTGACATCACTTCATAAAAGGCTCTGACATCACGTACGCCACATGAGTCAACACAAAATGCCATGGTTACGTATTGAATGTCATCAGTATGACATGTTTTGATGTTCCTAGGGCATAAATGGACACAGGCAAACATATGTTCATACCGGGCAACAGGTATAATGGGGTTTGCATTAAAGGGTAGGGCATTCACAGAGATCTCCATAGACTGTATGGGCATAAAATGGACGCCCATATGTGGAGCTGATGTCTGAGTTTTCCGGAACCGGCACAGTGTCTGCAGAGATCTCCATATATGGGCATAAGTGGACACAGGCAAACAGACAGATAACTCCATATATGGGCATAAATAGACACAGGCAAACAGATGGTCAAAACGGGTCCTACAGAGATCTCCATATATGGTCATATAATGGACATTGACAGATATCTCCATATATGGGCATAAATGGACACAGGCAAATAGATGGTCAAAACGGATCCTATGACAACAGGTATAATGGTGTTTGCATTAAAGGGCGGGACATTCATTCCCTATTTACATCGTTCCCGAGTTGGCCAGGTCGCCGACTAGACACTCGGCCGCATATATGAGCATAAATGGACACAGGCAAACAGATCGTCAATACGGGTCATACAGAGATCTCCATAGATGGGCATAAAATGGACGTAGACAGACAGATAGCTCCATACATGGGCATAAATGGACACACGCAAACAGATGGTCAAAACAGATCCTATGACAACAGGTATAATGAGGTTTGCATTAAAGGGCGGGGGCATTCATTCCGACTAGACGCTCGGCCGCCCGAAATGAAACATCTCAACTATTATTACACTGATTTCCAGTAAAACAAAACATTGATGTTTAAATGAAGTAAATCTTACAGCACATGTTTAATCTGTATCTATAGGTTCCACTGAAGGTAGCACTGAGAACAAGGATAAGGTAAGAAATTGTATTTAGTGGCATGAACCCATGCAAACCTTGTGTTCAATTCATTATTTAAGTTCAAAGCCATTTTTCAATTTAAGCTCAAAACCGTTCCTAGGGCATAAATTCCTCTCGTCCTTTCATTTTTTACAAGATATATAAAATGTTATTGCAATGGGCACTTTAACAGCATAATTATGATGAAGCATGTTCACATTTCAAACATGCAAATATAGAGGCCCATCATTCATACAATCCATCTCATGGCTTTAACCCAGGGGCATAGTTCCGCCGATTTAAAATGACTCCAATACGGAACTAAAACTTCCTATGATTGGCTGCTAGTTACGCTGTTTTCCCCCCCGGCCGATCACAAAAAGAATTGTTCTCCATTGGACCCCATTCATTTTCCCCTTTCGTTTTCTAACCTTAATTAACACTTTCATACATACTTTATGGTTCCTATCGCTAGTTAAAAATTGCCTTTCAATCACGATGATATGCGTTTTTTGAAAATAAGGTCCCATTTATTTTAAAATTGATGATAAAGTTGGGGGGTGGGGGGGGCGTGGCCAACTAATATATCTATGCAGACGGCTGTGTTCTTCTTCGTGTGCTGTATTTCGGGAGGCTCCGACCACATTCTCCCATGTATCCCTGCAGTTGCACGTGACCGCTGGCAGCCAATAGCATCCTCTGATGCCTTTACAATCTATGATGGCAACACCCATGCCAAGGACCCATAGACCATATTCACACCGCGGCCATCTTTGATCACATGACTTCCTGGAGTAGCAGCCTGCAAGGCCCTGCATTAAAAACGCTGCATAGAAACCAATGGATTCGCTTTGTCCATATCTTTTACACAGTCTATGCTTTAACCCCCTTACACTTCAAAGACCAGTAAGACTCTTAAGACCAGAAAATCTAAGGGGCGGAGCTTACTGGACAAAGAGACAGATGTGCTCTTGAGTCAAGGCACATGTGTAAGCTAAATATAATTAAGCAAGTACTAAGGTCCATATCCTAAAATCCACCTTTAACTTTAACTGCTCTACACTTAAAAGAATAATTATTGCAATTTTGACTCCACAACATTTCTAGGTAGGTAGGAACCCTCGGGACCCAAAATGTATCTACATGATTAATTCATCATGCAGATAACTCTATTAAAACAGAAAATGTCAGAAACGTATTGTTTGTGTGTTTTTGGATATAAAAAGTATGTACACAGCCATTTGCTCTTTTGAATACTAAGTATTTTTAGCATGGGCAAAGCCGGGAAAGGCAAGAAGCGCACCACCTACATAGATGCACTGTGACATGACAGCTTAGCTAACAGCACTGCAGACCCTGATTTTAGATAGGAGAGTGTGGAGGGCAGCGATCAAGGAGTCCTGAGTTGGTGTTGGCTAGACCACACACTCGCATCGCAGCATGTACTTTTGAATACTTAAGTATTTTTAAAAGCAAGTACTCCAGTACTTTTAAGTAAAATTTTAAGTGAACGACTTTCACTTTTAATTGAGTAATATTTGACCACTATACTTTACTCAAGTACTGGTGTTGAGTTCTTTGTAAGATTGTCAGATTGACAGCCATTATACTTTTTTATAAAACACGACAAAGTTACTTGTACTGTAGATCAGATGTGAAATGTATCCATTTTCTTAGAGTCAACCCAAAGCTGTTGATGCTGGAAGCTCAGAGATCGGAGAAGATGACATCAAGTCTTCAGATACCAGCAGTACTGTTGCAGATCCAGGTGAGACAGGCAAAACCTGTAAAATTCACTACTTGAATGTTCCAGAAGTTATGGACACCGGGTACTCATCACCACAACCCACCCACCATGCTGTTGTTCCAACACAATAAATCAACAGAACTGAACATACTGATTGCATAATAAAACGTAAATATGTAAAAGTAATATTGGAAGAATTTAGAATAATTCAAGTTGACTTTCAGTTGGCCTAATATATGGGCTTTCATGACATGCATTTAAATAAAGAAGCATTGAGATGCTTACTGCAATGTTTAACATGTATATTAATGACACAACTATTGTAGGTTCCCTAGATGAAGACAGCAACAAGAAAAAGAATGAGGTAAGACAACTATGTTGGTTTTACATGTTTTGTGCTCAATATCTGATGTTATTAGTAGACAATTACAATTTTGGATTGTTTTGTTAATTCTTAAGGTTGTCAAAGGAGATACATCTGTGAAGAATTCTCAAGAAATCAGCCCAGAGGACCAATGTCAAACAGAATTTGATAAATTGCTTTTCAGACTTAACCTCAAAGAGAACTATGAAAATAAGTTGTCAAATGCTGACTTTCTGAAAATAAGTCCTTCCATAAAGCAGGCTCATGAGATAACTGAGAGAGATGTAGCTCATGCATTCCTTCAGAAGTTGTTGATGCTAGACCATAGAGCCAGGTACATACCAGTAATCGTAGAAAATACAGAAGAAGACCAATTAAAAGTCACTACAGATTCTGACATGGCCACCACAGAAGAAAGTTTATTTGATATGCTATGCATGGCCAATGTATACAGTGATCAGAGTATTAAGCAATGTCCTGTCCATCCAATGGAAGTTCAGATGGCTGTTTTTCACTGCTCAGATAGATTTCTGAGGCAGAACATGATTACCAAACTTTCACAGTGTCAGTATGCCTTACCTTTGCTTGTGCCTGATCCAGTCACAGGGGACATTCAGTGTCCTTTGTGGACATTTAGGCAAATAAGAAAATGTTGGAAGGTAACTGATAGTTCAGGTGCCATCACATGTAGGAACATGGCCATTTGTCAAGCTGAGACACCTATGGTGTCATTTTTCAGACTTGGTTCAGTGTCATCATCTAAATCTCAGCTAATGAATACCTTAATCAATGACCGTCACAGCACATTCTTTCATAGGAATTGTCCAGGTGCCACCAAATCTCACTGCCTGATAGATGGCATGGCAGAGATTGCCTGGTACCTCCCTGCTGGAAAACAAAATGATGTTTTCTCAGATTGTGTTGCGTTCTGTAATCTTCATGGAGATGCTCTATCACATGATAAACAGCGTAACATATTGATCGATAAGGCTTCAGTCAATGTTGTTCTCTTACCTACTCTGGGAAGAGGTGACAAAAGTATGACAGTGGCGTCAGTTCTTTTTAAGGGTCCAAAACCTCTCATTTTTCTTCTTGCTGAGAATGACTCTGTTGCAAAACAGATAAAACCAGGAAAGTATACAATGGGTGTGAAGGATAGAAGTCAGTCAGATGTGGCTGAAGAATTGAAAGTAATCATTAGAAACATATTGTCAACATCAAAAACTTCCTTCCAACTTGAAAGCATGGGAAATGTTTCTGGAATCAAAACAGATGAAGACGACCATGAATGCCAAACAGGGAAATCTGCTGCTGCGAAGATTGTGGATTTGCTTGATAGAACTGATCTTTCAAAGATCAAAGACACATTTCTACCATGTCATGGGCATTTGTGGCAAGAGTGGTGCAGAGTGAATAAAGAGAAGTACCGCCTCAGCGGACACATTGAGAAGCACAAATGTGAAAAAGAAAAAAGAATGAGAAAAATAAGAGAGGAACAATGTGACAAACCATCCAGTGAGCTGATGGAAATGTTTGTTGAAAACCTGAAGTCTCCAAGTTTGAATCAAAGACTCTACTTCATAAAATGGATTGGATTCTTTCTGGATAATGTTTTCACATATACACTTTCTGAAATCAACCAGGCATATGATGAAAAGTGGTCTGAAAAAGAAGCTTTAAAAAAGAAAAGAAAATGCATTAAAGAGCAGGACACATCACAGCTGCTGAAGAAGAAGCAAAAGGAGTTGGAAGACATTAAAGAGAGCTTATGATAGCAGGACAGCCAATGGAGCTGATGGATGGAGATGCAGCTCATGTGCCTTTAACATGGATCACTAGTGTTCTAGATGAGGTGAAAAACATACTCGCAGACGAGAAGAGAGTTTTTGTTTTATCCGTTTTAGGCATCCAGAGTAGTGGAAAATCTACCATGCTGAATGCAATGTTTGGACTGCAGTTTGCAGTGAGTGCTGGCAGGTGCACTAGAGGGGCCTTCATGCAGCTAGTGAAAGTGTCAGAAGAGTTCCGGAAAGAGTTCAAGTTTGACTATATCCTGGTTGTGGACACTGAAGGACTGCTCCTGAGCTGGCAGGGCAGAACACCTATCACCACGACAATGAATTGGCAACATTTGTCATTGGTCTGGGAAACATGACTTTGATCAACATCTTTGGAGAGAATCCATCTGAGATGCAAGACGTTCTTCATATTGCTGTTCAGGCCTTCATGCGCATGAAGAGGGTTAACCTGTCTCCGAGTTGTGTGTTTGTTCATCAGAATGTTGCAGCTATTGAAGCTGGGGACAAAAACAAGGTGGGAAAGAGACGCCTACAAGAAAACCTTGATGATATGACCAAGCTGGCTGCCAAAGAGGAGGAGTTTGATGCTGAGTTCTTCAGTGATGTCATTACATTTGATCTAGAAAAAGATGTGACATACATTTCCCAGCTCTGGGAAGGTGGTCCACCCATGGCCCCTCCCAACCCGGGTTATAGTGAAAACATCCAAGAGCTGAAGAACCTGATACTCTCAAAAGCAAATAATTCTAAAGGAATGACACTTTCAGAATTCAACAGCACCGTTAAAGATCTTTGGAATGCCCTGCTGAATGAAAACTTTGTTTTCAGTTTCAAAAACACACAGGAAATTTCATTGTACAGAAAACTTGAAGAAGAGTATACAAAATGGACCTGGGCTCTAAGGCAAGATATGTTGACAATTGAAAACCAACTTCACAATAGAATTGAAAATGGAAAACTTCACGAGATTAAGGACAGTGATCTGATCAAAGAAATGAACAAGACTTGGGAAGAAGTGGAAAAAGCTGTGAAAAATTACTTTGATGAAGATAACGATAAAGATGTACTGGTTCAGTGGAAATCACGATTTGAAACCAAAATAAAGGATTTCCGTGATGAACTGGTGAGAGGAGCCAAACGGAAGCTAGAAGAAATTATTCAGCAGTGGAGTGCTCGAAAAAAGATGGATGATAAGAGGACAGTTTATGAGAACGAGCTTCTACTGAAGAGCAAAGAGCTTGCCAGCAAGCTAAACGACAAGGCAAGGGATGAAACGGAACTTGAAAAGGAGTTCAACTGTCTTTGGATAAGTTGGGTTACTGAGCTCACTGCAGGTGTTCCTCCCTTTGCGGAAATAAACATTCAAAGTGATGTGGATAATATACTTGAAATGCGCTTTAGGTGGCCTCTCATACAAGACCGCAAAGAGTGTTGTTTCTACAAAGACATCTCTAAGAGAGGGAATTATTCTGATTATATGGCTGTTAAGGGAAAAGAATTGAACCCAGCTGAAGTTGTCACAAAGGCTGTCATGGAAGCTTTTAGGTTTAGTTCAACAACAACTGAACTTAATTATGATGATCTGATAAGGACCCTCATTGCCAAAGTCGAGAAACAAACCGATGATTTAATTAAGAAGAAACCTGTTAAGACAGAAGGCTACCATAATTGTTACATGCATGAAGTAGCAAAATATGTGGATGAACTAGTGAAAGAATTTGAAAAAGAAATTGAATCAAAGAAAATGGCATACACTCTCAAGAAGGAGTTTAAAGTCGATCTACTACTTAATGCCTGTACAATTGCAAAGGATTGTCTTCAAAAGTCTCACAATGAATTTCAGAAGAACAATGATGCACGCACATATTTGGAAAACCAAAAGGGACAATTCTATAATGTATTCCGTAGCTTTTGTAAAGGTAACACCTCTGCCGCTGTGCTTGGTGAACTACTTTGCAGCAAACTGAAGGAGGCTGCAATTCAGCCTGTCCATGACAAGACGGCCATTGACTTAGCTGGTGTGATGAAATGTAATCACCCTCCCTTCAGTGGGAATAGGGTTAACTTGGAGAAACATGTTTTACAATCTCTGGCAGAAGAAGATGACTTTGAGAGTTACATGAAATACATCATAGATCCAAGGGAACAACTAGAGCTATTTATTGAAAACTCTGTTGAGAAATACATATCCACCAATCAGAACAAGGTACTCAGTATCACAAAGAAAAATGTGGAGGATATTGTCAGGCTTCTGAATCAAGCAGTGCATGACACAACAGAAAAAGTCAAAACAATGAGTGGAGACACCATTATGTGGTTGAAGGAGTTCTCCCATCAGTTAAAAGATGACCTACGTGTTGTCACCAACTGCTATGATCATGTTAATGACATAGACGACTTTGGCTTTCTTAAAGATGAGATTGAGAAGCACCTTAAATCCATGAAGGCAGATTTGAACAGCTTCTTAACCAACCAGGAGGAAGTCCGGTTGAAGACTGAACATATTCTTGTCGACCAACTGTGCAACTGTTGCTGGGAAAAGTGTCCTTTCTGTAAAGCCATTTGTAACAACACCCTTAAGGATCACAGTCCAAACGACCACAGTGTCCCTTTTCATCGCTCAAAAGCAGTTTCTGGAGGCTCCTATAAAAGTACAAAAATACTTCAATTCAATCAATTCCATTCAAACAGTATCGAAGAGTGTATGATGACTGGAGAATTACCCCTGATGAATCAAAACTGATATACTGGAAATGGTTTGTATGTCACTTTCAAAAGCAACTGGAGGCTCATTACGGAAAAAAATTTGAGGGCGACGGAGAGATTCCTAAAGCATGGAAAGCGCATACAAAAGATGATGCTATCAAAAGCTTGGAGAACATGTAGTCTTTGAATGGCTCACAAACAACCACAACATGCTATACCAGGGGTCCTCAATTAGGCGGGCCGCGGTCCAGGTCCGGACCGCGGACCACCTCCGACCGGACTGCGGTATACCTCCGATAAAATCTCCATTCACAGTTGTAACATTTGCTGCGCTCTGAACGTATGGACTGACTGTGTGTGTGTGTGTGTGTGTGTGTGTGTGTGTGTGTGTGTGTGTGTGTGTGCAGGCTCATAAGACACACCTCCACTGAACTGCAAGGTCTTGGTTACCAACTCTCCGTCATTTAGCTGGACCACTAGTTGAAAACCACTGTCTTAAATTATGTACAGCAGAGGGGTTATAATTAATAAGATAATTAAATAAATAACATTGAGTTTATAATTTATTCTTGGATACATAATAAAAGTATAGTATAATTATAAATAATGCGCCAAATACTTTATTATTTATTTTTTATTATGCGATTAATCTTGCGATTAACTACACAAATCATGTGTTGGACAGCATTATATATATATCTATATAATTTATGTTGTATTCCTCCGGACCCTTGCCTGTTTCAAAAAAATATTTGTGGACCTTCAAGATGTGTATTTGAGGACCCCTGTTCTATACCAAATACCAAAACTAATTAGTTTGTGTTGCAAACTTTGCAAAAATCGCAAATTGAGATTTGGCCCTCATTGCCAAAGTTGAGAAACAAACCAATGTCTTAATTAAGAAGAAACCTGTTAACACAGAAAGCTACCATATTGGTCAAATGCATGATGTAGCAAAACATGTGGAAAAACTAGTGAAAGATTTTGAATCCCTCATCGCTCTCAAGGAGTTTAAACTTGATCTATTGCTTAATGCCTGTACAATTGCAAAGGCATGTTTTCAAAATGCTCACAAATAATTCCAGAAGAACAATGATGCTCGTGCATATTTGGAAAAATAAAGCATTCAAAACCTTTTTTGAAGGTTACTCCTCTGCCGCTGTGCTTGGTGAACTACTTTGACGCAAACTGAAGGAATCTGCAATTCAGCCTGTCATGACAACAATGACAAGACTGCCCTCGACTTGGCTGGAGAGATGAAATGTAGCCACCCTCCCTTCAGTGGGAATAGGCTGAACTTGGAGAAACATGTTTTACAATCACTGGCTGAAGAAGAGGACTTTGACAGTTATGTGACCTATATCAGACATCCAAGGAAACATGTAGAGCTTTTTATCAAAAGATCTTTTGAGACAGATCTTAAGATCTTTTGAGAGAGGATCTGTATCCTCCAAAAAATTGGAGGATATTGACCATCTTCTGAATCAAGCAGTGCATGACGCAACAGAAAAAAACTCAAAATACAGTGGAGACACCAGCACGTGGTTGAGGCAGTTCTCTGATCAGTTAAAAGATGACCTACGTGTTGTAAAAAAGTAAACTACGTGTTGTCACCAACTGCTATGATCATGTTAATGACATAGATGATTTTGACTTTCTTAAAGAGGAGATTGAGAAACACCTCCAAGTCCATGAAGGCAGATTTTAACCAACCAGGAAAATGTACTGTTGAAGACTGACACAATTCTTATTGACCAACTGTGCAAACTATTGCTGGGAACAGCAATAATAGTGTCCTTTCTGTAGCGCCATTTGTACCAACACCCTCTTGGGTCACAGTCCAGACGATCACAGTGTCCCTTTTCATCGCACAAGAGCCGTTTCTGGAGGCTCCTATGGTACAGTGAAATTTGTCATTGATTTCTGCACAACGCTGGTTGCAAGTGATCGTAGGTTCTTCCCTACAGAAAGTTCAGAGGAGAGCATTCCATCCAAAGAATATCGAAAAGATCCATACTGTGCTAACTGGAGAATTACCCCTGATGAATCAAAACTGATGTCACTTTCAGAAGAAGCTGGAGGATCATTACGGACAGAAATTTGGGGGCTGGGGAGAAATTCCTGAAGCATGGAAAAAGCATACATTAAATCATTTACATTTTTTAAAAGCAAACAAGATTTCCAACTATTACAGTCCATTCAAGCAAGGTACTGGTACCAGTAAGACTCCCTAATCGGGAGATAAGCGACACTTATCTATTTGAATACACAAATAGGCCAAAAATGTGTTTTTCAGAAATCGTCCAGATGGTGGCGCTAGATAGGACAAATGCGTTTTGATTACATGACTGTAGAGATACTGTGTACCGGTTTGCGTGATTTTAGGGCAAAATCTGTAGGAGCAGTGTCCAGAGGATGGTGGCGCTAGATGGGACAGATGCATTTTGATGACATGACTGTAGAGATACTGTGTACCGGTTTGCGTGAATTTAGGGCAAAATCTGTGGGAGCAGTGTCCAAAAATGTGTCTTGCAAGAATCGGCCTCATGGTGGCGCTAGAAAAGGGCCATGTGAAAAAATGAGGGGTGGGGGTTGTGCTTTGGTAGGCGAGGAGTGTGTGTGCAAAGTTTGGCATGGATCAGGGAAACGGCGGCGGAGATATGAGTAGGGGAAAAGTGTGACGTGTGACATGACTGACGGACTGACGGCCGGTGCAGGTTTGGATAGTATAAGAATAGTAGTAACTTGCGACCTAACGGTCGCAATAAAGCATTTCCCCCCTAAGTTATGGCTAATGTGTTATCCCAAAACAATTAAGATTAAATTAATAATAAGAGAGTAATTTATTTTCTTTTTTATAATCATTGGGCACAAGGATATGTAAGGAACAAAATAACCTCATTTTGGTTGTAAACAAGATGATGAAGCAACACATTTCCATTTTTATTCTTTTCATTTATGGAAACGAGCAAAAAAATGCACTGACACTGTAGAATAAATCAAATCTATCTATCTACAATCGTATCTACAGTATATAACATTTGTCATTTTCTGTTTAGTTAGCTTTGTGTCATGTTTCCTGATCAATGACATTGAACTGAAAAATGTGTAACATCTACATTTGAGAAGATTTCATATCAAAATTGAGAATCTATTATACAGTACATATTGTGAATGAAAGACATTGTAACAATTGAACACATTTATAACTTTTAGGGCTGGGATGCGATTACAAAAAATAATCAAATTAATTACAGGCTTTGTAATTAATTAATCGCATTTTAATCGCATGTTAACACGTTGCAAGCCGCGGCAGAACCCTCTGAACAGAGGTAGCGCCGAAGAAATAAGCCATTTATTTACAAACATGTTTTAAAAAAACAAAGCCCACATGATAACAACACGTACTGGAGTGCTCGACACAGCGTACATATTCATCCTGCAGAGGTCGGCGATCTTACTTTGGCGAGGCGGAGGGGAGATCAATTCCATTCGTTTACGTGCGGCGAAGCAGGGAAAGGAGCGATAGAGAAGCGGCGCCCGAACGTGATTGAAACCGCGATCCACGAACAGAGACAAAGACCAGCCATCTTGTTTGAGCTTCTTGCTGAGTTTCAACACTGGGGAGAGGATGAGGCTCCTCCTGGCCAGCCATCCATCCAGAATGTGAGTCAACGGCGTGGCCTGCTGGATATTAGGAGTATCACACCCAGCACCAGAAAATGACTGTCAGAGCATATTAACCCTTTCAGATCGCTCCAAAAAGACACAGAGAAGAATTTCCGATGTTTTTTTTTTTTTTATTATAATTTATATCAAAAGTCCGGGAATAGACGGCGTGGCTGATGGGACCCAGTAGGAAGTCCGAGGGAGTACGGCCAGGCTTAGAAGGTGTTAATATTTGACCAGAGAAGCATTTTTTTTCAAGTAAAACACATTTTGTTGTACGAGTGAATCAACGAGTGAGTTTTAAATCTAAATTTCGCATCCACTGGGCCAAGCAAAGCGCTCTGATCGGCTATGTCTCCCTTTGCGTTTGTTGTCTCTTGGTTGGTGCATCGCTATGATCGTTATGCATGAACCTGAAGGTTCTGTGGTGCAAAAACTAAGTGCGATTAAAATGTAATTAATTAATCGCAATTAATCAGTTAAGTCCCAGCCCTAATAACTTTATCAGCATTTGATGTAATTTACATGGAATAATCTTCAAATAAACATTGTGTGTTCAGTTATGAATGGATTATTCATTTGTCTGTCTGTCTGTCTGTCTGTCTGTCTGTCTGTCTGTCTGTCTGTCTGTCTGTCTGTGTGTGTGTGTGTGTGTGTGTGTGTGTGTGTGTGTGTGTGTGTGTGTGTGTGTGTGTGTGTGTGTGTGTGTGTGTGTGTAGCTCAATGGAAGAGTTGAGAGATCAGCTCTAACCACCTCAGTAGTAGGCCTACTAGTTAATGTTAACGTTTTTAATGTTTATTTCATTAACACCCAGTAGAGTCTACCGTATAGATGTTCTAGTTATATTGTATTAACATACTCTATCTTATAGATGTACTAAATTGTCTAGTCACATTGTAATAACATACTCTAGCATACAGATGTACAAGTTATATTGTGTTAACTTGCTCTACCACACAGGTAGATATCGTTTTAGCATACTCTAACACAGGGGTTTTCAAAGTGGGTGACGGGGCACCCTGGGTTGCCGTGACTGCAGTCCAGGGGTGCTGCGAGATTATTTGATAATATTTGGAATTTATTTGGACACTTATAAGTACACAAAATATTTAGTATCATTTTAAACTTGAAGTACAAAGTTATTTTCAGTCCGTTCTACTTCTAACCAAAATGGCTATTATCTCAACGTTTTCCTCGCAAAACAAAATCACTGTCGGTAAAGCAAGGCCCTGCTTCATCATACAAGACTGTTGCACAAAACTAGTGAAAACAGGCGATCTACAAGCACATCGTAAGGTGTTGTGTGCATGTAGATCTGCTTTTTTCACTAGTTTAGTACATTTTATAGATGATAACTGTTTTGGACATACAAGGTTTCCACCCGACAACGACGATATGCTATAAATATAAGGTGCTGGGAGTGAAAATTATAATGTAGGGGTGCCTTGGATTAAACAAATATTCATGGGGTGCCCTGAGAAAAAAAAGTTTGGGAACCCCTGCTCTAACACTCTGCCATACTAGTTATATTCTATTAACATGCTTTAGTACTCAGATGCACTATTTAGATCGTATTAACATACTCATACCTTACAGAATGATTCAAATAAAGTTGTATTCATACAAATGTTTGCAGCTTTAATGGTCAGTTGACAATACTGAACCTTTCACATTCTAGTGCATCTTTAGTAGTACAGTAGAACACATATTTGACAAGCTGTATTATAGAATCATTATAAAGGGTATGAAAAACATTTAAATGATCATTACTGTTAAAATTACACAGTAATGAGGCGTTTCAGTAATGTAACATATTGTTGTTGTCGGGTGGAAACCTTGTATGTCCAAAACCGTTTGTTTTGTATTTATCATTTTAAAAATGATTTAAACTGGTTTACAACCGCGAGGCATTGTGTGCTTGTAGATCGGCTGTTTTCACGACTTTTGTGCGACGGCCTTGTATGATGAAGCAGGGCTTTGCTTTGCGAAAAAAATTACAAATTTGAAACTTGGCGATACAAGGTTTCTGCCCGACAGTGACAATATAGTAACATCTATAGTTGTGTTTAAGTCTGATGTAACTGATGATGCCATGACATATGGTTATTCCTCTGCAACAGTAAGCTCTGCTTTAACAATGTGTACTTATAGTCCAGTCATTTTAGGCCAAAATTAGGCCAAACCTGGAACAAATTGCAATAGTAGCAAACTCAACTGATTTTGTATCCTCAATATGTCCTTAGTGAGGGAAAAAAAGTCCCAAGGAATCCCATCGGGGCAAAGTTTTGAAAACGACCTATCTACCTTCACTTACTATACACTACAATATAAAGGAAAAAATGACTGAAAAAAAATCTGCTTTAAGTGGGATGTGAGGGGTCAAACTAGGGGTTTTTAATTATTCTGAATCCATTGCAATCATTTGTTTTGCACGAAAAACATTCCTTGGGCCAGAAATGGCCACTCAAAACGTCAATTTTCATCAATTTTCATCAATTTTCAGTCTTTTGGGGTCCGTTTTTAGCCCAAGGAATGTTTTTCATGCAAAACAAATGATTGCAATGGATTCAGAATAATTAAAAACCCCTAGTTTGACCCCTCATATCCCACTTAAAGCAGATTTTTTTCAGTCATTTTTTCCGTTATATTGTAATGTATAGTAATTGAAGGTAGATAGGTCGTTTTCAAAACTTTGCCCCGATGGGATTCCTTGGGACTTTTTTTCCCTCACTAAGGACATAATGAGGATACAAAATCAGTTGAGTTTGCTACTATTGCAATTTGTTCTAGGTCTAACCCTAAAATGACTGGACTATTAGTTAATAGGGGTCTGTACTTGGCCCCCTTTTTTTCTCCAGTCTACACCAGGGGTTTTCAATGTGGGTGACAGGGCACCTGGGGTGCCATGACAGCTGTCCAGGGGTAGCCTGGATCCAGCCTGTTTGCTCCGTTCCACATTTTGTATACAAAATGTGGAACGGAGCAAACAGGCTGGATCCAGGCTAGTCCAGGGGTGCCGTGAGATCATTTGATAATATTTGGAATTTATTTGGACACAAAAATATTATTTTGTATAATTTTTAAACTTGAAGTACAAAGTTATTTTCAGTCAGTTCTAACCAAAATGGCTATAATATTGTCACTGTCGGGTAGAAACCTTGTATCTCCAAGTTTCAAATCTGTACGTCTTTTGCCCTGCTTCATCATACAAGACCGTCGCACAAAACTAGTGAAATCAGCCGATCTACAAGCACACAACGCCGGCGTTGTGTGCTTGTAGATCTGCTGTTTACACTAGTTTAGTACATTTTATAGATGAGAAATACAAAACGAACGGTTCTGGACATACATGGTTTCAATATTCATGGGGTGCCCTGAGAGTGGGAACCCCTGCTCTACACCATACCTCTTTTCCAAAAACAGTGCATGCTCAGAAAGCTTGGTGTTGTGACATTTTGTGAGCTTCTAGATTGTCTATTTTCACTGAATGTCCTCCCAGACATGTTAGGGACAATAGGGTTCATGTCTTCATTCATCTTCATTTTAATGAAGCAGAAAGACAAAAGTAACTTGTCACTTTTATGACCATATATGGAGATCCCTGATGTCATCAATATTAAGCCCATGTCTTGGAATGTCCATTTATGGACATAATTATTGTGTCACTCTCATGTTGTCTATGACGTCAGACATCATGTCAGTCATCTCCACATTTGGTAATTAGTTATTTTTATTTATTTATTTATTTTCATTTTCCCATTCAAGTCAATGGAGAAAAATAATTCACAAATACATTAATATATAAATTAAACTATGTAATGTTTGCAAGCAGACGTGTCCCGATGAAGCCGGTCAATTTGACATACGGCCCAAGTGCATGGCCCCAAAACTGTGGGAGGAGTAGATTGGCAAAATAAAGTTGATCCTGAAATAAAGTCGGACAAGTACTAAAGTCTGGTTACCATATAGGGCAACCACACTAATTAATGATAGAATGATACAGTATCACCGCTTTTCTTGGGGCAAAACTCCAGCTTGAATCCATCACCTACTTACTTACGCCTCAATTATACTTCATACTTGTAATGTGCATTGAGAAGAACAGATCTGTAAGCTCCCAACGAGTCGCACTGTGTAGATCTGCTATTTTCAGGCTCCATCATCATCGTCATGGAAACGAGGATCATCTGCATCCCAGCTGAGGTCAATCCACAACCTGGAGGAAGATTTATGACGTGTATTTTCTATTTTTGAAGCGGTGAAAGGAGCTTCCAAGGAGTGGCTTTGTCTGTCCCGTACATGTTTTTTTGAGGATTCCCATAGATTCTCAAGGAGTGGCTTTGTCTGTCCCGTACATGTCCCGTACATGACCAATCAAGCTTGACTTGATTGGTCAAGCTTCACATGACAATTTGGCCCTCCAGACAAAATCATTCATTCATTCAGAATTCATAAAAATATAGAACTAAAGCACATAAAAAGTATAGATCTAGAACACAGAATGTATAGATCTAGAACACAGATTTCATAGCTCTAGAACACAGAATAAAAATTCACTGCTTCACTTCGAACCGAGGTTTGATTTTTAAGAACAATATGGGGTCCAACTTACTATAATGTAAATTCAGTACAGGTATACTCATTTTACATTCCTCAAACCCACTGATGAAACGTTATACTGTATCACTGTCTGGTGGAAGCTTTTCAGGAAATGTCATTTTATCAAATGTAATTTAATTACAATACTTGATTTTGGTTAAATATTTAGACGGCACAAACACACACTTCACAACACATCATAATGTGAGGCCTTGTGAACTGATTAAAATAATTTAACTTTTAAATATGGAGATACAAACTGTCTACCCGACAGCAATGATAAAACTCGACTAATTAATTCTTAATCAAATTATTATGATTTTTTTCCTCCCCAATTTATAGTAGTAGTTATGGCAATATATCCTCCCCCCCCCCCCCCCCCCCCCCACCCACACACACACACACACACACAGTGTGTATTGTCTCTGCTGTTGTATCTGACTCAGCTGCCAGTGAGGAGCCCTCAACCTCCACAGTGATGGGCAGCCACCATCTGTGCCACCTGAGAGCCCTGAAAGAGATTCTCTTTTTAATAAACTTTGGAATATAACATGACTGTTTTCTTGTGTGATATGTCTGGGGAGCAGTCAGATTCCTTTCATGCACAGCTCTCATTCAAAAGTACTAATTCTTCTGGGTGAACACGTTTTTCAAAAAGATTCTCAGCTGAGAGAGATGAAGCAGGGACCCCTTCTACATACAGTGTTTTGTATATCATTGTGTTGGATATTGACCACTTAAACCCATAGTTGACCGGATTCCCAAGGACGCTAAATATCTTTCCCTTTGTATATTTCTGACTTAATGTCATTTGCTAAAATGAAAAAAAAAAACAAGAAAAAAAAAACATTTGAAACTATACCCTTCCCAAAATTTGCAGACCTACACGTTCCATTGAACAACTACTTTTGCTACTTTCAGTGAATGTTCTTCTCATCATAGGGATGTTAGGGTTCAAGTGGTTAAATTTATACAAATAAATAAAGTCCTGGGTTACACCACAGTGTAGGTCATTGGACATTCAGCCCTTAGCCTGCACCAGCAATGCCAAACCCCAAAGACACTCCCATCATCGTCATGTTATTTATTTTTCTTTTTTCTTTTCTTTTAATCAGAGATCCCCCTTCTGAACATTTTCACCTTTTTGGTTGTCCTACGCACCTGTCACCAACCTTTGAGATGTGCAATCAGCCTTCTTCTAAAAGTTAACACTGCATCTCCATATAGAAATCACTTCCAGGAACCAGGTCATGAACGAGTGATGTCAGGACTACTATACTGTGTGGACCTTTTGCAATTACAGTGTAAACAAGTTGTACAAGAATCATATATTTATATCAGACATGCAATTTATTCTGAACGTTAACCTGTTGCTCTATACTAGTCTTGTAAACATTGGCAACAGTGGGATAGCAGCAATTCCAAATAAACTATGGGTGTGGTTATGGTGGGCGTCCAGGACTACAGACCTGGATTTCACCAGAGGACGTCATCATGATGTCATTTGGCTTGCAGGGAAAGTGATTACATAATGGTGTGTATGAAGAGCATCCATATATGTATGAAATATTCATTTCAGAGAACATTATTGTTTTTTAAGCTGTGTTGATTTGTGTGTTTATAAAGATCACTATTTCATAATATTATTTCAGCCAAATGAGACATTAGTGCAGTATATATGCATTTCTGGTCCACATATACACTGATAAGAACTAGATGCGCGCGCAGGTCGGTATACCAAAACTAGAAAAGAAAATTTCTAAGAAATTTTAAGTGTGCCTGCAGCTCGCTAAGTCTGTGCAACCTTGTGTAGCGGTTGGTGTTAGCATTAGCGTTATTAACATTAGCATTTTTTGCATAAACTTTAACATTATTGTTCTTCATATGACACCACCCACATGTCTGTACGACAAACGGTTCACGAGAAAACGGGTCACTTCCTGTTTGGTGAGGGGCACTTCCTGTTTGGCGAAATAGGCCCCAATTAAGTTTAAGGACTCTTAATCTTGTCATTTGACGCAACCCGCGTGTCTGTATGACAAACGGTTCACGAGATCAAGGGTCACTTCCTGTTTGGTGAGGGGCACTTCCTGTTTGGCGAAATAGGCCCCAATTAAGGTCATGGACGATTAATGAATTAAAGCTGCAAGCAGCGATGACCGGGCCCTCGCAGCTCTACCCACGTCACAAGGCCAGCAGCCAATCAGAAACCAAACAGGAAGTCAGCCATTTCGACTAATTAGTGGCGTTTTGGCGCATTTTTGGCCGTTATCACGGGTCGCACTTTAACGACGGTTTTTTGAGAAAAAAAAAAAAGTTTTTTGAGGAAAAAAAAATTTGAGAAAAAATTTTTGAGAAAAAAAAATTTTTGAGAAAAAAAATGTTGAGAAAAAAAATTTGAGAAAAAAAAAATGTTGAGAAAAAAAAATTGAGAAAAAAAATTTTGAGAAAAGAAAAAAAATTTGAGAAAAAAAAAGTTATGTGGCGCCAAAGTTTCTGGGTTTTTTTCGGAGTCCCCCATTCAAAGTCAATGGAGTTTTTGGGCGTAGTTTTTTGCGAATTACGTCGCAATGGTAACGCGGATCGGAAAGAAAAGTAATAGCACACCATTCCCGGCCGAGCCGCACATTTTGATGTATATATTGCGGGGGTGGCGTAAATCGTGCGGCAGTTATTACGAGCCGAAGTTTCCCCCATTCTAAGTCAATGGGGTTTTTTGGCGTCGTTTTTTGCGAATTACGTCGCAATCGTAACGCGGATCGGAAAGAAAAGTAATAGCACACCATTCCCGGCTGAGCCGCACGTTTTGATGTATATATTGCGGCGGTGGCGTAAATTGTGCGGCAGTTATTACGGCTCCAAATTTGCAAGAACGTTACTTAATGACTTAATGACTTACTTAAGTATGGCGGATTACAATAAGTGTTTTGCCATTGCATTGCATGGCAGGCACACTTAATGAGCCAATGAAACTAGCACTCCCCAAAACAACAGGTTTGGAGATTGGTGGGAATTGATTACATGATAGTCACCTGTGTCTCAATGTTTGTAAACGAGAAATGGGCCTATAGGCTATAGTCAATATTCCCACAAGCAATCTGTGTCAATATGGAACCACTTTATGATTTGTGCAGCTTCATTCATAAATTGTACACATGTTAACTTATTATTAAGTGTGCCTGCCATGCAATGGCAAAACACTTATTGTACTCCCCCATACTTAAGTAAGTAACGTTCTTGCAAATTTGGTGCGCTAATAACTGCCACACAATTTACGCCACCGCCGCAATATATACATCAAAACGTGCGGCTCGGCCGGGAATGGTGTGCTATTACTTTTCTAAGAGAAAAGTTGTATCGTTTAATTGATATTAATTTATTAGTGAATTAATTTTACCCATTGACTTATAATGGGAATCGCAAAAACTCACATTCAATATTTTTTTTCTCGCAAACCATAGGGGCTACAGTTTCAAAACTTGGAGAGGAGATTTATAATGATATCAAGGATTAAATAAAAAATTATTTCGTCAGTTGGCCTCATGGTGGCGCTATAACAGTCCACTTTACCTTTCGGCCTGTAACTCTTGAACCGTGGGTCGGAAAATTAAAATTCCTTTTTCCCTGGATTCCTTGGGTCATGACGCATCTCCTCATATAGGCCACGCCCATTTTCGTCAGGATAGATTTTCCGCCATTTTGAATTTTCTTCAAAACACACTTTTTGCTCCTTTTCCTACATATTTTCTCCAAATGTCACAAAAATCGATACACACGATCTATGGACTCATGCGATAAACATATTCAAACGATATTTTGATAGTCCATACCGTTCTTCCGTAACAGGGTTCCAAATTTAGCGGGAGGAGCCCGTTTTGTAAGAAGTAGCCATAAATCACAAACGAAACATCCAATCAACACCAAATTTTAACCACAAGTGGGGGGTGCTATACTGAACATATACCCAAAAGCATTTCCACTTCGACCCATAGGGGGCACCACAAACGTGCAAAACGTAACCGTTTCATGCCAAAACGTGTTTTTCAGGGGGAACGACCCTCTCCAAACAAAACACAAACGATCTCGGGAGCGACGGGACAACGTAATCGCCTTGCGGAACTTGTGGGAGGAGCCTATTTCTTAAAAACAAGAAACCATATCCTTACTTCAGGAACGCAGGATCCGACTGGCACCAAATGCTAACGCTAACACATGCTAATGCTAACACATGCTAATGCTAACAAATATGCTAATGTTAACACATACAAGGTTGCACACACTTAGCGAGCTGCAGGCACACTTAAAATTTCTTAGAAATTTTCTTTTCTAGTTTACCATACTTTGGATGTTTAGATGGCCACAGAACAAACCTTTGGGTTTACATAGGGGGTCCCATACAATTTTAGCTTGGTTTAGTGTTTTAAAAAATTTACATTTTCTGTGTTTTTTAAAAACTGGGTTTCTGTATTTTACCTTAGCCATAGGTGGCTTTGGGGGTTGCGGGTGAGGGGGGGACCGTGTTGTGTCATTGTCCAGAGCTGAATTATTCTTGCTGGTGACCACCGGCCTAGCTCCGGTGCAGAGACTTCTAGACACGGTGGCCACCCCAGCTGATGATGATGATGATGATGATGATGATGTCCCAGATGACGGCCCAGCTCCTTTAATGAGACTTCTAGGCACGACGGCCACAGCCTCGGGAGCCTGCGATGTCCTTGGGCCTCTGTCCCGCTTCCCGGGGCCTCTAGGCACGGCGGCCACAGCCCCAGGTGTTGGTGGTATAGCGGGGCCGATGTCCAGCGGCCCAGCTCCTTCCAAGAGACTTCTGAGCTCGGTGTAGTCAGCCTCAGGAGCCTGCGATGTCCTCGGGCCGGTGTCCCGCTGCCCGGGGCCTCTAGGCACGGTGGCCACAGCCCCAGGTGTTGGTGGTATAGCGGGGCCGATGTCCAGCGGCCCAGCTCCTTCCAAGAGACTTCTGGGCTCGGTGTAGTCAGCCTCGGGAGCCTGCGATGTCCTCGGGCCGGTGTCCCGCTGCCCGGGGCCTCTAGGCACGGTGGCCACAGCTCCAGGCGTTGGTGGTATAGCGGGGCCGATGTCCAGCGGTCTAGCTCCTTTTATGAGACTTCTAGGCTCGGTGGCCACAGCCTCGGGAGCTGGTGGTAACGTTGGACCGCTTGTCGCCGTTGTTGTCATCAGGTCGAGACCGAGCAGCCTTCGGAACACTGGTGGAGGTAGATGGAGCCAAGCTAACAGCTCGGTGGCCGCTTGTTGTGATTGCAGGGGCGTCTGGAGCCGAGCTGGCGGCGTTTGCCGGTGGCTGTTGTTGTTGTTAGCCACATTGTTAGCCTCGTTAGCCACGTTAGCCTCGCTAGCCACAGTGAAGAGGGGCCCCGGTGTAGGACCTGGGCATGGGTGGACGTCGCCCGACAGCAGGAGGCATATAGTGATGATTTTACCACAGTAATCTCCGCCGTTTCCTTTTGCGATGATCGGTCGCCACGCACAACGCAAAAGGTGGATGAATGTAGCCATGGAACCGTAGCCGAACTGTTTGTTGGTGGCTGCTGTTGTATCCCGGTCAACAGCAGCGGGTCGCACTTTAACGACAGTTTTGTGAGAAAAAAAAGTTTTTTGAGAAAAAAAAAAGTTTTTTGAGGAAAAAAAAAATTTAAAAAAAAAAATTGAGAAAAATAAATTTTTGAGAAAAAAAAATTTGAGAAAAAAAAAATTTGAGAAAAAATATTTTTGAGAAAAAAAAATTGAGGAAAAAAAATTGAGAAAAAAAAATCTTTGAGAAAAAAAAATTTTGAGGAAAAAAAAATGTATGACACCAGCCGCGAGTCTGTACGACAAACGGTTCATGAATTATAGAGGCACTTCCTGTTTGGTGAAGGGCACTTCCTGTTATAGAGGGGGCGGGGCTTAATCAATTACAGCTCATCCCTATTGGTCGGAAAAAGACCAAAGTTGTGTGAGCATTTTACATTTTAAATGACGTTGCTAGGCAAAAGTATGGCAGAGTTATTTGGCGCCAAAGTTTCTGGTTTTTTTTTTCGGAGTCCCCCATTCAAAGTCAATGGAGTTTTTGGGCGTCGTTTTTTGCGAATTACGTCGCAATGGTAACGCGGATCAGAAAGAAAAGTAATAGCACACCATTCCCGGTCGAGCCGCACGTTTTGATGTATATATTGCGGCGGTGGCGTAAATTGTGCGGCAGTTATTACGTGCTGAAGTTTCCCCCATTCTAAGTCAATGGGGTTTTTGGGCGTCGTTTTTTGCGAATTACGTCGCAATGGTAACGCGGATCGGAAAGAAAAGTAATAGCACACCATTCCCGGCCGAGCCGCACGTTTTGATGTATATATTGCGGCGGTGGCGTAAATTGTGCGGCAGTTATTACGTGCCGAAATTTGTGGGATCATTATTATCATTAAGTATGGCGGATTACAATAAGTGTTCTGCTATTGCATAGCAGGCACACTTAATTAGAGTGAACTTCATCTCTGTGGATAGTGTAATTTCTACACCTACACATTCGGCCTGGATCTCAGTGGGCCATACAATTTGCTTACATTGTAAGGTGTTCTTGATATAAAGCAAGGCCCCCCCACCCTTCCCTTCTGAACACCTTGTAACCAGGCATGCTCACTAAGGCATCTGGGGATGACCGCTTTAACCATGTTTCCGTCAGTCCTAAGCAGTCAATGTTAGAGTTTACAAGCAGATTTTCTAGTTCACTGTGCTTATTAAGTGTGCCTGCTATGCAATAGCAAAACACTTATTGTAAACCGCCATACTTAAGTCATTAAGTCTTTCGCCACGAATTTCTGCACGTAATAACTGCCGCACAATTTACGCCACCGCCGCAATATATACATCAAAACGTGCGGCTCGGCCGGGAATGGTGTGCTATTACTTTTCTTTCCGATCCGCGTTACCATTGCGACGTAATTCGCAAAAAACGACGCCCAAAAACCATATTGACTTAGAATGGGGGAAACTTCGGCACGTAATAACTGCCGCACGATTTACGCCACCCCCGCAATATATACATCAAAATGTGCGGCTCGGCCGGGAATGGTGTGCTATTACTTTTCTTTCCGATCCGCTTTCCGATTGCGATGTAATTCGCAAAAAACAACGCCCAAAAACTCCATTGACTTTGAATGGGGGACTCCGAAAAAAACCCAGAAACTTTGGCGCCACATAACTCTGCCATACTTTTGCCTAGCAACGTCATTTAAAATGTAAAATGCTCACACAACTTTGGTCTTTTTCCGACCAATAGGGATGAGCTGTAATTGATTAAGCCTCGCCCCCTCTTTAACAGGAAGTGCCCTTCACCAAACAGGAAGTGCCTCTATAACTCATGAACCGTTTGTCGTACAGACTTGCGGCTGGTGTCATACCTTTTCTTTTTTTCTCAATTTTTTTTTTCTCAATTTTTTTTTTCTCAATTTTTTTTTTCTCAAATTTTTTTTTCTCAAATTTTTTTTTTCTCAATTTTTTTTTCTCAATTTTTTTTTTCTCAAATTTTTTTTTTCTCAAATTTTTTTTCTCAAATTTTTTTTTTCTCAAAATTTTTTTTTTCTCAAATTTTTTTTTCTCAAAATTTTTTTCTCAAAAATTTTTTTTTCTCAAAAAATGTTTTTTCTCAACATTTTTTTCTCAATTTTTTTTTTTCTCAAAAAAATTTTTTCTCAATTTTTTTTTTCTCAAAATTTTTTTTTTCTCAAAAATTTTTTTTCTCAAAATTGTTTTCTCAAAATTATTTTTTTCTCAACATTTTTTTTTCTCACATTTTTTTTTCTCAAGATTTTTTTTTCTCACAATTTTTTTTTCAAAATTTCTTTTTCTCAAAAAAGTTTTTTTCTCAATTTTTTTTTCTCACAAAACAATTTTTTCTCAAAAAACTGTCGTTAAAGTGCGACCCGTGATAACGGCCAAAAATGCTCCAAAACGCCACTAATTAGTCGAAATGGCTGACTTCCTGTTTGGTTTCTGATTGGCTGCTGGCCTTGTGACGTGGGTAGAGCTGCGAGGGCCTGGTCATCGCTGCTTGCAGCTTTAATTCATTAATCGTCCATGACCTTAATTGGGGCCTATTTCGCCAAACAGGAAGTGCCCCTCACCAAACAGGAAGTGACCCTTGATCTCGTGAACCGTTTGTCATACAGACACGCGGGTTGCGTCAAATGAAATAACGCTAATGCTAACACCAACCGCTACACAAGGTTGCACAGACTTAGCGAGCTGCAGGCACACTTAAAATTTCTTAGAAATTTTCTCTTCTAGTTTACCATACTTTGGATGTTTAGATGGCCACAGAACAAACCTTTGGGTTACATAGGGGGTCCCATACAATTTTAGCTTGGTTTAGTGTTTTAAAAAATTTACATTTTCTGTGTTTTTTAAAAACTGGGTTTCTGTATTTTACCTTAGCCATAGGTGGCTTTGGGGGTTGCGGGTGAGGGGGGGACCGTGTTGTGTCATTGTCCAGAGCTGAATTATTCTTGCTGGTGACCACCGGCCTAGCTCCGGTGCAGAGACTTCTAGACACGGTGGCCACCCCAGCTGATGATGATGATGATGATGATGATGATGTCCCAGATGACGGCCCAGCTCCTTTAATGAGACTTCTAGGCACGACGGCCACAGCCTCGGGAGCCTGCGATGTCCTTGGGCCTCTGTCCCGCTTCCCGGGGCCTCTAGGCACGGCGGCCACAGCCCCAGGTGTTGGTGGTATAGCGGGGCCGATGTCCAGCGGCCCAGCTCCTTCCAAGAGACTTCTGGGCTCGGTGTAGTCAGCCTCAGGAGCCTGCGATGTCCTCGGGCCGGTGTCCCGCTGCCCGGGGCCTCTAGGCACGGTGGCCACAGCCCCAGGTGTTGGTGGTATAGCGGGGCCGATGTCCAGCGGCCCAGCTCCTTCCAAGAGACTTCTGGGCTCGGTGTAGTCAGCCTCGGGAGCCTGCGATGTCCTCGGGCCGGTGTCCCGCTGCCCGGGGCCTCTAGGCACGGTGGCCACAGCTCCAGGCGTTGGTGGTATAGCGGGGCCGATGTCCAGCGGTCTAGCTCCTTTTATGAGACTTCTAGGCTCGGTGGCCACATCCTCGGGAGCCGGTGGTAACGTTGGACCGCTTGTCGCCGTTGTTGTCATCAGGTCGAGACCGAGCAGCCTTCGGAACACTGGTGGAGGTAGATGGAGCCAAGCTAACAGCTCGGTGGCCGCTTGTTGTGATTGCAGGGGCGTCTGGAGCCGAGCTGGCGGCGTTTGCCGGTGGCTGTTGTTGTTGTTAGCCACATTGTTAGCCTCGTTAGCCACGTTAGCCTCGCTAGCCACAGTGAAGAGGGGCCCCGGTGTAGGACCTGGGCATGGGTGGACGTCGCCCGACAGCAGGAGGCATATAGTGATGATTTTACCACAGTAATCTCCGCCGTTTCCTTTTGCGATGATCGGTCGCCACGCACAACGCAAAAGGTGGATGAATGTAGCCATGGAACCGTAGCCGAACTGTTTGTTGGTGGCTGCTGTTGTATCCCGGTCCATAGAGTGGAGTTTTGGCGAGATATTCCAGTAACCGTTCTCCAGCTTGGTCAGGCTGTATTCACGCGCACATTTTGAGGCATAAACTATAACTAATAAGAGCAGCGTATTAAGATAAACGCGCCGGGCGCGCTGCTGTTGCTGCGCGCCGCCATTGCTTCCGTGCCGCTTGCACCCGTTGCATCATGGGGGAATTCAACAATGCGTGACAGGTGCAGGACGGGACACGGACACGGTGGTCTGAACCCATCGGATGACGTAAGCAAAGAGAGATACAGATACAACACAGTACTTTCACGCTACGCAGGTGCAAGTAATAATGTATATGGCAGTAATATAAATGGCAAGATAAAATTCATTTCCCATGTTTGTTTGTTTTTCTTCTCCAAAATCTCAATAAAGTTAAACAATTGGTAAAGAGAAAACTACAAGCAAAGATAACTGTGTAAAGCTGAACAAGTTGAAGTTTTAATGGAATTCGTAGCTGAAAAAAGAAGACTAGTTGCAGGTGCCAAAAAATGGGGACAGGACGACTAAGTGAGCTCACAATGAACTCAACTAGACTGCAGAGTGTGCAAGAGCTGCGATCAGTGCTGTTCGTGTTCGGTGCTGTCTGTATATGAGATGATATATATAGGCCTATATGATCAGCAGATTTGATTAATTCTAGAGAAGTAGTTCTAAAACTCAACACCTGGTGCACTGCTAATATGCAGTGCTCCACCTCAATCATTTGATTCACTGGGTTTCACACATTCCTTTCACTCATATGAAAATGTCTCTACAGGGACTTGAAAGGTAAATGGCTTTGAGTGAAACACCACACAGAGGAAGGACAACACCTTACATGGTCATGTTAAAAAGAGAGTAAAAAAAAGAGCCATCATCATTACACACTACTGTTCTCTTCAGACAAAGCAATGACAATGGTTGACATTTAATAACAGTGGAACACCATCCTTACACATTACTTTGAATGAATGACATGTGAATGGTAAAACCTTGGACCAATCAATGACAAAGTGTCACACTCACCCACAAGTAACAACTAACTTGTGAAAGAATACTGGTGTTAATGGTGCCTAAACATGTGCCTGTTTTTGATGAGCATTATTTCATGTGTGATCAACTAAAAGCTGTGTACAGCCTGTTATTGCGTGTCAGTCACCAATGTTTTCCTGTGTAGAGCATCCAACATAGAAGTTAAAAAAAAAATGTTTTGTAAATATGATGATAATATCAAGTAAGTCCTACTTCATTTCACAGGGGTACTGTTACAATTAAACAACCTATGTCATTTAATGAATACATGGCCAGGAATGTAAGAAAAACAATGTTTATTAAGTTACAATGTAGCCTAAACAACAATTCCAAAAGATATGCCAACATAATAATCTAGTCAAAGGAACAACAAGAACACTGTGCCACTATTTGTTTGACCACGTATGTATAAACAATAGTGAATAGGCATATTGCCTATCTACAAGTTGTAGATTGGCTATGTTATGACTGTATATATTATTAGTGTGCAAAACTTTGTAAGACAAAGTAGGGATTTACATAAAAACTACGCAAACGTTTTTACCTGTAGAAAAAAACATAGAGACAAATGAGCAAAGTAACTGTATAATAAAAACGCAGAGAGACACTGTAGTGCCTCAAGAAAGAAGGATCACAGGTAAACCATGAACCTGTCATCAGTCTAACGGATATCATAGCCCTCTGTGAATTCCATCTATCTGTCCCTAGTGTGGATACGTAGGTGTGTCTTCAGGTCACCTGACTGATTGAAACTCCTGCCACACTCTTTACAGAGATAGGGTCTGTCTCCGGTGTGAATACGCCTGTGTCTCGTATAGTTACTTATATCACTGAAACACGTGTCACAATCTCTACAGTGATATGGTTTTTCTCCAGTATGAATACGCTGGTGTAACTGCAGATCGCCTGACTCATTGAACGTTTTGTCTTACTGTTTACAGTGATAAGGTTTTTCTCCAGTGTGAAGGCGCCGGTGTGCCTTTAGATAATCTAACCGACTGAACCTTTTGTCACAATGTTTACAGTGGAAAGGTTTTTCTCCAGTGTGAAGGTGCCAGTGTGCTTTCAGGTTATCTAACCAACTGAAACTCTTGCCACACTCTTTACATTGGAAAGGCTTTTCTCCAGTGTGTATGTGCTGGTGTCTGTTCAGATTACTTAACCTACTGAAACTCTTGTCACACTGGTTACATAATTATGTGGGGTTTCTTCCATGTGTAATCCCTTTGATGTGTTTCCACTCCTGGTCGAGGTAACGTCTTGGTCTGTTGCTCACTGCAAGATCGTGTGTCTCCTTGTTTCTGGCTGGTTACAGAGCTGGTTATATGATGACAGGCCGCTGAGGGGATCTGTCCATTCTTCAGCATTTGCCAGTGGAGGTCATTGTGGCTCCTCTGAGATGTGAAGGCATTGGACACTGAGAACTACTGGAGACCTGAGTCTGTGAAGACTGGGACTTGACTCCTTCTGGGAGTGGTGGTTCATCGTCAAAGCTTCTGCTATACATGGACTGTGATGGGAACATTGTGTGGGCCTTTGTCTCTTAATGACTCTCTCTTTCTCCCTGTCTCTACCCTTTTGTCTCTCTTCCCCTTTCCTTCTCTGACCGTTGTTCAGTCTTTAGTCTTATCTCTTTCCCTTTCTGTATCTCTCTCTGCACTCACTGTCTCTCTGTCTTTGTAGCCCTCTTTGTCTTCTTCTATGTTGGAGGTCTGAGAAGTCCCTCACAACAACAATATCATCATTTAGTCCTCTAATTCATTGAAAGGTTGAGATCATGTCCCCACATTATATAGGCCAATTAGCTCTAGTCTGACGTCACTAACCATCTATCTATAAATGCGAGAAGTCTCTGCGTGTCTGTCTGTAATCCGCGTATCTCGAGAACCGTTCGTCCCACCGGCTTCAGATTCGGCACGCGCGTTCCCCGCCGCGGCGCGGAGTGCAGTGCCTCGACCCGACGCGCGGTTTTCCCAAAACGGCGCGAAACGTTCGGAATCTCCTTATGCGGGGCTGATTGTTGACATCAGGCTGTTCCGGATGAAATCGGCGCAAGCGCTGACTCATTGTGACATCACATCATAAAAGGCTCTGAGATCACGTACGCCACATGAGTCAACAAAAAATGCCATGGTTACGTATTCTGATGTTCCTATATGGGCATAAAAGGACACAGGCAAACATATGGTCAAAACGGCTCTTATGACAACAGGTATAATGGGGTTTGCATTAAAGGGTGGGGCATTCATTCCCTATTTCAAATTCGGCACGCGCGTTCCCCGCCGCAGTTCCGGAACCGGCACTGTGTCTGCATAGATCTCCATTTATGGGCATAAAATGGATGCAGACAGACAGATACGGATATCTCCATATATGAGCATAAATGGACACAGGCAAACAGATGGTCAAAGATCTCCATATATGGGCATAAAATGGACGCAAAAAGACAGATACAGATATCTCCATATATGGGCATAAATGGACACAGGCAAACAGATGGTCAAAACGGGTCCTATGACAACAGGTATAATGGGGTTTGCATTAAAGGGGGAACCAGCACTGTGTCTGCAACACAGTCGGAGGCACAGACAGATACAGAGATCTCCATAACGGGCATAAAGGGACACAGACAAACAGATACAGAGATCTCCATATATGGGCATGAAATGGATGCAGACAGACATATACAGATATCTCCATATATGAGCATAAATGGATACAAGCAAACAGATGGTCAATACAGGTCCTACAGAGATCTCCATATATGGGCATAAAATGGACGCAGACAGACAGATAACTCCATATATGGGCATAAATGGACACAGGCAAACAGATGGTCAAAACGGGTCCTACAGAGATCTCCATATATGGACATAAAATGGACGTAGACAGATAGATATCCCCATATATGGGCATAAATGGACACACGCAAACAGATGGTCAAAACAGATCCTATGACAACAGGTATAATGGGGTTTGCATTAAAGGGCGGGGCATTCATCCCCTATTTACATTGTTCCCGAGTTGCCCAGGGTGCCGACTAGACGCTCCGGGCGGCCGAGCTTCTAGTACATATCAAATAGCCAATTTGCTCAGTTGGAGCAATTGGAATTCATGCAATGTCTCGAATTGGGCATGTTATTTATGCTTTTTTGGGGGGATCTCCATTTTTTTTTTTCTTTTTTTTTTTTCAGTTTCTGCAGTTCACATATGTCAAGTACCGTCCATCAGTCCGACCAACTTCAAACTCCGGCATGGAGTAGTCAGATAGGCGGCTGTCATTAACCACGTAATCGACCAATATGCCTGGAGATCCAGTTGTCCAGAACTATAAATCGGATCCACTATGTCCACGTATGAACATGCCCATATATGGGATAGTTCCATATGTGGGCCCAACCGACCGATAAGTGGGGGGGCGGCAGTGGCTCAGGGGGAGAGAAACCATCATTAGAACACAGAGGCTCCCCCAGAGTTGGTGTTGAAGAGTCCTTGAGCAGGACTCTGAACCCCTAGCTGCTCCTGGTGAGCAGGTTGGTGCCTTGCATGGTTTCCTCTGCCATGGGTGAATGTAGTGCACAAATCAAGCACCTTGGACAAAGGTGCTATATACATTTTCCATTTACCATTTAAATGGCAGTGGAGTGATGGAACGGAAATTGGGCAAAAGCCATAATATGGAATGTATAAAAGAATGGCAGTAATGTTGGGATGGAGAAAGGAAGGTACATTTATCAAATTCAAGGACAAGTGGGTGAGAAACAGAAGGAACCTTATGGGAAATAGGAGAGAGTATAGCTCTGGTCCATAGCATTAGGAGTTCTCCTTAACACTAAGTGACTCTTCAGGCTTTTATTTCATATGGCCGGTAGCGCAGTCTCTCGACTTAAGTAAAAAACGAAATAATACACTTTTGCTACAGACCAAAACAAAGATTATTTTAATGTCAGAAAAAAAATATTATAATAATAGTATTAGCCTATAGTATTTGCATTTAGTATTCACATTTACTATAAAAACCTCCAGATCCTGTGCGTGCATCACAGTGTGTGACAGCGGCTCATGTCTTGGCAAAGACAGTGAAGTGAGTTGCCTACCAGTCTGGGATCTGAGCCACGTCTGAACTGGCCCAGCAGCCGACACCCAGTCCAGAAGAATGGGGATGGACACTGGATGTCCACAACCGGGTCTGGCTTCCTGTGTGGAGCAATGAACTGATAAAATGTGGTTGTAGAAGTGGTTGTGGTGCAAGGTGCTCCTGCAAGAAGGCACACTGGGATTGTGCGGAACTTTGCAGTTGCCAATGTGACAAATAATTTGAATGTTATCATTGATATCCTTCCTAAACTGCAGTTCATTTGTGCTCCATGTGTCTGACTGCTAACAGAGTTGAAAGATTTAAATATGTTGCCAGAATGACCCTATTTATTTCATCTTGGCACAAATAAAACATCTATTGGTATTCTCAATGGCTTTATTGTGATTCTTAATTCAGAACATTTATATTTTGACACCAAGATTGACTTTCTAAGTGGCTTGGAAGCTGAGATATCGGCACTTAGGCACTGAGAAAAATGTATCTTCCCATTTACAAAAAAGAAAATCCATGCAACCAATTGCATCACTGAATTATGTAAATTATACTAGAATATGTCTTGTATCAAATACTTAATTTGTTTAAGTAGTCAACTTATCTTCTCCAGTAAAATATACGGCAGTAAATCTAAGGCCGTAAAATCTATTAGAATTGTCAAGTAAATTCTACAATGTTTGTCACAGTAAAATATACAAGAAATTTTAAGTAAAGTCTTGCATTCGTAAAATCTACAAGAATTGTCCAGTAAACTCTACAAGTATAATAAAATGAATTAATTTAATAAATATTAATATACATTTTAAAGAATAACTTATTTTTTAAATTGTAATTATATGCCATTTCTGAAAATACTGTAAATGCTTATATTGTCCTATGAACACCACCAGCATGAGTCAGGTTTAACTCATTTGCTGCCATTTAACAATACCTTCGTACTCCAATCCTGCCAAACTGTCTCCATAGACCTCCATGTAATTCATAGTGCACGGATCATGCACACCCATGCCTAGATAATGCACCACGTGTGTCCACATTGCTCACAGCTTTCAAACAAAAGAATCCGAATGGAAATCCGTTCAGGCATTCATGAGATAGCAGCCACTATGTTTTACACTGTTGTGAGCTTGGAGGTCTGCTACCTGAGTTGTATGGGGGTTGTATGGGGGTTAAACAAGCAATTTCGCGATCGCTATCATGCCTACTAACGTTTTTGGGGTCCAAAAAAAAAAAAAAAAAAAAAAAAATGAAAAAAAAAAAAAAAAATCAAAATGGCGGCCATTCTCGGGTTCCTCGGGCGTGGCAGGGAGGGACATCCCAAAATTCTCGGGTTCCTCGGGCTTGGCAGGGTATGAGTTAATAACATTTTTTCACCATGAACCATCAGGACAGCTTCGGTGGCACTGCCAGATGACAGTTTACGAGAGGATGTCATTGAAATATTAAAAGATGAAATTGAGCTTAAACTAGAAAAGAAAATTTCTAAGAAATTTTAAGTGTGCCTGCAGCTCGCTAAGTCTGTACAACCTTGTGTAGCGGTTGGTGTTAGCATTAGCGTTATTAACATTAGCATTTTTTGCATAAGCTTTAACATTATTGTTCTTCATATGACACCACCCACATGTCTGTACGACAAACGGTTCACGAGAAAACGGGTCACTTCCTGTTTGGTGAGGGGCACTTCCTGTTTGGCGAAATAGGCCCCAATTAAGTTTAAGGACTCTTAATCTTGTCATTTGACGCAACCCGCGTGTCTGTATGACAAACGGTTCACAAGATCAAGGGTCACTTCCTATTTGGTGAGGGGCACTTCCTGTTTGGCGAAATAGGTCCCAATTAAGGTCATGGACAATTAATGAATTAAAGCTGCAAGCAGCGATGACCGGGCCCTCGCAGCTCTACCCACGTCACAAAAAAATTGAGAAAAAAACATTTTTGAGAAAAAAAATTTGAGAAAAAAAAATTGAGAAAAAAAAATTGAGAAAAAAAAATTTTTGAGAAAAAAAAAATGAGAAAAAACTTTTTTTTGAGAAAAAAAAAATGTTTGAGAAAAAAAAAAAAGTATGACACCAGCCGCGAGTCTGTACGACAAACGGTTCATGAGTTATAGAGGCACTTCCTGTTTGGTGAAGGGCACTTCCTGTTATAGAGGGGGCGGGGCTTAATCAATTACAGCTCATCCCTATTGGTCGGAAAAAGACCAAAGTTTTGTGAGCATTTTACATTTTAAATGACGTTGCTAGGCAAAAGTATGGCAGAGTTATGTGGCGCCAAAGTTTCTGGGTTTTTTTCGGAGTCCCCCATTCTAAGTCAATGGGGTTTTTTGGCGTCGTTTTTTGCGAATTACGTCGCAATGGTAACGCGGATCGGAAAGAAAAGTAATAGCACACCATTCCCGGCCGAGCCGCACGTTTTGATGTATATATTGCGGCGGTGGCGTAAATCGTGCGGCACTTATTACGTGCCGAAATTTGCAAGAACATTACTTACTGACTGACTTAAGTATGGCGGATTACAATAAGTGTTTTGCCATTGCTTTGCATGGCAGGCACACTTAATTAGGCCATCTTTTATTGAAATTGGAAAGCATTGATAACGTGCCAAGCAGGTGCATTAGTGAACTTTCGGAGCTCCAGTTTATATCTTCTTCCGTGTCAGGTCCAGAGAGTATAAACTTATGCTTGAGGAAACATGTCATTTCTGATTTAGTCAACGAGTTTAATGAGTCAAACCCCATTAGTAGAGCTTTAAGAGCTGATGGTCGTCTTGCAACGTCTTACAAAAGACAGGAGTTTTTTAAGGAAAATTTTAATGTAGTTCAGCCTGTTGAATACAACCTAGACATGAACGGTAGTCGAACCTTTCAGTATGTTCCCATTCTTGATTCATTGTCACAGGTATTAAACAAGAAAGACATACAGGAGCAAGCGTGTGTAATATGAATGCTTTAATGAAGCAGAGTTCTGCACTGTATTGTGCTTCTTCAATGTCATCTGTAATATTTGACTGATACTTGTGCACAATTTCATCACGGAAGTCAATTGAAGAATGTGCTGTGTGATTTCTAGACCTATGTGATGCAAAGGTTCCTTTAACAGTTGTCTCATAATGACAGTCTTTGAAGACACAGCGCACAGTTTCCTTTTTCTCAAGATGAACTCCAAGATGTTGGAAATAATCCTTCTCGTTGGAAGGAGTAGAACTGCAAAGTTCACACTTGAAACAAATGCCTTCGGTAGTTGACTTGTTTACTTGTTGACGACTGATCGTTTGGGTGGGGTAGTGGTGTCCTGTCTCTGGGGACCACGGGAGACCGACTGGGTTGGGTAGTGGTGTCCTGTCTCTGGAGACCACAGGGAGACCGACTGGGTGGAGTGGTGGTGTCAGCAATCTGGGTGAATAGAGTAAAATCATACATACTTCATTAAACCTCGTGACATTTGGGCAAAGCGTTGAACACAATAAGTGGTTCTCAAAGAGGATTCCAACTGAGGACTCTGTGGGTTCCTCAGGGGGTCTAAATTGTTCCATACAAGTCTGTAACTCTGACAGTGTTCAAATGGAACCAAATGAACCCTAAAAGGTCCATTTGGTTCCATTAGAACAGAGTCAGCAGTCAGCTTTAAGAGGAGAGCTTGACTTTTTCTTCAAGCTCGCTTTTAGATCAGCCAATTCCACTATCAATGTTCTTTTTGAAGTTGTCAAATATGTCAGTAATTTCTTTTTATATTTAGGTTATGTGCAACTTCAAAGCCTAAAAGCCAAACAGATGTAATTGTCAACGACAAAAACAATTAAATTGTTAATCGCAATTATTTGAGTGACAATTAATCGTCATGTAAAATGTCATAATCGTGACAGCCCTACATTAAAGTCAAACGGTTGTGTTAGTGTGTGCTAGGCTTCTGTTCTACCTGTATGGGGACCACGGAGACCGACTGGCTTGGGTGGTGGTGTCCTGTCTCTGCGGGGACCGCAGGGACCGATTGGGTGGGCGTCAGCAATCTGGGTGAATAGAGTAAAATCATACATACTTCATTAAACCTCATGACAATTGGGCAAAGAGTTGAACACAATAATTGGTTCTCAAAGAGGATTCCAACTGAGGACTCTGTGGGTTCCTTTAGGGGGTCTAAATTGTTCCATGCAAGTCTGTAACTCTGACAGTGTTCAAATGGAACCAAATGAACCCTAAAAGGTCCCTTTGGTTCCATTAGAACAGAGTCAGCAGTCAGCGTTAAGAGGAGAGCTTGACTTTTTCTTCAAGCTGGCTTGTAGATCAGCCATTTCCACTATCAATGTTCTTTTTGAAGTTGTCAAATATGTCAGTAATTTCTTTTTATATTTAGGTTATGTGCAACTTCAAAGCCTAAAAGCCAAACAGATGTAATTGTCAACGACAAAAACAATTAAATTGTTAATCACAATTATTTGAGTGACAATTAATCGTCATGTAAAATGTCATAATCGTGACAGCCCTACATTAAAGTCAAACGGTTGTGTTAGTGTGTGCTAGGCTTCTGTTCTACCTGTATGGGGACCACGGAGACCGACTGGCTTGGGTGGTGGTGTCCTGTCTCTGCGGGGACCACGGGGACCGATTGGGTGGGCGTCAGCAATCTCGGTGAATAGAGTAAAATCATACATACTTCATTAAACCTCATGACTTTCCATTCTGCGCAAAGAGTTGAGCACAAGGGTGAGAAAAGGGTGCACTAAACTAGGCGGGCTTCAAATGAAAAGGTTTGAGCACCACTAACATAGTAGTCTCTCAAGAACAGACTAACTGAGCTCCATTTAAGTTAAAAGGACTTTTCTTTGACGTTGGCTGGCCAGATTGCTGACATAGAAACATAGGTTTTTCAAAAAACCTTAGAAGGATTCAACGGGGACGGGGAGGCGCCGGGGCGACCGTTCCTCCAGCCGCGGCGCGAGCCCAGGCCCGTGAAAATATTTGACTCGACTATACAAGCTACTGCCACGCTAGCTCTGGTCCATGGACCAGAGCTACTGCCACGCTTGCTTTGGTTTTTCTTCTAAATAGCTAGAACATGCCACCGCTGTTTTAAGAAACAATCCTAAAAACACTTGCGGAACTGAACCTCAATCAAATGCAAAGCTTTTTTTAATTTAATCCTTACCTTGAAGTTATAAAACACAGCTTTGTCCGAGGCTCTGTAATGGCGACGCCGGCGACCTGCTTCTTCTCGCTTCTTCTCAGTTCAAACTTTTTGGAAGGGGCGTGTACTTCTTGCTAGTTGCAGATCACGTAAATTTTACAGATGTTCATTGGCTGTAGAAATTACTACGTTTTGATTGTTGAGTTTGGCTGTAGATATTACATGATTGTATTAGTTGAATTTGTGTACTGAACAAGATTGGTTGGTTTTAAGTAAATAAAGCTTTTTGAGGAATAAATGCACTTTTTCTTGTATTTTCAACAAGTGATATTTCATATAATACGAACAAACTTGATTTGTTATTGTAACTTTTAAAATATTTAATTATTACATCTACTGGACATCAGGATCATTTCTTTCAGTGGGGATATAAAGCCCTTTGCACACAGGCGCGTTTAACCGCACGGATAAAACGGACAATATAATTTTTTGAAAAAGAAAACAATGATTCTTTATGACCTCATGCACACCGGCTCCGAATTAGCCGTGCGACGAGTGGCTGCCGCCGTGCGTTTTTTTCTCGATCGAAACCAGTTCGATTCGTGCGTCTTGTCGCATGCGGTAAAAAACTCATCACTCCTTTTATGACTCCTTTCTGGATCCGCAGCGCCGATTCCGCACAGCCCTGCACACCAAATCCAATGCGTTTTATTCATGCCGCAAACGAAAAAAAAGCAACTGTCCTGTGTGCAAAGGGCTTTACATGGTGGCCATATCTGAAGTCCAAGATGGCCGCCCTCTGCCATCTTGATGACGTGGCCCCTCTTCCAAAATGAAACGTATGGTGATGGAAAGCATGTGGAAAACTTTTGTCGCTTTTGTCAGCCGCATCTGCTAAGCTGCCTGACTAAATATATTGGCTAAATCACAAATAAAAACATAATGTATATACTGTCAACTATTTGTTTACATACATGTGTAATTATATAAAGGTAAATAGTTCCATAATACTTGTGAATAAACTGCTTAAAACACATACGCTATTGCAAGCCTGTGGTATAAACTGAAGAGGCCTAATTGAAATATCAGCTCAAACAAACACCTTGCTTTTTCTCTCTAGCCTCACAGAAACGTTGCTGAGCTGAAGCGTAGGGAAACAACTGTACACAACACAATTATTCCCCGGGTGCTTACTCCCCGCACAATGGTGTAACAAGGAGATATATAGTTACTAGTTATTTTAGCACACAGTGCAACACACAGCATGCATGCACACACACAGTCACTCACGCACAGACTACAAAATCGGGTATTATTTTTGTAACAGTTTTCTACTGTTTTTTATTCCCCATATACAACGGTGTTAGTTTGCAACAATGAGATGGTGTGCCATCAAAGCGGGATTTAAATTTGACTTCCCTTCTGACCGGAAGTGGCAAGGTGACCATGTGATTAGGTCACCATGTGATAATCAAATACCTTTTTTCCAACATATTTTATTCCCCAAAGTCAAATACATTATTGTTTTAATATAGCTCTGTGTGTGTGTATATATAGGCTTATTTTTTTTCCACCACCAGGGGAGCTGCAGCTCCCTCAGCACCCCACTTCCAGCGCCCCTGCGTAAAAGTATCATTACTCCAATATAGAAATACTCCATTACAAGTAAAAGTCCATAACTCAAAAACTTACTATAGTAAAAGTACGAAAGTGTTGGCATCAAAATGTACTCAAAAGTTTTATTTTTTTATTTTTTATTTTTTTAATAGCAGATCTTCAAGCTCACAATGCTTCACGATGCAACATGTTGTGAGCTTGTAGATCGGCTATTTTCAAATAGCCTAGGTATGAAATAAGCTAAAGTGGATTAATGTATGATCTATAATATAATCACTTACGGTATGTATGCAAAGTAACAAGTAACTAAAGTTTTCAAATAAATATAGTGCAGTAAAAGTACAATATTTGGATGCAGTGGAGTAGAAGTTAAAGTATTGAACATTGGAAATACTCAAGTAAAGTACTTATACCTCAAAAATACTTAATAACAGTACTTAAGTAAATCTACTTAGTTACTTTACACCGCTGGTTTTGTGTGTGGGTGTGGCTGGAGCTTCTGCCTGCCAGAGCAAACACACCTGGAGACCATCACCTGTAATCAGGCCAGCCTTATTTAAGCCACAGCTTCCTCTCTGTTCAGTTTGCCAAGTTGTGTGTGAGACTCAAGCAAGCTCTGAAGACATTTGACTAAGTGTTGTTTAAGAACAAAGACAACTCCTTTTACCTGCACATGTTTTTGTTGTGGGCAGGCAATATCAGATATCCAAATACGGAATCATGCAACTTAAAAAAAGCCTGAATGACCCAAACATGTTTGAAAGTGAAATGCCCTTTAAGTCATGACAAACTTGATTGATTAAGGAATGACACAACAATGGACTAATGTCTGTTGAGTGACCCATTTAAACTGACCAATCTTTTCTTGACTGCGGTGGGTTAGGCTACAGTATTTACTCCCACTGTAAGGGTTTTATTTCCTTTTTAGTCCCTTTTTAGACCCTGGAAATGGTTTTAACTATGGAAAAGCTACACTGGGAGAATGTAGTTTAACAACATACAAGCCACACACTTGAACCCAAAGTCCTTTGTCTAGCTAGGCCTAGGGGCACATTAGACACAAAATAGCAAATCTACACTTCACAATACAACACATTGTGAGCTTGTAGATCAGCTATTTTTGGTGAGCTTGTAGATCGGCTATTTAAGGCAAAGACAAGTCTAGACTAGGGTTTAAGTGGTTAAATTGAGCAAAAGCATAGGTCTATGTCTCTGAATTGAGTTTATTGCAATAGTTGATACCCAAATATTCAAGGTCAGATTTCTGTGTGATACTGATCTGGGTTCTGTTTAGCAGACCAACATCTAGGGTAACAGCAGCCCTCCCCCTCGCCCAGGGGTGGGCAAGGTTTATTTACAGAGGGCCATGAGTGAAGGGCCACACATTGTACACTTGAATTGAAACTTGAAACACATGAACGCTGAATGAACGCTGAATAGAGGATATATACGCATGCATATGCGTATATAAGTATGTGAAATCGAGTGGCAAAGTGAGTTTAATGTTGTTTAATGCAATCAGATAGGACCTTTCTGTTTGGATGTATGGTCTGTCAAGGCCAGAAAGTATTGTTTTGCCACTCAGTAGGCGTTCTCGCATAACTTCCTGGTATGATGATGATGTCATGTTCATATACCCTCTATTATGTTAAAGACAGACATGCCAGACTACTTTACAGCTGTACTGTATCATTCTGGCGTACTCTGGCCTTATACGATAAAAAGATTACTTGCATAAAACAATCCACTTCAATGCCGTATCAACTATTAAATGAGCCTATACATTCACACAGTATCTAATGGGATATGCACCACTTCATAGGTCACTGTTAACACATTGCATTAAGTTATAAATATGGACTCAAGGTTGACTGTTTCACTGTTATATTATAAACATTTGAGTACAGGAATGCATCTTGGTGGGCCGGATTGAGACGGTAAAAGGGCCGTATGTTGCCCCATGTGTGCCCTAGCCTATTCCCATTGGATCGGCTCCACTCCTCTCTGCTGTCAATCACTCTCAACCCCCAATCTCACCTGTCCTCACTCAATCCTCATTAGCCTGCTATTGCCTGTCCCTGCAGGCAGATCTTGTTTGGCAGCAGCAGCAGCAGCAACTCCAGCTGATGAGAGCCCTCTGACATGTAGTGCCATCAGGCCTGGGTTATTATGTGTCACTGATAAAATCCATGACCGTGAAGCCCAGACACGTGCACACAATGACACAGACATCAAAAGGGGCTTGAACCCCTGCCCTCTCCAGACCATGAATTCAGTTGTTACTATGGTGAAAGAAACACAAATGCCCTCTTTCCATGCCATATCTGAAGGCAGCATTCAAGAGAATTGCCTTGTCCCAACTCTCCAAATTGAATGCAGCATCTTATTAAAGAATAGCCCTCTCTGTGTAGAAATCCATGCCGTTATGTCACATCTCCAGTATTGACTTGATTATGCTTAGTATTTTCGATATTTTCACAAAAAGTGCCCTTTTAGAAATTTCAGCCCCTGCCCCTCTAACATACTCTGCACGTCCCTGGTGAAGCCTCATTCATTCCTTGGCCCAATACCAAATGCTCAAGTGTGCGATGGAAAAAACAAATATCTTAATCAGAAATCAGTTGTTGCCTTACAATAACATTAGAAATATTGTATTTCTACTACAGTGATGTGGTCTATGACACACAAATGGCCCAAGTGCATGCCACCAATCAATCAATCAAACTTTATTAAGGACACTTGATCCATAGCAACATAAAAACATAAAAATAACATACAAATACAAACAAGGGTGGACATAGTCCACATAAAATCATAAATGATTATACAAGCTTACACGCCAATGGTTCCACAATTTAGAAACAAACCTGACCGAGCTCAGTAAAGGGTTTGTCAAGGTTAAAATTACACTGTTAGCAGAGTCAGACAGCCTACACATACATTTGTACATGAGGTTCCGCAACACAGCGGAGCAGGTGGGTACACCAATATTTACAAACATTTCACTTGCACTGCTGCATCGTGGTACTCTAAGCAGCAGTCGCATGCCATCATTATAGGCTACATTGAGTTTATGCATACTGCTCTTTCTGTAGCGCCGCCACAAGTGGGCAGTATACATAGGTGTACAAAAAGCTTTAAACAGTGTAGACTTCACAGAAGCTGAACACATGCTAAACTTACGAACAATCATGTTAGCTTGTGCATATAACATTCTACGTTGCCTGTAGATGTCCCTATCATCAGGTCATTTGTTAGATAATGGCCTAAGTACTTGACCTCATCACAGACCTTGAGGGCAGTACCAGACAGAGAGAAGACAGGAAATGACAGTTTACTGTCTTCCTTACTTCTTATAATCATAATATTACTCTTCTTTGCATTGTACATTATGTCACAATCTAAACCATATTGAGAGCAGACCCTCAGTAGCTGTTGAAGGCCAGCACTATATGGACAGAGGATAACCAAATCATCCGCATACATCAGGTGGTTGATAATAGTATTACCAACCCGACACCCTGTATCACAGCTGTTCAGCTTCTTAGATAAATCATCCATATATAAATTGAATAGCATAGGGGATAAAATACTTCCCTGTCTAACGCCATTGTTTACAGTGAAATGTGCAGACACACAGTTACCCCATCTAACACACATTGTCTGATGTGCGTACCAAAAAGCCAGGATTCTTATTAGAACTGTAGGAACCCCTCTGTTATATAGTTTTTGGAACAATTTCTCGTGATTGACACGGTCAAAGGCTTTAGATAGATCAATAAAACATGAAAAAATGGTTGTATTATGCCCATTATATAAATCTAAAATTTCCTTTAAGGCAAATATACACATATCTGTACCATGTTTAGGTTTAAAACCAAACTGGTTGTCCGAGATAAGGACAAACTTTTCCAATCTGTTCAGTATAGTCCTCTCCAAAACCTTAGATAAGATACTGGCCAGGGCTATTGGTCTGTAGTTATCCGAGCTATTCAGTTTTCCAGATTTATCCTTTATAATCTGCACTAGAACCACTGATAAAATAGAATTTGGTAAAATGCCATGAGTTAAAAACCCAGTAAAGCAGATGGCAAGTAATGGACAGAGTTTTCTACCTGCATATTTTAGATGCTCAGCAGATATCTTGTCCAAGCCACACGCCTTATTATCTTTGAGCATCCTGACTGCATCATAGATTTCTTGTGGGGAGACTGTCACGTTCTCATTCTCAGCAATGTTGCCCACAATGAAGGAGTTGCTTTGCACACAATTGAACAGCTCATAATAATGATTCTGCCACAACTGAGCAATCTCCTCTGGGCCACCCAGCCAACATTGCCATCTCGGCCCGATATGTTATTTACATGGCATCTGGGCATGGGATCTATCTGGTTTTGCTCCTGGGTGCTGCTAGGGGCACACCTGGGTAGCCCATATGGGCTTACCTGGGTTTTTGACTGGGCTCAGGTGGGTTCCAAATGGGCAATTTTATGCGGGAACCATGTGGTCACCACCTGTGTTTGCCTATATGGGCCCGAAGTGGGATCTGAGTGGGCCTTAAGTGGGTTCCAGCTGGGCAAACTATAGGTGCCCCATGAGGGCCACACTTGGGTTCGCCCATTTACACGGGTTCACGGGTTCTGGGTTCCATCTGGTTTTGCTCCTGGGTGCTGCTAGGGGCACACCTGGGTAGCCCATATGGGCTTACCTGGGTTTTTGACTGGGTCTCGGGTGGGTTCCAAATGGGCAATTTTATGCGGGAGCCATGTGGGCACCACCTGTGTTTGCCTATATGGGCCCGAACTGGGATCTGAGTGGGCCTTAAGTGGGTTCCAGCTGGGCAAACTATAGGTGCCCCATGAGGGCCACACTTGGGTTAGCCCATTTACACGGGTTCACAGGTTCTGGGTTCCATCTGGTTTTGCTCCTGGGTGCTGCTAGGGGCACACCTGGGTAGCCCATATGGGCTTACCTGGGTTTTTGACTGGGTCTCGGGTGGGTTCCAAATGGGCAATTTTATGCGGGAGCCATGTGGGCACCACCTGTGTTTGCCAATATGGGCCCGAACTGGGATCTGAGTGGGCCTTAAGTGGGTTCCAGCTGGGCAAACTATAGGTACCCCATGAGGGCCACACTTGGGTTCGCCCATTTACACAGGTTCACGGGTTCTGGGTTCCATCTGGTTTTGCTCCTGGGTGCTGCTAGGGGCACACCTGGGTAGCCCATATGGGCTTACCTGGGTTTTTGACTGGGTCTCAGGTGGGTTCCAAATGGGCAATTCTATGTGGGAAACATGTGGGCTCCACCTGTGTTTGCCTATATGGGCCCGGACTGGGATCTGAGTGGGCCTTAAGTGGGTTCCAGCTGGGCAAACTATATTTGCTCCATGTAGGCCACACTTGGGTTTGCCCATTTTGGGTTCCATCTGGTTTTGCTGCGAAGGGCACACCTGGGTTAGCCCATATGGGCGTACCTGGGTTTTTGACTGGGTCTCAGGTGGGTTCCAAACGGGAAATTGTATCTGGGAACCATGTGGGCACCAACTGTGTTTGCCTATATGGACCCGAACTGGGATCTGAGTGGGCCTTAAGTGGGTTCCAGCTGGGCAAACTATAAGTGCCCCATGTAGGCCACACTTGGGTTTGCCCATTTTGGGTTCCATCTGGTTTTGCTGCGAGGGGCACACCTGGGTTAGCCCATATGGGCGTACCTGGGTTTTTGACTGGGTCTCAGGTGGGTTCCAAACGGGAAATTGTATCTGGGAACCATGTGGGCACCAACTGTGTTTGCCTATATGGACCCGAACTGGGATCTGAGTGGGCCTTAAGTGGGTTCCAGCTGGGCAAACTATAAGTGCCCCATGTAGGCCACACTTGGGTTTGCCCATTTTGGGTTCCATCTGGTTTTGCTGCGAGGGGCACGCATGGGTTAGCCCATATGGGCTTACCTGGGTTTTTGACTGGGTCTCAGGTGGGTTCCAAATGGGGAATTGTATCTGGGACCCATGTGGGCACCAACTATGTTTGCCTATATGGACCCGAACTGGGATCTGAGTGTGCCTTAAGTGGGTTCCAGCTGGGCAAAATATATGTGCCCCATGTAGGCCACACTTGTGATAGCCCATTAAGGGCTCCAAGTGGTTTCCCAGCTGGAACCCACGTAAGGCCTATTCAGATCCCAGTTCAAGCCCATATATGCAAACACAGGTGGCACATATGTGGTTACGACGTGAGATTTCTTGTGTAGACCCCACATTAGGCCCAGTTAGAAACCCAAATAAGCCTATATGGGCTAAAGGTCGACAAGAGAAAGGCAGTGTGCAGCCTGTAGTGAAGCTACAGTTCTTGAGCATGCACACTAGAGCAGTGGTTCAACCTTTTCAGGCAGCAACCCCAAAAATAATCATATTTTAACTGGGAACCCCCCCCCCAGCCTGATGAGCACAATGAGGCATTACATTTTTTATAACACGGTTCTATTCTGAAAATAGCTGATCTATATGCTCACATGCAACGCCTCACAGTGTAGATCTGCTATTTTCACAATTTAAAAAGGTACTAAAGTCTTTACATTTTCACTGTTGAGCAACAGTGATAAAACAGTGTTGCACATTAAGTTAACCATCTGGGGACCCCCCAAAATAATTTGGTGACCCCCCTGGGGGTCCTGACCCACAGGTTGAGAACCACTGCTCTCGAACAGTACCAGCAGCACCATGCATTCATATGAACATCTCCTGTGCTGTGTACCCGCAGTTGAATAAACTAGACAAAACTGAACACAATAGCTGCCGTTACTGCCGTTTAAATAGATTTAACTAAATTGTAAAATCTGCAAACTGAATAAAGTAAATCAACCAACCAATCAAAAAGCAAAATATGCAATGTGTTTGTTTTATATCACTGAGTGTTGCCACATTTATATTCTGTGAGTAAAACAAGCAAACAGGTCTATGAAAAAAGCCCAAAAGAAGCATCCATTTTCACCACCGCTCTATTACATCAGCTATTAAAAAAAAAAGAATCTTGAAAGCAAGTCCAAATAAGCAAGTACACTTCAGAAACAAACTAAAAAGCAACCCACAACTATGCAAAGTCACTTATTATAAGCAGACCTGGCAACACTGGCAGCAGTGTGCGGCTACTGTCATCTGAATGCAATGTTCCGTCCCCTGACTTTTAAATGCCAAGTTTGCCAACTAATGCCACCAGACTACAACAGAGTAGTTTAAACAACATCAATCAATCAACATTAAAAAATCCTGTCTGGGGAAAACTAATTAGATGCGCTCTATTGTCACAGCTAGGTGGGTCACACAGCTCTCTTGCCATTCACTCACTCTCAAGCTTAACTTCACCAACTTCACCATCATTCTGTTGACTTCTACATTGATACAAATAGAAAAATAAATTAAGCCTATAGCCTAAAATAGCCTACGCATCTGTCTCAGACATGACAAATTAAAACAGCAGGAAAACAAATGCCAGCTAAATTCCAACACTTACCAATGAGTGTAGACAGCTGCTACTCACAGTAGGCCTATTCCTTCCATAGGGATGAAGTTCCTTGATGGACGCATGCTGGTTGCAGTGAACTGAGTGAAGACTCTCCAGGAGGGGCGAGTGCCAAAGTGCGGCTGGCTCTCCAGCCCTGGGCCCCTGGCAGCATCGGTAATCACTGGATATTCCCTCCGTGGCTCTTATTTCTAAATCGGTGTTATTCTCTTCATTGCTGCTAATGGGGGCTACTTGCTTTAGGCTTTAGTTAAGATAATTACAACAACAATACATTCCATTAAGATGCAAAAGGTGACTTAAGTTTAGCAAATTTCAATTTAACCATTGTAGAAAAAAATTAGTTTGAACAAGATTGAAAAAACAATTTCAGACAATGTAACAAAATTAATAACTTTTATTAAACTCGGACTGTAAAATGGGTTAAAATGTGTGAAACTAAAGAATGTATACACCAAATTGTGTTTACAAAAAAAATTGTTTAAAAGAAGAAAAAAAAAACAAATATATCTCTAAATTAAATTAAGTGTAATTTTCAGGGTTTCCTGCATTAAAAAGGCTTGGCCAGGTGGTAGGCTAGGGGGGCTCTGGTGTGCGTGCCAAGATTCTACTTAATTTTAAAATTTAAAGATTTTAATCAGATTTTATTTTATTTAACCAATAAAGTGCTGCAGGAAACCCTGTTTGTATAACCCACAAAACAGATTTAAGGGATATTTCACTTTCAAAAAAAAACTTTTGGTCATTTTATCGTCTAATCAGGCTTTTATGAACACCCTAAACAGATTTTAATTTGTTTGATTCAATATTTAGATATTTGATGTAAATGTTATCCTGCCCTCCTCTCCAGGGCCTCTCCCCACACACACCCATTGTAACTTCAAACTCCATTTTAACCATGAGTTTGAAGTTACAATGGATGCTTATGTGGAGAGGCTCTGAGCCTGTAGGGCCTGATAACATTTACATCTATTATCTAAATATTGAATCAAGCTAATTAAAATCTGTTCAGGGTGTTCATAAAAGCCTGATTAGACGATAAAATGACCAAACATTTTTTTGAAAGTGGAATATCCCTTTAAATTTGGCACTCGGGGTGGCAAAGTTAGTGTGTCCAAAGTTAAACTGAGAAAAATAAAGTCTGCTGGAACTGTTAACATACTGTATAGTGCAAAAATAAAAATAAAACAAGTAAAACAATATATATGCAATAACTGGAAATAAAGTGCAAACAGTAGTGCCAGCTTAAAGGAGCTAGTCAACTTTTTCTTGAAAAACGGATGATAGAATAAAAATGTTTCGAAAATATTTTATAAAAGAATAAGCTTCATACATGTGTTTCAGTTCAAAAATGACCACAAAAGCATAAAATATTGATAAAATAATCTTTTTGGCCAGTCGGGCCAACACTTTGTTTACATCCTAGTCTAACAAGACTAGAAACAAAGTGACTGTGATTATTTTATCATTATTTTACACTTTTTGTGGTCATTTTTGAATAGAAACACATGTATGAAGCTTCTTTTTTATAACATATTTTCGAAACATTTTTATTTTAGCATCTGTTTTTCAAGAAAAAGTTGTCTATAGCTCCTATAATGTAAACATTAGTCCTTAAAACACCTTCTAAGCCGCGGCAGAACCCCCTGAACCCCGGTACTGCCGTGCAATCAGCGTTTTATTTATAAACATATTTTAAAAAACAAACACACCAAATGATAAACAACGCGCGCGGGTCGTTCAGTGCAAGCCAGCAGGACGTGCACACACTACGTGTTTGGGCGGCCACTTACTTAGAAGCTGCTGCTGGCTGTATTTCTGCCGTTCATTTGCATGGAGCGAGATGGGGTAATCCGCGAGAAAAAACAGCGTTCGAAAGTACATTACGTCCTCGTCGCACGCACATCGATCTAATTCCATGTATTCCACTCATTCCGAAGCCTGGATTTCGCCTGTCGTCTGGTCGAAAAACACGAGGGGATGGGCTAAACCAGGCTGCAGCACACACAGTGAAGGGGAACGTAATGGCCGCTCGTGGAGCCAGTGGCAGAGCCAGCCGATGACGTCATCACGTTTCTGACGTGATCCGATTGCACAACATCTCTTAAAGAGACAGAGCACGACCTGCGACTGTATTTTTCAAAAAATTATGATTAATTTCATAAATTACGGCGAAGTACGGGAATAGACGATTGGCTGATGGGACCCAGTAGGAAGTCCGAGGGAGTGCGGCCAGGCTTAGAAGGTGTTAACACATATGGTGCCAACCCCGAGTTTCCCGAGTTTGTATTGGTACTAGTGCTGTGCCAACCCCAAGTTTCCCGAGTTTGGGCCGTTTTTTTTTTTTTTTTTTTTTGGACCTCCAGAAATGTATTAGGCATGATCGCGATCGCGAAATTGCATGTTTAACCCCCATACCAACCCATTCTTTCAAACATGGCAGCCATGTTTGTTTACATCTGTAGAAAACATAATGGCTGATAAATCATGAATGCCTGAACGGATTTCCAAGCCGATTTTTTTGTTTGAAAGCTGTGAACAGCATCTACACACGTGGTGCATCATCTAGGCATGGGCGTGCACTTTTTACACACTTGCACAATTACATGGAAGTCTATGGTAACCATGGCAACGCGAGACATTGAAGAGAAAAAATCATTGCAACATAAGTGTTAAGTGAACAGCTTAGATATTGATGGACATAACCCTAACCGTAACTCAAAGGGCAATATCCTTTAACATTCTACCAATGTAATTATAAAATAATAGATTTAGAAAATTCAAGTGCATTTTGAAGTGAATAAGGGATTTGAACTTACAACTTCAGCTTTGAACTTTGAGTCGCGCAGCTTGGTTTCCATGGACACAACATCTTCAGCTGTGTTGAGCGGGAACACTGCTCCTTCAGGCACGTTCAGGCCAGGCACACCGTCTTTCTGCTTCAGGAGGTGGTTCAACATACTAGTATGGACTCTCTGGGTGTCTTTGAGCTCCTCCAGGAGTTTCAACAACTGTGCGTGTTGTCCTAGGCCTATCCCCTGTGGCGCTGCACTGCTCTGGGTTGAAGTGGGTCGACTCTGGGCTGAAGTGGCTCTGATCGGGGTTGAAGTGGCTCGGCTCGGGGTTTCAGTCATCTGGGCAGTGAGGTGCATCTGTCTTGGTGCCCCACTTCCACTCGGGGTCTGTGGACTCAGGGTTTCAGAGATTGGGCTGATCAGGGCTGCAGTTGAGCGGCAAGAACTCTGTCTGTCCAGATGCGGGACGCCACTGGGTCTGACGTTTTCAGAGGCGGAGTATATCGGGGTTTCGTTTGGAAGGCTGGAACTCTGTCTGTCCTCGTGTATGGGACTGGGGGTGCTTCTCGGACTCGGAGTTCCTACACATAATTTTACAATTCAAGAAAGTAAATTCTCTGTACATTTTTCTAATTTTGTAAGAAATAATACACTAAAATTCCATACTTTACATACTCATAGATAGATCTTCAAGAGACCGATTGGGTGCGGCACTGCTCTTCCTCTGTTTCTTAGTCGGGGTGGATTTTCTGAGTTTTGGGCGGCCTCTCATCTCCAGCAGTTGATGGGGAGGTGAAGGTGGGACTTCATTCTCATCCGATTCATCCGATTCATCACTCATGAAAGTCGCTGCTTCCTGCTGCTCCATGATTTTTTGCGATGCCCTACATGCAGTTAAAACACACATTTTAGCATAAATATCAGAATCAGTTTAACCATATAAATCAACTATTTTAAAATTGCTACTCTAGATGCTCACAAAGCTGGGGAGGCTTGTAGATTGGCTATTTTCATTCAAAGTGGAATTGTGTCAATTAAAGGTTTCTCTCGGACGGCAACAATATAATTATGAATAACAAATCCAAGCTACAGAAACAAGAAATGAAATTAATTGATCCATCTATAATTTAGGGTCAGGGTTAGTCAACATTTACATAGGTTTTACTTTACTTTTTATTTCGCTCTCATATATTTCTTTTTTTTTTAATGTTTCTATTCTCATGTCTGTATTTGTATCTGTTTTATATTCATATGTTTATATATATTTATATATATGTATATGTTTATATGCCATATATGTATTTATAGGTATTTATGTGAAATAGTTTTTCTTTTTCTTCTCCTTTCCTTATTGCTTTTAAATGTATTTTGATCTGTGAAGCGCATTGGGCTGCACTCGCTGTATGAAATGTGCTATATAAATAAAGATTGATTGATTGATTGATTGATTGAACATTCCGTTGTGCATAGTGCAGTCTAGAATGCATGTCAACCAACACACACATACTCTTTAACAGCTAATATTACAGCATTACCTCCTATCTCGCTTTGTGGAACATTCAGGATCCGTCTGGATATCTGATGTACCCTCTGTTTTTTTGCGCTTCTTTTGTGCCTCTGCCAATGTCTCTTCAAAAGAAAAAAACACAAAAACAGGGGATGGGAAAATTAAAGCAATTTTTCAAATTTAAAATACCTGGAACACGTTGGTGTGTTGCGTTAGATTTAAACCACTTTAACCATTATTGTATGTTTTAACTTTTGAAAAATAGCAGATCTACAAGCTCACAGCGTGGCACCGAGTGCCGTGCTACAAGCTCACAGCGCGCTGCAAGCTTGTAGATCTGCTATTTTTGAGAAATCGCTAAAATGTGTGCAAGACTTGACCAGACTTGTCCTTCCTCTAAATCAGTGGTTCTTAAACTTTTTCATGTCAAGGACCCCCAAAATTACAGGTATTTGGCCAGACCACCATCTCAAAATGTGTTGTTTCAGGGACCTTCCAGAAGCAGAGATTTGAGTTATAAAGGTTTGCGTTGAAAAATATATATTTAAATATTTGCACACATTTTCACAAACTTTTGAAAAATAGCAGATATACAAGCTCACTGTGAGCTGCTTTGAAAAATCGTGAACATTTGTGCAAGTCTTTGAATATTTTTGACCCGATTCTATGGATTCTTTTTCATGTCGAGGACCCCCAAAATTACATGCATTTGGCCGCGGACGCCCATCTCAATATATGTTGTTCCAGGGACCCCCCAAAAGCAAATATTTGGGACTTTTAAATAGATATATTCAAAGACTTGCAAAAAAAATATATCGATTTTTCAAAAAATAGCAGATCTACAAGCTTGCAGCGCGGCTCCTTGTATATCTGCTATGTTTCAATAGTTAAAGCATTAAATAATTCTACCCTTTTCTTACCTGACATGCCAAGAACACGAACTCGGCATAACCTCCATGATGAAGATGAAGGATCTGGTTTCGTTTGGCACTTCACCGCCTTGCTCACGGATCCAGTCATCGGCCAATAGCACTCTTTTTGCTCCTTGTCTCGAAACCAGCAAGAAGGGATGATGTCGACAAGCGGCGTCCCATCCTTCGCACGTTCCTCGGGGAATTCAACAACGTAGAACATGCTGCAGTGCAAAGTTCACAGGTCATGCAACTGACTGAATGCCACATTTCCCTCTTGCACAGGAAGAAGTACAAGTTTTTCGGTCAAGTCCGTCATGGCCACTCCACGAAGCTCTTCAGACAGTTTTGACACCATAGAAATCCCTACAAGAGAGCAATCTAAAGGGTATCTGTAAAAGCACTCTTGTTTCTCGAAAAACTGGCACACAGCGTAGATATCTCCTGTTGAGACCTCGATGATGTTCTTCACAACAGCTACTTTTCCATCAACTCTATAACTGTTGCTACCATGTGAGCAGGAAATCATTTGTCCGTTTTGCCTGTACTTCTTGTACTGCTTTCGAGCCAGTACATGTGGGAGAGTAGGACCACATAAATGTGGTCCTTGTGGCCCATTCTTTCTTTCCTCTCGAGAGAAAGGCCTGTTTTTTTCACCCACACGTCTTACCAGTTGTTGAACAGGGCCTTGTGGTCTTCTTACTAACTTACTTAATGTCCCGAGATGATTTTCAAACGGGAAACATGAAACATTGTCTAATGCACCAAACCTCCGTGCGTCATCAGCCAGATGTATAAGAGAATGTGTGTTATAAACTACCTGCTCGGGTCCATATAACTTAGCAAAGTTCTGCACATAACATTTTAATAGTTTGTCAGCATAGTCACAATAGTCAGAACACAGAGCTGGACTGAGAAGAATTCTCATTGCTATAGACAAAACCATGAAGTTTTTGTACAAGCGTGCAGGTAGGCGACCTTTTAGGACCACTGGTCCGGTGTACAATAAAAACTGCCTAAATTCAGTGGCCTTCCATTGTTTGAATTCACGAAGTGACCGTGGTTTTCTCGAAAAATTCCTCGGGATGTATTCTCTAATTGATTCCAAGTGGCTCGAGATAGCTGTGATGGTGGATGAGGAAAGCCTACACTTTAAAGGCCCTAGGATCCACAGAGATATAACTCTCCTAACATTTCCCAAGCAAACTAAATGCATATAGTCAAGTACAAAGCTTGAAACCATACCTATGCCCAGCTCTTGTAAAGGTGAGACCTCATGATGATGTCCCTCATCACACCTACGTTCAAATGTTAAGTCAGTTCTGAGTGGTGCATTCAAATCAGGAAAAACAACCTTGCTATTTAGATAAACCCCGTGCTCTACACAGCGCTCACAGGAACTGTAGCCTGAATGGCCCTTGATACCTTTCAAGAAAGCTCGGGCAGGTGCATCACAGATGAAGGCATCAGGAAGAGCGACATTATAATGTTTTCCATTATAATCTAAACCCTCAGAAGTTACTAGCTTGAGATCCTGAATAAAATCCTTCAAGTATTCTTTAACAGATGGAGGCTTTGAGCACCCTGCATACAGACCAATGATAAATACTTCAGATCTCGGAATTTCTTTGATCTTTGCTAAAATAGGCCATAACTCATTTTTTGTGCTTTTAGAGAGGGATAAGCCATCAATGTTGACCCGGAGGGTTAGGGTGTCTACAACAGGAGGTGAGTCACGAGACAGCTCTGAACTAATAGCATTTGCAATCCCAAAATAGTAGTAGCTTCCATCTCCCATTGCTTTGACCTCACAGTTTTTTAAGGTTGACAGAAGGGTCCTTGGATCTTTTGGCAAGTCCAGGCCACACTGCTTTAAAATAGTTAATAGTTCTGATAAGGCACTATGTGAAATATTGCGTTTTGCTGCCCAATCAGCTAGTTTCCCTCTAAGCTCACTACACGGATTAGATCCTTCAACAATGTCTGTCTTAGTCTCGTTATCTGATTCTTGGTCTCTTTCCTCGGAGTCTGATGTTTGCCACATTTCCTCAGAATCTGAATCTTGGTCCCTTTCCTCAGAATCTGAACCTTTGTCCCTTTCCTCAGAATCTGAATATTGGTCCCTTTCTGCATGACAGTCCAACTCTTCATTAAGATTCCCATCAACTTGGCTCTCCATTGTATCGCAAGCTGGATGAGACATCAACTGTTCATTAGGATTCTCGAAACGGTTGCTGTCAGTTTCAAACGCAACTACGTCCTCATTTGAAGAAGCATCGCTTTGTAAGGTTTCCAACAGCCGCAAGTGGTCCTGAACTTTGGCATTAATTCGCCGTCGTTTGGTCCATACGCTACATTCCATGTTTCTATTCCCCCAATCTGTAACAAATAAAGATTTGACACTTGAGAGAAATGTTCATACTTGACTACATACTACTTCTTTGTCGAATGACAATAGAGTAAACGAAGTCATGACGTGACTCGCTCATCCCCAGGTTCATATGGGGGGGGGGGGGGGGGGGGTGAGACCCAGGTAGGGTAAATTAAGTTGAACTTCATAGCTCTAATTGGACATAAATATACAGTTAAACCACTAGCCTCAACAGATTGAACATTTACATATTCGTTAAAGACCTGCATTGCTCTAAATCTTTTACCTTAACTTTAGCAACTTTTCGCCACAAACTTTGAATATTACAAATGCAGGTACACAAGGAACACACTTTTGCATTTCTTTTCATTGTCCTTTGTATTACTTACGTTGTTGTCCTCGAATGCAGTTAAATACCGTGCTGGTCTGTGCTTGATAAACCTACACACGCACGCACGCGCGCGCACACACACACACACACACACACACACACACACACACACACACACACACACACACACACACACACACACACAAATTATCGAGTTATTTAGTTGCCATTTCTAGGGGGAAAGTCTTTGAAGAGATTCTCTGGGATAAGGCAGAGAGAAGTGACGGCACCGGTTTATACCTCAAAAGATGCCACCCTTTCCTACTTGCCAGAAGGCACCAATTCAGCCAATGAGTGCAGGAATGAGTTGGATACAGGAAGCAGTGACTGCTTTGGGAATCCCACTGGTGATGGGCATGTTACATTGCTACAACAGAAATGGGCCTATCAACATCTACTGCATCCAGGTTGAAATAGGGCCTTAAAGGAGTTGTTCACCCCCAAGGGTCTGCCCACCATATGGATGATGAGGGCAGTGAAGAGACATTACTGACTACAGCAGGTGTCTCCTGTCTATCCGTCAGTCACAAGAGACACTGGATAGATAGATAGAAAGTCCTGCCGATGTGGAGAATTGGGGCACATAGACATTGTAACAAAAGTCACTGGTCAGTCTCCTAGAACAGGGGTTTTCAAAGTGGGTAACGGGGCACCCTGGGGTGCCGTGACGGCAGTCCAGTGGTGCCGAGAGATAATTTGATAATATTTGGAATTTATTACAAAGTTATTTTCAGTCAGTTCTAACCAAAATGGCTATTATCTCAACGTTTCCTCGCAACATAATCACTAAAATAGCGTCACTTGTCGGGCAGAAACCTCTCTTTTGGTAAAGCAAAGCCCTGCTTCATCATACAAGACTGTCGCACAAAACTAGAGAAAACAGCCGATCTACAAGCACACAACGCCTTGCGATGCGAGACGTTGTGTGCTTGTAGATCTGCTGTTTTCAATAGTACATTTTATAGATGACAAATACAAAACGAACAGTTTTGGACAGGTTTCCACTGACAACGATGACATGCTATAAATATAAGGTGCTGGGAGTGAAAATCATAATGTAGGGGTGCCTCAGATTAAAACATATATTTCTGCTGGGGTGCCTTGAGACAAAAGTTTGGGAACCCCTGTCCTAGAATATTGAATGGCTGTGCATTTTCCTGGGCCTGATATATTATAGCCTGTTATGTGCAGTCAATATTACACTTGGAAAATGAAGACAACTTCTGTCCATGTCCCAAACAATATTTTATTACACTGTAGAATACAACCAAAGGGCATGGATTGGATTAAAATGGTGTTCACTGTTGTTATCCTGACTTGCAAGGATGTATGTGACTGGGCACAGGCAAGGCTTGCCCACCTGCCCCAGGTAAATAAAACTTCGGGCAGGTTAAGTTTGCTTGCTCTCAGGTTGCCCGACCGGGAAAGTGCTCCTTCGAGAGGGGACGCAACCGTCTATACACACAACAAAAGATATGTCTCAACACCTGAATGTGACCAGCGCGCTCTGTCTGGTCTGTTCTGGGCAAACTAAGAGCACTGTTTTCCTATAATATGCTGTTTTTACTGTTGCTACACTTAACTAGACCAGGTCAACCTGGTTGTGCCAGACCCCGGTTCTGCCAACCGATCCGGTTCTGCCAACCCCCTGTCTGTCATCATCATTTATGACATCATGCCTTTTGTAGGCATGTCATCATCATGTCATCATCATATATACCCTTTATATAGAAAACCCGGACAGACATTTGCTTATGTAGGCCTACCCATTTCATGGGTCTGGCAAAAATATAGTGTGAAACCATAAGACACATTCAATCATAGTTATTTGGGTATTTGTTATTTGTATTTGGAGGTATGATATTTTATCGCACAGCCCCAGAAAGTAAAGAAATAACTGTTACATTGAGCGGTAATTAAAATCTTACCATCTTATAATGGACAATTCACCTTTGGGCTAGGGTTGATGCAAGTGCATCTGAGACATTAGTGTCAACCCCTGGATTACCTATTAACCCAGGAAAGTCAGGTAGCAACGCATATCCAACCCACTAATGCCATCTTAGAAAAATAATACAAACTCATCTGCTTAACAGATGAGTTTATTAACACAAAATGCAGGGAAATAATAGTGGGGGACCACACTGATAACCCAAGAGTACTTTTAGCCCCTCAAATGGGAGTAAACCCAGTGGAATAAACCAATGTTGAGGTGGCCATCAGGCCATCTGCAACACTGTTACAGTGACCGATGGGAACCCCAGCACCCACACACCCTGCAATGAGAACATGACAGTGATGTGATCCACAACCACATTCAGAGATGGATCAGCTGGACAGTTCCTTGCACGATCTACAGTGGCACCTTGGGGGAAAGACTGCTGTTTACAGTGGAGGCAGTACTGTTGTATGGGGCTGAAGCATAGACCCTCACAAAATCAAAGGGCCCTGGATGGAGTCTGGATGGAGTCTACACAATAATGCTACAAATGGCACTAGGTTTCACATGGACGAACTACATCAGAAATGTGTCCCTCTACAGCAGTGGTTCTCAACCTTTTCAGGCCATGACCCCCAAAATAATCATATTTTAACTGGGGACCCCCTACCCTAACGAGCACTAAGAGTTGAGGCATTACATTTTGTATGACACGGTTCTATTGTGAACATAGCAGATCTACATGCTCACAACGCTATGCAAGTCTGCCTGTTTAATTTGTCATTTTAGAGGTATTAAAAAGTCCTTAAATTGTCAATTCATAAATGTGCAGACAATTGCATTGAAAGATATTTTAAGCTTGTAGATTGGCTATTTTCGTCTCATATTCCCCCCAGAATAGGGATGAGAGAGTTCAAGTGACTAACATAACAATACCCTCCTTTTAGCCATCAGTGCCTATCACACAAATCATTTTCAGCCACCCTGCAGTAGTTCTGCGGAACCCTTTGGTCCTGGAACCATGTTGAAAACCCCTGCATTAAACACACAATAGCATTTCTTTTCACTTTTTACTTACTCGAACGTGTCTTTCGTGGGTGTCTGTGTGTCAACCTGCACAGAGAGAGCGAGAGAGAGAGAGAGAGACAGAGAGAGAGAGAGAGAGAGAGAGAGAGAGAGAGAGAGAGAGAGAGAGAGAGAGAGAGAGAGAGAGAGAGAGAGAGAGCATCTTAGCTTGATTGTTTGATTTTGAATGAGCAAATTATTATTTCACATACTACCATAAATGGATCAAAATGGACCCATTTGATTCCATTTGTATTATCCCAAAATGCATTGCACTGATAAACATTGTTGTGAGCTTGCAGATCAGCTAGCTAGATTGTCTGTTCCCTCCAGATAATTATCTTGGATCACACACAAAGAACACATTTTAGCTTAATTTTGGAGTTAATTTTGGAGTCTATTTTGGAGTCTCCCCACCCTGACAAGCACTAAGAGTTGAGGCATTACTTTTTGTAAAACACGGTTCTATTGTGAACAGCAGATCTACATGCTCACAATGCCTTGAAATTCTGCCTTTAATATTTGGCAATGTTTAATTTGTCATTTAATTTTCACTTTAGAATTATGTTCAGATACCCATAGCAGTGTTTCTCAACCACTGTGCCTGGGGACCTTTGGTGTGCCCCTGATAAGTGTCAAGTGTGCCCCTTGAAACTGCTTGAAAGCCAGTATTGTATTTATCATTTTAAAAACGATATAAACGAGTGAAAACCGCCAATCTACAAGCACACAACGCCTCGCACAGAGGCGTTGTGCTTGTAGATCGAGGCGTTGGGTGCTTGTAGATTGGCTGTTTTCACTGTTGTGCGACAGCCTTGTATGATGAGGCAGGGCTTTACTTTGTGAAGAAACGTACAAATTTGAAACTTGGAGATACAAGGTTTCTTCCCAACAGTGACAATATTTACACCCCCCTATTACGTTGGTGTGCCCATGGATTCTTGGGACGTGAAAAGTGTGACCATGCAGAAAAACGGTTGAGAGACACTGCCCTTTAGTCTATACCAGGGGTGGGCGAGGGCCACTATATTTTCACACTCACTCCTGGGGGCCACAACGCATATACAGTCAAAAATAGCAAAAATAGCTTTGAGCTTGTAGATCTTCTATTTTGAATTTTATTTGTATCCTAAATTATTTTTCACTATTCTTGGATTGTAATCCAAGTAGCATTTTCTTTTATTTAAAATGCATTTATATGTTCTTATGTTAACTTAATGAACTTAAATACATTGGACATGAAAGAGACTAGTACTAGTCATTAGGCTACTATTATAGACTTGAGTAATGAAAAAGGGTCATGTTTGGAATTGTAACAGCTGAAATCAATAATATATTATTATAGTATTCCGATATTAACCTGAGGGCCGCATTAAATGAAGGTGGGGGCCGCCAGTTGCCCATGCATGGTCTATACAATTAAACTTTATGTTGGTTTGTTTACTGTTCAGAGAGAAAACAATGTTTCACATTAAGCAAATTCTCCCCCCCCCCCCCCCCCCCCACACACACACAAAATAAATAAATAAATAAATATAATAATAATAATAATATCGGGACCCCTTGGGGGTCCTGACCCACAGGTTGAGAATCACTACAGGGACCTACCATTACGACCCCTGTGTTACACAAATAACCCTATAGCATTTCTCTTCACATTTACTTACGTTAGTCGTGTCTGTCTTGGGTGTGTCTGTGTTAACCTGCACAGAGAGAGAGAGCGAGAGAGAGGAGAGAGAGTGGGAGAGTGAGAGAGAGAGCATCTTAGCTTGGTTGCTTGATCTTGATTTGAATGAGCAAATTTATAATTTCACATACACCATAGATGGAACCAAATTGACCCATTTGGTTCCATTTGTATGGTCCCGAAATGCATTGCACTGATACACATTGTTGTGAGCTAGATCAGCTAGCTAGATTTAGTAGATTGTCTGGATCACTTGGATCTTAGATCACACACAAAGAACACATTTTAGCTTAATTTTGGATGAGCAATTCTATAATTTTACTAGGTCCATTTGGTTTAATATACAGCTTGTTGTGAGGCAAAGCAGAAAATGCCATTTACTGCTCAGTAATCTTGTCACATATAGAGCCCGCCTACTGTATCCGGTATATTTGTAGACACAAACAGGCACGTTCTAAGGCCGTTTTCCGTATCCGGTCTGAAACGGATCGGCAACCTATAAAGCAAACTGATCCCATGCCGGCCTCTTGACGTTGATTCGCGGCTCTAACTTTGACAACACGGCCCGCGAATCAACTTAACCTCTCCGTGGAGTAAATAAAGACTACAATATACTATACGTTGACAGCGGTTATACATGTGCGAAAAATTTAGACATATCGTCAAAGGCACATACATAAACAACTCTCTGGACATGACCCCAAACATGCAATTAAACACACCAGCCATGCATTTAATGGTTAGATGAAGTAATCGTATAACATAGAAAATAATGCAAATAATAGCAGTACACGAGCGGGGCTAGGCTAAAGTGTTAGCATCGTTTGCACGCCAATTGGAGGACGACCAACTAGAGAGGGGGACTATCGCGTCCAAAGCACGCTCATATTAATACTCTTTCTGTGGACATGACCCCGCATTAAAAACACCAGCATTTCATTTCATTTGTGCCCTTATAAACCAACGTACTGGTAATTATAATTATTAACTTACTTTGCTTCGGCGTCTCACTCTGTCTCTCTCTGTCGCATTGCTAGAGCAGAAAATGGCTGCCGAAGGACCCCAGTTGGAACAATAGCTTGTGGACAGCTGACTTGGGAAGTGCCTGACAAGAATTCACTCAAAAAGCTGTTTGGAGGACCCTTCCCTCTGCAGCCCGTAACTTTAACTAGTTTTTATTAGCACAGCTCAAGACTTTTCTTGCTTTAAGCTTTAAAATCCTTTTTTAAACACCTTCGCCCGTTTATTAAATGTTGATATTATTTCTCAATTTGTTTGCGTTTTACTTTCATTTGTATTATTGATCATGGGTAGGCTACATATTGTTTTGTACAAATTTGTTTGTTCTGAAAAGCACTTTGAGCTGCAATTCATGTATGAAATAGCCTACACAATAAAGATAAGGCGTCAACCAGGGATGATTTAGCTGACTTGAGAAATGCCTGACCAAATTACACGGTTCCCTGCATTGTCAAGAGATCTACCATAGACTTGGAATAAATACAAATAAGATTAACACACACACCAACCATCAAGTCCCACGACCCGCGGTGACCATGATGAAAGCACCCCATTTGTGAAAAACACTTGAATAAAATATGCAAATATTGGAACAGTTTTAACATAGGCAGACTAGAATTTGCCTATTAAAATGCACAATTAAAATAGGCATTTTGCAGTCACAATTAAAACAAGCATTTTACATTCACAATAATGAGTAGCTAGAAGCAAAAGGTTGTTCAAATGTTTTACTCAAAATCAACCACAGGAGGGAGCAATTAAAACACAATCAACAATTAAGGCTCGAGTCATAAAATCAAACACACACCACACGACTCAGGAGCAATTAAAACAAAAAAAATGCTCCTCGAAAAGACACACCACACGACTCAGGAGCAATTAAAACAAAAAAAATGCTCCTCGAAAAGTCTGAGAAAATGTAAATGTCTCGGACGCCAGCTAGGCCCGTATAGGGCACATTTCTAGGAAGTGAGTTGGGGACGCACAGTAAAGGCAGAGCTTCTCGCGCATCCTCCGGTTGCGCTCCTCAGTAGTTAAGCGGACGTGCGGTGCGCGGCCGCCTCCGCCTGGGACAACTACCATGCGCTGCACGGTCATCGCCTGGTAGTTGGCCGCGTTGATCTGCCCTGGATCCTCGTAGTCGGGCCCGCAGGCGACAGAGACCTTCGTCACGGGCGGGGGCGCTGCTGCTCGGATGAGTTCCGCTGTGGTCTCCTTCAGCTGGGCTTGCAGCATCTCCAGGGTGCTCGCCATCCGCTGGAATGAACGAGGATTTTATTAAAAGTTTGCAGAGGAAAAAGCACAGTTTGGTCCAGGATAACCACAAAAAAAGCTTTAGCCTTGTTTCAATTGGGTTTTTAACTCATAACATTGAATGAATTACAAATGATACTATGAATATGTAAGGGGAACAAATAGGCCTATAATATCTTATGGAAGATATGTTTACAAAAGAAAGGTCAGAGGGAGGGAGGTACAGGCCAACTTACTTTGAGGGTCACACTTAGTATTTTCACGGTGCTTCTCATGTCCTCCAATCTGGCGGTGGCGTCAGGCGGCTCCTGATATTCCTCGAAATCATCAACCTCAAACAAACGCGGCTCAAAACAACGCTCGGACATCTTGCTCGGACTGTCGTTCCTTCCGGCTGCTATGTTCAGGACAAGAGACCTGTATGCGCATTGATCACTGGATATATAGCCGGCCAATTAGTTGCAGCTGGTTCCACAGGTGTTTGTCATCAGGCATGCACGTAATGCGCTGTGTGTGTGCGTGTGTGTGTGTGTGCGTGCGTGCGTGCGTGCGTGCGTGCGTGCGTGCGTGCGTGTGTGTGTGTGTGCGCGTGCGTGCGTGCGTGCGTGTGCGTGTGTTATAGAGGATATACATTTTATCTATCTATCTATCTATCTATATATCTATCTATCTATCTATCTATCTATCTACGAGCTACATGTGTTATATAAATAAAATGCATGATGGCGCCATGACCTTATATATTTGTGATGGGGGTTCAGCAAGGCATAATTGATAATTATATATATTTTTTATATTCTTCAGACATAACTTTACAACTTACATTTCACAGTTTGTCCATGATCTTTTTTACACACAAATCAACACACACCACTACATAAAGTAAATAAAATAAAATGGGTGTAGCCTACATTAGAAATTAAAAGTAATATACCTGAATAAATGGGAGAACACATTTACTGTGAGCATTAGTTTATATAAGTCAGGTTTTAAGAGTAAAGGCCCATTCCCACTGGGCCAGATAACAGATAAAAAAATCTCAGAATGGGCCACACTGAACTAAGCATAATCAAGTCAATGGAGATGCTTACAGATACGATGCTGCTTTCAAGTTCGGTAGAGTTTGGAGAAGGCAATTCTCTTGAATGCTGCCTTCTATATGGCATGGAAAGGAGGCATTTGCATTTCTTTCACTATTGTAAAAACTGCATTTGTGGTCTTGAGAGGGCACTTTTTACTGATGGATAAGGGCAGGGGTTCAAGCCCCCTTTGATGTTTATGTTCATGAGCCTGCTGCACGGCACACGGTTAGTTCTACACCCTTCAACTTTTGCACATGGATAGCTCATAATTCTGTCTATGTTCTAGCTGCTTCCCTTGCTGTTACTGTACTTGCACGACAAGAGTGTTATTCACTTCCAAGATTAGGCTATTACTGATTGTTTTGTGATATTGTTTAATTACAGAAATAAATCCATCTTTATACTGTAAAAAACAATAGTTAGTTATATGGGCTCAATGTGTGCACATGGCCCTGGGTACCATGGGCTTGAAGTGGGCAAATTTGGAGGGTCCCATAAGGGTTATGTGTGGGCTAAGTGGGCATGGGTTATAACTGGGAAACCATGGCTGGGTCCCATGAGGTCTATGTGTGGGCTAACTGGGCATGGTTTATAACTGGGAAACCATGGCTGGGTCCCATGAGGGTTATGTGTGGGCTAACTGGGCATGGTTTATAACTGGGCAACCATGGCTGGGTCCCATGAGGGTTATGTGTGGGCTAAGTGGGCATGGGTTAGAACTGGTCAACTATGCCTGGGTCCCTTATGGGTTATGTGTGGGCTGAGTGGGTATGTGGTATATTGAACCACTTATTTTTTTCAAAGACCCCCAGTTTGACAGTTGTGGCATTGGTCGAAATCTCTTTGTTCCTACATCCCATTAGTCAGAATCTGGTGATGTTAACCTGGTGAAAAATACTATGCCTAAACCTAACCCTAACCTCAGTAAAACTATGCCTAAACCTAACCCAACCCCTAACCCTAACCTCAGTAAAACTAGTAAGAGACCTCAGGGTGCCAGTCACGCCAATTCTTGGCCATCTGGCCAATGATGTTTATGGGACCAGTTACTCATATGGATACCCCTGCATGATACTCAACAACATTATGTCAAAACATGTCCATATGGCATTACCAAATATGGGCATTCTCAGATATATCCTTAATATTGATAACATTGGGACAGGGATCTCCATATATGGTCATAAAATGGGCATACTCATCCGGGGAAGGTAGGGTGTAAATCAGAGTAAAGCAGGCTTTTAGGGCTAGTTAGGGCCTGGAACTGATGACATCAGAAATCTCCATATATGGGCATAAAGGGATTTTGCTCCTGGGAATGCCCATATATGGACTTTTTATTTTATTTTATACTTTATTAATAATAATATGTATCCATATACATATGGAGTTCAATATTGACCTTTTCGGGGAAGGTATGGTGTAAATGTAGGGTACTTAGTAAGGGGCCTCGGGTCAGATACTACATCACAATTTGAGATAGTTCGGCAGTTTAATTTCCTTTTTTTGGGGTGGGGAGTGTGACTTTTTCACAAAGGGTTTTGTTCAAAATGTGGCACAATTCCAGAGTGACAGTGAGTCACAGTGATGTGGCAAAGTGTGACTCATATATGGGCATAAAAGTGATTCTAGGAAGTGGAACAGTTAGGAAAGGACAAGCTACAACATTTCTCATGGTATTCTGCAACCTTCAGTCGCAACTATGCCGAAACCTAACCCTAACAAAATTCGGACTAATGAGATGTAGGACTAATGAGTTGTAGGACTTATGGGCAGTTCCCATCAGACAGACCCCCTTTTAAAATGTATTACTATCTCTGATGACCCAATTGGTCCCTATGAGATACATCCACTGAAAGGCTGACTGATCCATCGCTTTTGTATCCAATTAATATCAGTTAAATATTTTTTCACATAAGCCCAGATAGATTGTATTTGTCACACAGAAACATTGATGTAATGTATATTTATTCATACTGTATTTGTGACACAAATATATATCCTTAGATGTGTGTGCATGTGCACGTGTGTATGTGTGTGTGTGTGTGTGTGTGTGTGTGTGTGTGTGTGTGTGTGTGTGTGCGTGTGCGTGCATGCGTTTAAGTGTGTGCGTGCGTGTGTGTGTGTGTGTGTGTGTGTGTGTGTGTGTGTGTGTGTGTGTGTGTGTGTGTGTGTGTGTGTGTGTGTGTGTGTACTGGACCTACACAGTTCTAACCTGTGCCCGATTAGCTCATATAAGGCCCATATGAGACACATACATGGTTGACCAGCTCTAACCCATGTCTAGTTAGCCCATAAATTAGCCCATATGAGAACCAGATATGGACCATACATAACCCATGAGGGATGCAGGCATAGTTACCCAGTTCTAACCCATGCCCACATAGCCCATAAGGGACCCAGACCCACATGACCAGTTACAACCCATGCCCACTCAGCCCAAAGATAACCCATAACGGACCCATGCATAGTTGACCAGTTATAACCCATGCCCACTTAACCCACACATAACCCATAAGGGACCAAGGCATAGTTGACCAGTTCTAACCCATGCCCACTTAGCCCATAAGAGAGCCAGACACGCGTGACCAGATATTACCCATGCCCACTCAGCCCAGAGATAACCCATAACGGACCCGCTTGCATAGTTGACCAGTTATAACCCATGACCACTCAGCCCACACATAACCCATAAGGGACCCAGGCATGGTTGGCCAGTTCTAACCCATGCCCACGTAGCCCACACGTAACCCATAAGTGACCCAGGCATAGTAGACCAGTTCTAACCCATGCCCACTTAGCCCATAAGGGACCCAGACACACGTGACCAGTTATAACCCATGCCCACTCAGCCCACACATAACCCATAAGGGACCCAGGCATGGTTGGCCAGTTCTAACCCATGCCCACGTAGCCCACACATAACCCATAAGGGACCCAGGCATAGTAGACCAGTTCTAACCCATGCCCACGTAGCCCACACATAACCCATAAGGGACCCAGGCATAGTAGACCAGTTCTAACCCATGCCCACTTAGCCCATAAGGGACCCAGACACACGTGACCAGTTATAACCTATGTCCACTAAGCCCACACATAACCCATAAGGGACCCAGGCATAGCTGACCAGTTCTAGACCATGCCCACTTAGCCCACACATAACCCATAAGGGACCCAGGCATAGTAGACCAGTTCTAACCCATGCCCACTTAGCCCATAAGGGACCCAGACACGCGTGACCAGTTATAACCCATGCCCACTCAGCCCACACATAACCCATAAGGGACCCATGCATAGTTGACCAGTTATAACCCATGCCCACTTAACCCACACATAACCCATAAGGGACCAAGGCATAGTTGACCAGTTCTAACCCATGCCCACTTAGCCCATAAGGGACCCAGACACGCGTGACCAGTTATAACCCATGCCCACTCAGCCCAGAGATAACCCATAACGGACCCTTGCATAGTTGACCAGTTATAACCCATGCCCACTTAGCCCACACATAACCCATAAGGGACCCAGACACGCATGACCAGTTCTAACCCATGCCCACTTAGCACACACATAACCCATAAGGGACCCAGGCATAGTTGACCAGTTATAACCCATGACCACGTAGCCCACACATAACCCATAAGGGACCCAGGCATAGTAGACCAGTTCTAACCCATGCCCACTTAGCCCATAAGGGACCCAGCCACGCGTGACCAGTTATAACCCATGTCCACTAAGCCCACACATAACCCATAATAGCCCACACATAACCCATAAGGGACCCAGGCATAGTAGACCAGTTCTAACCCATGCCCACTTAGCCCATAAGGGACACAGACACGCGTGATCAGTTATAACCCATGCCCACTCAGCCCACACATAACCCATAAGGGACCCAGGCATGGTTGGCCAGTTCTAACCCATGCCCACGTAGCCCACACATAACCCATAAGGGACCCAGGCATAGTAGACCAGTTCTAACCCATGCCCACGTAGCCCACACATAACCCATAAGGGACCGAGGCATGGTTGACCAGTTCTAACCCATGCCCACTTAGCCCATAAGGGACCCAGACACGCGTGACCAGTTATAACCCATGTCCACTAAGCCCACACATAACCCATAAGGGACCGAGGCATGGTTGACCAGTTCTAAACCATGCCCACTTAGCCCACACATAACCCATAAGGGACCCAGGCATAGTAGACCAGTTCTAACCCATGCCCACTTAGCCCATAAGGGACACAGACACGCGTGATCAGTTATAACCCATGCCCACTCAGCCCACACATAACCCATAAGGGACCCAGGCATGGTTGGCCAGTTCTAACCCATGCCCACGTAGCCCACACATAACCCATAAGGGACCCAGGCATAGTAGACCAGTTCTAACCCATGCCCACTTAGCCCATAAGGGACCCAGACACGCGTGACCAGTTATAACCCATGTCCACTAAGCCCACACATAACCCATAAGGGACACAGGCGTAGCTGACCAGTTCTAAACCATGCCCACTTAGCCCACACATAACCCATAAGGGACCCAGGCATAGTAGACCAGTTCTAACCCATGCCCACTTAGCCCATAAGGGACCCAGACACGTGTGACCAGTTCTAACCCATGCCCACTCAGCCCACACATAACCCATAAGGGACCGAGGCATGGTTGACCAGTTCTAAACCATGCCCACTTAGCCCACACATAACCCATGAGGGACCCAGGCATAGTAGACCAGTTCTAACCCATGCCCACTTAGCCCATAAGGGACCCAGATACGCGTGACCAGTTATAACCCATGCCCTCTCAGCCCACACATAAACCATAAGGGACCCAGGCATGTTCGACCAGTTCTAACCCATGCCCACTTAGCCCACACATAACCCATAAGGGACCCAGGCATGGTTGACCAGTTCTAACCCATGCCCACTTAGCCCACACATAACCCTCATGGGACCCAGCCATGGTTGCCCACTTATAGCCCATGCCCACTTAGCCCACACGTAACCCTCATGGGACCCAGCCATGGTTGCCCACTTATAGCCCATGCCCACTTAGCCCACACAAAACCCTTATGGGACCCACCAAAGTTGCCCACTTCAAGCCCATGCCCACTTAGCCCACACAAAAACCCGTATGGGACCCACCAAGTTTGCCCACTTCTAGCCCATGCCCACTTGGTACCCAGTTACCCACACTGGGCCCATATGGTACCCAGGTGGACATGTTGGCTGGGCAGTTGCCCCATCAATATTGGTAGGCAAGGACGTTTTACAGTTATTTAATACTTTAATTTCTTTCCAGAATTCATTTGTTTCACATTTTTGTAGCTTCTTTTCATTGTATTTTCGTTTTTTTTAATGAAACGCAAAGCATATTTAAAATTAGCGCATTTGCCCGTTTTTTATGTTCAAATAAAGGACCATGTTTTTGTCTGCCTGACTCAAACCAAGCTTTGAAAACCCTTCTAGCCTCAGCATGAAGTTCACCCACATACTGATTCCAGCCTGGCTTAGCCTTGTATATCTTAGTCCTCTGTTTATACAAGCCTCTGTTTATACAAGGGCCTGCTGGACATAAGGAGGGACTCTACAATGCTGTCATACAGTGTACATAGATCAGTGCTATGTTGAGGATTCTTACAATTAACATCACTGCACACAGCAGCATCTCTTGGCAGAAAAATGTTATTTAACAAGGTGTTAGAGTGTCGATGGTACTCACTAATGTCCTCCTCACTTAAGTTAGACCAATCGATCCTCCCAGCACTCATATTACTGTCCACAGGCAATAGTGTAGGTACCTGACCCATATTTACAGAAAAAGAAAAGGGTACATGATCTGTAGTGGCAAACTCATAGTTAATTCTCATACTCTGTATGGAGTCATGTGCATCAGCTGTACATATGCAATGATCCAACCAAGAAGTTGTGTGCCATGCCTCACTAATATAAGTGTAGCTGTCTTCAGGCAACAACAACTTACTGGAGAGAATCATGCCACTGTCAGTGCAGAACTGCTTTAAATGTTTAGCAAAAGATGAGTTCATATCAGAAATATCTGCATTCATGTCACCCACAACATAAATGCAGGTGGATGCATTGTCCTCGATAAAGGACATTATACAGGCCAAACTGTTAAGATATTCTTCTTCATTAAGTGAACATTCATATGGTGTATATATATTCAAAATGATGAGCTTTTTATCACCACATTTGAATTCAATTCCTATAGCCCAGTTAACATCCAGTCTCACCACATTAACCAGCTGATCATACTTTTTATTCCATAAAATGGCAACTCCTCCTGGTATTCTACCACGAACTATTCCATTGCTTAGATCAGTAGTAGATTCCCCTGCCCCATAAAAGTCTTTATGCAAGGAATTTAGTCTCTCCAGGTCCTGCTTAGGTAAAAATGTCTCTTGAACACACAGAACATCACATGTTTCAAGTAGTTTATTAACCACAAAACGGCGAGATTCATCTGATTCACTATGCCCAACACGCAATCCTCGCGCATTATATGACACGACATGTATGTTCATTTAAGTTGAGCTCTCCTGAGCTACAGCCGTAATGACGGTGACAGAACGCTGTTGCTGCGGATCAGCCCCCCTTCCTGATACGCGGGGTGCGCTGTCACTGTTGACTCTAGGTATACGAGGCTCAAAGTAGCGTCTAACATATATTCCATCAGGCCAAAGCTGTGGCTCGTACATGACAGCAACTTCGTTGCTGTCATGTTGCTGGATGTGCCGGTGCCGATAATTCCCCTTTTCTTCTGCTGGTCTCGCTTCGAGCGAGCCTGCATAGCGCCGGCTTTTAGCTGCTTAGCCGCCCTTGGTTTGAGCACGGGGCCGGGGGACTTACGCCTCCCCTTCTCCACAACGGTGCTCCATGCTGGGGATTGCGGCTGTGGGATCGCGCCAGCTCCTGCGTTCCCTCCTCCCGAGGCGCATCACCATCATCGGTCCCGTTTACAGGAGCGCTTGTAAGCGACTCACGGCGCCTCTCGATCGCTGAGACCCGGCGATCCATGAGTGCAGCAGTCGCTCCCAGGGTTTCACTCACGGTCGCCTGGGCTTCCATGGCCCCTCTCAGGGCAGACACCTCCCGGTTCAACTGCTCAACTCGGCTGAGCAGCGCCGAGGCGTCCATGTTACCAAATCCAACCGGTGGAAGTTCGTCCAGGTAGTGTGACACAAACCTGGGTATGTTTTCACCGCACTCATTAAGCACCTTCAGACATGCTTTGATATTGTTAACATCCTTCTGGGTACCAGTGTGCTTGACAAAACGTTGTGAAGTCGGGCAGACATCAAATAGGAGCCACTTGGACTCTTCGATCCATTCAGATGAGAAATTGTTTGTCGCTAACAAGACAATTTCGTCATGCGCTAATGTTTTCATTTTGACTGTAATAAAGTTCAGAAGCTCATCTTCAACTATAACTTTACCATCAGCCGTATTATAGATTGTAGGTTTTAGGCGAGGACAGACAGCACCTCCGCCGCCAGCTCGCGCCGCCGCCAACATCCCGGCATGCACCTAGATATCAGCCTCCCCTGGTCTTTGAAGCAGCTCCTCTGGTTCTTCTTTAATGTGTGGAGGTTCTTGTTTCTCCTGGACCAGACTGGGGCTCCTCTCCTCCTCTCTACACACAGGGAGGGGCAGGAAGTCTGATGTGTTCCTCAGTGATGGTGAAGGAACGGCAGGGTGGCTGCTCGGGGTTCAGCCAGACGGCAGGGTTCCTGTCTGCTGCCGGCGACTTCTGACCCAGGACGGGGGCCGTACGCATGTGCAGCGCGCTGGCTATGGCTGCAAGCAGCGTGTCGCTGCCGGCACCGTCTGGCCCTGTGCTCTGGAGTCCTGTGGGAAGCTCCAGAGTTCGGAGGATTTCCTGGTCGATGTCGGACGAGCGCAGGCCCTTCAGCCGCTGCTCCCAGAACAGCTGTCTGGGCGACTCCGTCCCCCGCTGAGGATCGCTCTTGACCTTGTTGTCCGGGTAACCGATCACCTTGGTAACGGGCTGCTTGAATATGGATGCTGTCTGACGGATGGGAAGAGATGTGTTGAGGTCCCCCTTGCAGAAGTCTGTGTGGTCAGGAGTCAACCAATGGAACAGGATCGGTCACCCGCAGCTTGCAGTGTCCGTCTGGGATGGTCCACCCGTCAACTACAGCTGTGTCCAGTAGTCCACCAAAAGAACAGAACACCGGTCACAGCCGAGTAGTGTTAGGTCCTGCAGGGAAAAAAATATGCAATAAAAAAGTGTAATAATATATCAAAACTTTGGCAGGAGTATTGGGCCAAAATAAGAGAAAATAAATATATATACATGGAAATGGCTGGCCCTTAAAAGGACCTTTTATTTCGGAGGAAACTCTTTAGTGAAAATGTAAAGCTTTAAAAAAAAGCCTTTTTTTTATTTTTTTATTCAAACATCACAACATTCAATACAAAACAACTTGGAGGGCTAGGCATCCTCAGCCCCAGCCTAGGCAGTAGTAGGCTCACTCGTCTTCAGGATCGGTCACCACAACCAGCTCATCCTCGTCTGTGCCCGCAATCGGGCGGACCACATACTTGGTCTTCCTGTGCCGCTGCGGTGAGCTCAGTCTCCCGAGCCTGGGATGGGATCAGGCGGGTAAGCTGTGCCTCCCGTTTCTCCTGTGCCTCCCGTTTCGTCTGTGCCTGGAGTCCTTGAAGCACAGGCGAAACGTCGCCTGTGCCTCAAGGACTCCAATCCGTTCCCTGACCAAAGAACCTTTCAGTAGCGGAGAACTGATCGCCAGTCTGCTCATCTCCAGGCTGAGCCCTTGGTCGTAATTGGAACGCCTGGAAACAACCCGCTCCTTGTTTGCAGAGCCACCAAAGAGGATCCCTTGGCGAAGGAGCTCATCCTGAAGGTGAAAGAGAAAAATATATTCATAAATATATAAGCATTAATAGTAGAAGTTTTCTTACCAATGCAATTTTAGCCGGAGCGGTCACCTCCTGCTGGGACGTGAACTGCGGGGCCTTCCGCTTGTGTCCAGGCCCCGTTCCACCTTTGCCGCCATCATCGACCTTCTTCGGGGTCGGGGTGCCGCCGCCGCCGCTATCTCTCCTGGGAGGTTGTCGCCATCTCTGGTGGGGGGGGGGGGGGGGGGGGGCTGCCGGTGGTGCTGGTGGTGCTGGCACTCATGGCTGCTCGTGGAGAAGGCAGAATCGAATGAGACAAAAGCGGCGAATCCGTCAGTATTTATCTCTGATATGAGGACGTAAAGGAGGACAGGTGCACCGTCTAGAGATGGAATAGGCACCTCCCTTCTTGTTTTAGAAGCACTACGGCGGGCAACATGACCGAGAAGCGGTCCGGGCTCTGGTTCGAGTTCCTCGTCTGTCATTTCGTCAGCAAGGTGGCGATTCAACACTTGCAGAAGTGTGGGCTGTCCCTTGCTCGGCAGCGGACCCTGGCAACGCTTCTTGGGAACAGGCGGCATGGCCCAAAACTTAACTGACTAGACTACTCTAAAACTGACTAAAACTAATCTAAACAAGACTGCACCTCTAACGAGGAGCAAACTTGCGCCTTTTATCAAGGTGGTCTCCAGGTATATATCCTCTCCAGGTATATATGGATATATATACCTGGAGAGATAGTCTCCAGGTATATATGGATATATACCCGGAGAGATTGTCTCCAGATATATATCCTCTCCAGATATATACAGTATATATATATCTATATATATATATATATATTTCTGAAGCCAGAGCCATATATACACACACATATATACCTGGAGAGATACTTTCCAAATCTATCCTCTCCATGATATACTGTATATATATATATATATGGATATATATATATATATATATATATATATATATATATACTCATTTTTTACTCATAAAAGTGGCCGCCCCGTACGTGTAAGCCAGGTCAGAAATAATAGACAAATAAGCATCTAGCTCGACTCTACGCTCGGGGTAAATTTCACACAGGGTGTCTCTGTAAACACCGAATCCTACATTGAACTCAGCTAGGGTCAGTGATTTCGAAAGCCTAGGGTCGCTGTCTTTAAGGATAACAGAGAAATCCCTGCAGTTCAGAAAGCGCTCGGCTGAGGACTCTGCTGCACATGAGAGAATCTTCACGACATTCACTTCTTGACCTGTCAAGGCAAGCAATGCAAGCTTAGAGTGCGGCTACACCTAACCTGCAAACAAGCAAAAGCGCTGCTATTTACCTGCAAGGATCTGGCTGCACAGAGCATCTGGAATAGCAGTGGCTGGAGAAAGGAAAGTAGATCCCGCTGCTGGTGCGCGAACTGCCGCTCCCAGGGTCCTGCGCGGCATGATTTTGACGTCGGTGGGCTGCTGCAGGACGACTCCAGCATTCCCAGAAAACAGGCCAGCCCCAGATCCATTGGTCTCGAGCATGACAAGGCGTTGATTTATGCTGGAGAGAGCGTTTTTAATGTCGGACAGCGCCAGGAGAACTGTGGCGTCTGTGTTGTCGTTCACGGGGAACCCTCCGATTTTGGCGGGTACTCCAACAGAGTTGGCGGGAGCTCCTCCGGAGTTGGCGGGAAACCCTCCGGCGTTAGCACTACCCTCTGCACTACCCTCAGCACTGGACTTTTTCTTTTTCTGTGGCACGGTGTTATTGACTTTGGCTGATGTTTTCCCCCAGGGTTTTGCTTTGTTTGTGCCGGATGACTGCGGCTCACCCTGAGCAGCTCGCTCAACCTCTATCAAGAACTGAAGCAGACCTTCGTGGCTGAGCCTGGCCAGAGCTGATAATCCATTTGCATACAGGACTTCGAGGATCCTGGTGACTGGCCAGTCAGCCAGGTTTCGCTGCGGGTTCAGCCTGGAGCTGCGGTGGGGGGAGGCGGTTCCTCGGCTAGTGGCTTCTTCCCTTCTTCCACCTCCTCGATGACCTCGTCCGAGGATATGGTGGACATGGTGAGTAGAAGCACTGTTGATAATACTAGAAAAAGGCACCTCATCGGCAGTGAGCAGAGCAGCGAGTGGTGTGCAGTGTGGGCTGCGTAGTAGCGGTGTAGTAGCAGCAGCTTGCGTGACATTACTGGTTACTAGGCAGAACGACCTAAGAACCCTGGGAAGGGGGGCAGGACACGGAGGTCCCAGGCCCCGCAAGCGCGCGCCCCACATGAAGGCCTCCTGAACTAGCTTCGATCCCTTCGGTCCTTCGCAACATGTGTAGTCTTTTAAAGCAACAAGACCATGAGAACAAATGACGAGATGTACCGTATGTAAATACTTCATCCAACCAGTCATTGGTCTTCACTTCTGCTTCTTGGTGACGGTAACCCTCTTCCTGGTGACCTGTCTTGGGGGAGGAGGAACAGAGGAGTCAGTTTCCGTGTCTGAATCGTCGGTGAAACACAGAGACCAACTCACCTGTGGCTGTTGGGATGCTTCTCCCGGTGAGGCATCTTTCACCGGCACCCTTCCTGTCCAGCTTGCTGTTCTTCATGTCCAGCTTTTTCTTCCTGACCAGGTTGCTGTACTTCCTGACCAGCTTGCTGTTCTTCCTGTCCAGCTTGCTGTTCTTCTTCTATATATACTGATCTTGTAGAACATTTTGAAGATTAAAAATATAGAATAAGGTTCATGTATTATTATTTTTTGAAAGATCAAAATCTACAAAGTGGTAACAAACATTTTCAAATATTTGTAATAAAAAGTACATTATTTGGCTGTGAAATGCAGTATTAATAATTGAAAATGGACGTACTCAAGTAAAGTAAAATATATCTTACTATAAATGGTGCTCAACTAGGCTACAGCACTTACTAGTTGTTACTTGGTAGTAGTAGTTACTTTCCACTTGATGTTTGTAAATTAAGTCTGGAGACTAGAGTGTCCATTTCCTCCACTGTCTCATACGAACACAAAGCGCCTGTGAATTTGTCGGACGTACAGCTCTACCAACTTGGCAGCAGGTGTGGGCCCCTGCGTTATGGGAATGCTCCGTTGGGACTCTGTCGCCCTCTGGTGGACTGAGAAGAAATTGGACATGACCCCTGATGTAGTTTGGTATCTAATATCGGTAGGAGCATGCAATGTGAAATTACTTGTGTGCCACTCATGTCGGGTGGTCCCCACTGGGGACCTCCACCTGATGGACTGAAGATGTAGCTTTATTAAGTTTTCAAAAAGTACAATATAGATACACATTAGGGCTGCAACATATCGAACCGAATATCGAAAATCGAACCGAAACGAACCGCAGGACGGGGGTCCTTGGTGCTGGGGGAGGGGGGTGTAAGGGCTTGAGGACGGAGTCAGCTACCAGGTCTTGAGGCCCATCAGATATTTCTTTGGGTCAGAGCCGGCAGGAGTGTTGAACCATGCATCTACTGGCCAACTGGACAATTAGCTTGATGGCCATCTGCATTAGTTTGTCCAACTCGGCTGCCAATTCGGGGGGGCCGAAGCCTTAGAAGCCTTAGAAAATGCCGATCTGACCAAAGGTATCAATCGCAAAAAGCGGAACGAAGATGTTAGCCAGCCAAGGTCAACTTGTGACCAGTCCATTCACCCTTGATGTACAGTGCGCTGCGCTCATGAAACATGAGGTCAGCCGTATCGCTGTGTTTGAATTGAATTGATTTGAATGGAATTCCTCCCCCCCCCCCCCCCCCCCCTTGTGTTTGCACTGCACGTGAACGCAACTCCGATGATTACTCCATTTGTAAAATGAAGTGACCTACAACTCCTGTTAATAGCTTTCATTGGTTCAATATTTACCAATACACTCAAACACTTTCAAAACATAAACGAAACATAACATAGAGGAACAACAGTAGTGCTATCGAGGCCGGACTCTAGGGATGGGACGATACGCGTTTATCGTGATGAAACACACTCACAATAATCGTATCGTGTAGATTTAATTTATCGTGTTAACACCATGGATATGTCTACTGCCTTCTCAAAGCTGAACGTTGACGGTGAGGGCAGCAGCTGTGCAAATAACAACCAATCATCATACTCAGTCTACCATGTGCCTGGTGGACTTAATGGACTGATTTTGTCATTTGAGGCTTTGACAAAACACTTTTTCAAGTAACAACGTTTTTTGTGTCTTTATTGTTGTTTGATATGACAAAACGGTAAAGTTAAACACTGGTCGATTTGGGGCACAAAACAACTAAACATTGACAATATAATGACAATTTAATATACAATTTAACAATTTACAATTTTTGGGCAACTTGATGATTCTATGTTATTTTTAATATGGGTGAGTCTGTTTGATGTGTTCATGTTATCTCGGCGCTCGTATACTCTATTACAGCCTGCGACAGTGCAGGCATGACTTTGTTTTACATTTGCATGTACGGTCTCTTTGTGTCGCTTCAGAAGATCTCTCCTGGTGAAGGGCCAGGACTCGGGTCATGTACATCTTTTCACGTGACAATTTAATATACAACTAGAAAAGAAAATTTCTAAGAAATTTTAAGTGTGCCTGCAGCTCGCTAAGTCTGTGCAACCTTGTGTAGCGGTTGGTGTTAGTGTTTCGTTTTGAGAGGGTCGTTCCCCCTGAAAAACACGTTTTGGCATGAAACGGTTACGTTTTGCGCGTTTGTGGTGCCCCCTATGGGTCGAAGTGGAAATGCTTTTGGGTATATGTTCAGTATAGCGCCCCCCACTTGTGGTTAAAATTTGGTGTTGACTGGATGTTTCGTTTGTGATTTATGGCTAGTTCTTACAAAACGGGCTCCTCCCGCTAACTTTGGAACCCTGTTACGGAAGAACGGTATGGACTATCAAAATATCGTTTAAATATGTTTATCGCATGAGTCCATAGATCGTGTGTATCGATTTTTGTGACATTTGGAGAAAATATGTAGGAAAAGGAGCAAAAAGTGTGTTTTGAAGAAAATTCAAAATGGCGGAAAATCTATCCTGACGCAAATGGGCGTGGCCTATATGAGGAGATGCGTCATGACCCAAGGAATCCAGGGAAAAAGGAATTTTAATTTTCCGACCCACGGTTCAAGAGTTACAGGCCGAAAGGTAAAGTGGACTGTTATAGCGCCACCATGAGGCCAACTGACGAAATAACTTTTTATTTAATCCTTGATATCATTATAAATCTCCTCTCCAAGTTTTGAAACTGTAGCCCCTATGGTTTGCGAGGAAAAAAATATTGAATGTGAGTTTTTGCGATTCCCATTATAAGTCAATGGGTAAAATTAATTCACTAATAAATTAATATCAATTAAACGATACAACTTTTCTCTTAGAAAAGTAATAGCACCCCATTCCCGGCCGAGCCGCACGTTTTGATGTATATATTGCGGCGGTGGCGTAAATCGTGCGGCACTTATTACGTGCCGAACTTTGTGGCGAAACTACTTAATGACTTAACTAGAAAAGAAAATTTCTAAGAAATTTTAAGTGTGCCTGCAGCTCGCTAAGTCTGTGCAACCTTGTTTAGCGGTTGGTGTTAGCATTAGCGTTACATTTTTTAACATTAGCATTTTTTGCATAAGCTTTAACATTATGGTTCTTCATATGACACCACCCACATGTCTGTACGACAAACGGATCACGAGATAAAGGGTCACTTGGAATGGTGTGCTATTAACTTTCTTTCCAATCCGCGTTACCATGGCGAATTTTTTTTGAGAAAAAAAAATTGAGAAAAAAAAACATTTTGAGAAAAAAATACTTTTTGAGAAAACATTTTTTTTGAGAAAAAAAAAATTAAGAACAAAAAAAATTGAGAAAAAAAAAATTGAGAAAAATTTTTTTTTGAGAAAAAAAAATGTTTGAGAAAAAAAAATTGAGAAAAAAAAATTTGAGAAAAAAAAAATTTGAGAAAAAAAAATTTGAGAAAAAAATTTTTTTGAGAAAAAAAAATGTTTGAGAAAAAAAAATTTGAGAAAAAAAAAAATTGAGAAAAAAAAAATTTGAGAAAAAAAAAATTTGAGAAAAAAAAAATTGAAAAAAAAAATTTTTTTGAGAAAAAAAAAATTTGAGAAAAAAAAATGTATGACACCAGCCGCGAGTCTGTACGACAAACGGTTCATGAGTTATAGAGGCACTTCCTGTTTGGCAAAGAGCACGGGGCTTAATCAATTACAGCTCATCCCTATTGGCTGGAAAAAGACCAAAGTTGTGTGTGCATTTTAAAGTTTAAATCACGTTGCTAGGCAAAAGTATGGCAGAGTTATGTGGCGCCAAAGTTTCTGGTTTTTTTTTTCGGAGTCCCCCATTCAAAGTCAATGGGGGTTTTTGAGCGTAGTTTTTTGCGAATTACGTTGCTATGGTTACGCGGATCGGAAAGAAAAGTAATAGCACACCATTCCCGGCCGAGCCGCACATTTTGATGTATATATTGCGGGGGTGGCGTAAATCGTGCGGCAGTTATTACGTGCCGAAGTTTCCCCCATTCTAAGTCAATGGGGTTTTTTGGCGTCGTTTTTTGCGAATTACGTCGCAATGGTAACGCGGATCGGAAAGAAAAGTAATAGCACCCCATTCCCGGCCGAGCCGCACATTTTGATGTATATATTGCGGCGGTGGCGTAAATCGTGCGGCACTTATTACGTGCCGAAATTTTGTGAAGTGATTATTATTATTAAGTGTGCCTGCTATGCAATAGCAAAACACTTATTGTAATCCGCCATACTTAATAATAATAATAACTAGAAAAGAAAATTTCTAAGAAATTTTAAGTGTGCCTGCAGCTCGCTAAGTCTGTGCAACCTTGTGTAGCGGTTGATGTTAGTGTTTCGTTTTGAGAGAGTCGTTCCCCCTGAAAAACACGTTTTGGCATGAAACGGTTACGTTTTGCGCGTTTTTGGTGCCCCCTATGGGTCGAAGTGGAAATGCTTTTGGGTATATGTTCAGTATAGCGCCCCCCACTTGTGGTTAAAATTTGGTGTTGACTGGATGTTTCGTTTGCGATTTATGGCTACTTCTTACAAAACGGGCTCCTCCCGCTAACTTTGGAACCCTGTTACGGAAGAACGGTATGGACTATCAAAATATCGTTTAAATATGTTTATCGCATGAGTCCATAGATCGTGTGTATAGATTTTTGTGACATTTGGAGAAAATATGTAGGAAAAGGAGCAAAAAGTGTGTTTTGAAGAAAATTCAAAATGGCGGAAAATCTATCCTGACGCAAATGGGCGTGGCCTATATGAGGAAATGCGTCATGACCCAAGGAATCCAGGGAAAAAGGAATTTTAATTTTCCGACCCACGGTTCAAGAGTTACAGGCCGAAAGGTAAAGTGGACTGTTATAGCGCCACCATGAGGCCAACTGACGAAATATTTTTTTATTTAATCCTTGATATCATTATAAATCTCCTCTCCAAGTTTTGAAACTGTAGCCCCTATGGTTTGCGAGAAAAAAAATATTGAATGTGAGTTTTTGCGATTCCCATTATAAGTCAATGGGTAAAATTAATTCACTAATAAATTAATATCAATTAAACGATACAACTTTTCTCTTAGAAAAGTAATAGCACCCCATTCCCGGCCGAGCCGCACGTTTTGATGTATATATTGCGGCGGTGGCGTAAATCGTGCGGCAGTTATTACGTGCCGAAATTTTGTGAAGTGATTATTATTATTATTACTAGAAAAGAAAATTTCTAAGAAATGTTAAGTGTGCCTGCAGCTCGCTAAGTCTGTGCAACCTTGTGTAGCGGTTGGTGTTAGCATTAGCGTTACATTTTTTAACATTACCATTTTTTGCATAAGCTTTAACATTATGGTTCTTCATATGACACCACCCACATGTCTGTACGACAAACGGTTCACGCGATAAAGGGTCACTTCCTGTTTGGTGAGGGGCACTTCCTGTTTGGCGAACTAGGCCCCAATTAAGGTTAAGGACTCGTAATCAAGTCATTTGACGCAACCCGCGCGTCTGTACGACAAACGGTTCACGAGATCAAGGGTCACTTCCTGTTTGGTGAGAGGCACTTCCTGTTTGGCGAAATAGGCCCCAATTAAGGTTAAGGACTCATTAAGGTTAAGGACTCGTAATCAAGTCATTTGACGCAACCCGCGCGTCTGTACGACAAACGGTTCACGAGATCAAGGGTCACTTCCTGTTTGGTGAGAGGCACTTCCTGTTTGGCGAAATAGGCCCCAATTAAGGTTAAGGACTCTTAAACTTGTCATTTGACGCAACCCGCGCATCTGTACGACAAACGGTTCACGAGATCAAGGGTCACTTCCTGTTTGGTGAGGGGCACTTCCTGTTTGGCGAAATAGGCCCCAATTAAGGTTAAGGACTCTTAATCAAGTCATTTGATGCCATCCACGCGTCTGTAGGACAAACGGTTCACGAGGTAAAGGGTCACTTCCTGTTTGGTGAGGGGCACTTCCTGTTTGGCGAAATAGGCCCCAATTAAGGTTAAGGACTCTTAATCAAGTCATTTGATGCCATCCATGCGTCTGTACGACAAACGGTTCACGAGGTAAAGGGTCACTTCCTGTTTGGTGAGGGGCACTTCCTGTTTGGCGAAATAGGCCCCAATTAAGGTCAAGGACTCTTAATCAAGTCATATGACGCAATATGCGCGTCTGTACGACAAACGGTTCATGAGATGTAGAGGCACTTCCTGTTTGGCGAAGGGCACTTCCTGTTACAGAGGGGGCGGGGCTTAATCAATTACAGCTCATCCCTATTGGCCATCTAAGTACACACAGCAAGTTTCGAGACGGTACCATGCTGCAAACTGGAGATAAAGCTGTTTAAAGCTAAGCCAATAGGAAGATAGGGGCGTGGCTTAAGAGGGGCGGGGCTTAAGTAATAAGTCCCTATTGGCCGTTTAAGTCCAGACACCAAGTTTCAAGACGGTACCATGCTGTGAACTGGAGTAGTGGCTGTTTAAAAGCCAGCCAATAGGAATACAGAGGGGGCGGGGCTTAATCAATTACAGCTCATCCCTATTGGCCGGAAAAAGACCAAAGTTGTGTGTGCATTTTAAAGTTTAAATCACGTTGCTAGGCAAAAGTATGGCAGAGTTATGTGGCGCCAAAGTTTCTGGTTTTTTTTCGGAGTCCCCCATTCTAAGTCAATGGGGTTTTTGGGCGTCGTTTTTTGCGAATTACATCGCAATCGTATCGCGGATCGGAAAGAAAAGTAATAGCACACCATTCCCGGCCGAGCCGCACATTTTGATGTATATATTGCGGGGGTGGCGTAAATCTTGCGTCAGTTATTACGTGCCGAAATTTCCCCCATTCTAAGTCAATGGGGTTTTTGGGCGTCGTTTTTTGCGAATTACGTCGCCATGGTAACGCGGATCGGAAAGAAAAGTAATAGCACCCCATTCCCGGCCGAGCCGCACGTTTTGATGTATATATTGCGGGGGTGGTGTAAATCGTGCGGCAGTTATTACGCGCCGAAATTTGCCAGAACATGACTTACTGACTTAAGTATGGCGGATTACAATAAGTGTTTTGCTATTGCATAGCAGGCACACTTAATAATAATAATAACTAGAAGAGAAAATTTCTAAGAAATTTTAAGTGTGCCTGCAGCTCGCTAAGTCTGTGCAACCTTGTGTAGCGGTTGGTGTTAGCATTAGCGTTATTTCATTTGACGCAACCCGCGTGTCTGTATGACAAACGGTTCACGAGATCAAGGGTCACTTCCTGTTTGGTGAGGGGCACTTCCTGTTTGGCGAAATAGGCCCCAATTAAGGTCATGGACGATTAATGAATTAAAGCTGCAAGCAGCGATGACCAGGCCCTCGCAGCTCTACCCACGTCACAAGGCCAGCAGCCAATCAGAAACCAAACAGGAAGTCAGCCATTTCGACTAATTAGTGGCGTTTTGGAGCATTTTTGGCCGTTATCACGGGTCGCACTTTAACGACAGTTTTTTGAGAAAAAATTGTTTTGTGAGAAAAAAAAATTGAGAAAAAAACTTTTTTGAGAAAAAGAAATTTTGAAAAAAAAATTGTGAGAAAAAAAATTCTTGAGAAAAAAAAATGTGAGAAAAAATTTTTTTGAGAAAAAAATAATTTTGAGAAAACAATTTTGAGAAAAAAAATTTGAGAAAAAAAAAATTGAGATAAAAAAAATTAGAGAAAAAAATTGAGAAAAAAAAAATTTTGAGAAAAAAAAATTGAGAAAAAAATTTAGAAAAAAAAAATTTGAGAAAAAAAATTTGAGAAAAAAAAAATTGAGAAAAAAATTTTGAGAAAAAAAAAATTTTGAGAAAAAAAATTTGAGAAAAAAAAAATTTGAGAAAAAAAAATTTGAGAAAAAAATTTTTTGAGAAAAAAAAAATTTGAGAAAAAAAAATTTGAGAAAAAAAAATTTGAGAAAAAAAAAAATTGAGAAAAAAAAATTTGAGAAAAAAAAAATTTGAGAAAAAAAAATTTGAGAAAAAAAATTTTTGAGAAAAAAAAAATTTGAGAAAAAAAAATTTGAGAAAAAAAAAATTTGAGAAAAAAAAAATTGAGAAAAAAAAATTTGAGAAAAAAAGAAAAGGTATGACACCAGCCGCAAGTCTGTACGACAAACGGTTCATGAGTTATAGAGGCACTTCCTGTTTGGTGAAGGGCACTTCCTGTTATAGAGGGGGCGGGGCTTAATCAATTACAGCTCATCCCTATTGGCCGGAAAAAGACCAAAGTTGTGTGTGCATTTTAAAGTTTAAATCACGTTGCTAGGCAAAAGTATGGCAGAGTTATGTGGCGCCAAAGTTTCTGGTTTTTTTTCGGAGTCCCCCATTCTAAGTCAATGGGGTTTTTGGGCGTCGTTTTTTGCGAATTACATCGCAATCGTATCGCGGATCGGAAAGAAAAGTAATAGCACACCATTCCCGGCCGAGCCGCACATTTTGATGTATATATTGCGGGGGTGGCGTAAATCTTGCGTCAGTTATTACGTGCCGAAATTTCCCCCATTCTAAGTCAATGGGGTTTTTGGGCGTCGTTTTTTGCGAATTACGTCGCCATGGTAACGCGGATCGGAAAGAAAAGTAATAGCACCCCATTCCCGGCCGAGCCGCACGTTTTGATGTATATATTGCGGGGGTGGTGTAAATCGTGCGGCAGTTATTACGCGCCGAAATTTGCCAGAACATGACTTACTGACTTAAGTATGGCGGATTACAATAAGTGTTTTGCTATTGCATAGCAGGCACACTTAATTATGACACCAGCCGCGAGTCTGTACGACAAACGGTTCATGAGTTATAGAGGCACTTCCTGTTACAGAGGGGGCGGTACAGCTCATCCCTATTGGCCGGAAAAAGACCAAAGTTGTGTGTGCATTTTAAAGTTTAAATCACGTTGCTAGGCAAAAGTATGGCAGAGTTATGTGGCGCCAAAGTTTCTGGGTTTTTTTCGGAGTCCCCCATTCTAAGTCAATGGGGTTTTTGGGCGTCGTTTTTTGCGAATTACATCGCAATCGTATCGCGGATCGGAAAGAAAAGTAATAGCACACCATTCCCGGCCGAGCCGCACGTTTTGATGTGTATATTGCGGGGGTGGCGTAAATCGTGCGGCAGTTATTACGTGCCGAAATTTCCCCCATTCTAAGTGAATGGGGTTTTTTGGCGTTGTTTTTTGCGAATTACGTCGCAATGGTAACGCGGATCGGAAAGAAAAGTAATAGCACCCCATTCCCGGCCGAGCCGCACGTTTTGATGTATATATTGCGGGGGTGGTGTAAATCGTGCGGCAGTTATTACGCGCCGAAATTTGCCAGAACATGACTTACTGACTTAAGTATGGCGGATTACAATAAGTGTTTTGCCATTGCATTGCATGGCAGGCACACTTAATGATCCCACAAATTTCGGCACGTAATAAGTGCCGCACAATTTACGCCACCACCGCAATATATACATCAAAACGTGCGGCTCGGCCGGGAATGGTGTGCTATTACTTTTCTTTCCGATCCGCGTTACCATTGCGACGTAATTCGCAAAAAACGACGCCAAAAAACCCCATTCACTTAGAATGGGGGAAATTTCGGCACGTAATAACTGCCGCACGATTTACGCCACCCCCGCAATATACACATCAAAACGTGCGGCTCGGCCGGGAATGGTGTGCTATTACTTTTCTTTCCGATCCGCGATACGATTGCGATGTAATTCGCAAAAAACGACGCCCAAAAACCCCATTGACTTAGAATGGGGGACTCCGAAAAAAAACAAGAAACTTTGGCGCCACATAACTCTGCCATACTTTTGCCTAGCAACGTGATTTAAACTTTAAAATGCACACACAACTTTGGTCTTTTTCCGGCCAATAGGGATGAGCTGTAATTGATTAAGCCCCGCCCCCTCTGTAACAGGAAGTGCCTCTATAACTCATGAACCGTTTGTCGTACAGACCCGCGGCTGGTGTCATATTTTTTTTTTTCTCAAAAATTTTTTTTCTCAATTTTTTTTTTCTCAAATTTTTTTTTCTCAAATTTTTTTTTCTCAAATTTTTTTTCTCAAAATTTTTTTTTTCTCAATTTTTTTTTCTCAAAATTTTTTTTTCTCAAATTTTTTTTTCTCAAATTTTTTTTCTCAAAATTTTTTTTTTCTCAAAAATTTTTTTTTTCTCAAATTATTTTTTTTCTCAATTTTTCTCAAATTTTTTTTTTCTCAATTTTTTTTTTCTCAATTTTTTTTTCTCAAAACATTTTTTTTTCTCAATTTTTTTTCTCAAAATTTTTTTTTTCTCAAATTTTTTTTTCTCAATTTATTTTTCTCAAAACATTTTTTTTCTCAAAAATTTTTTTTCTCAATTTTTTTTTTCTCAAATTTTTTTTTCTCAATTTTTTTTTTCTCAATTTTTTTTTTCCTCAAAAAATTTTTTTTTTCCTCAAAAAACTTTTTTTTTCTCACAAAACTGTCGTTAAAGTGCGACCCGTGATAACGGCCAAAAATGCGCCAAAACGCCACTAATTAGTCGAAATGGCTGACTTCCTGACAAGATTAAGAGTCCTTAAACTTAATTGGGGCCTATTTCGCCAAACAGGAAGTGCCCCTCACCAAACAGGAAGTGACCCGTTTTCTCGTGAACCGTTTGTCGTACAGACATGTGGGTGGTGTCATATGAAGAACAATAATGTTAACGTTTATGCAAAAAAATGCTAATGTTAATAACGCTAATGCTAACACCAACCGCTACACAAGGTTGCACAGACTTAGCGAGCTGCAGGCACACTTAAAATTTCTTAGAAATTTTCTTTTCTAGTTATTATTATTATTATACTAGAAAAGAAAATTTCTAAGAAATTTTAAGTGTGCCTGCAGCTCGCTAAGTCTGTGCAACCTTATGTAGCGGTTGGTGTTAGCATTAGCGTTACATTTTTTAACATTACCATTTTTTGCATAAGCTTTAAGATTATGGTTCTTCATATGACACCACCCACATGTCTGTACGAAAAACGGTTCACAAGATAAAGGGTCACTTCCTGTTTGGTGAGGGGCACTTCCTGTTTGGCGAAATAGGCCCCAATTAAGGTTAAGGACTCTTAATCAAGTCATTTGACGCAACCCGCGCGTCTGTACGACAAACGGTTCACGAGATCAAGGGTCACTTCCTGTTTGGTGAGTGGCACTTCCTATTTGGTGAAATAGGCCCCAATTAAGGTTAAGGACTCTTAATCTTGTCATTTGACGCAACCCGCGTGTCTGTACGACAAACGGTTCACAAGATCAAGGGTCACTTCCTGTTTGGTGAGGGGCACTTCCTGTTTGGCGAAATAGGCCCCAATGAAGGTTAAGGACTCTTAATCTTGTCATTTGACGCTACCCGCGCATCTGTACGACAAACGGTTCACGAGATCAATGGTCACTTCCTGTTTGGTGAGGGGCACTTCCTGTTTGGCGAAATAGGCCCCAATTAAGGTTAAGGACTCTTAATCAAGTCATTTGATGCCATCCACGCGTCTGTACGACAAACGGTTCACGAGGTAAAGGGTCACTTCCTTTTTGGTGAGGGGCACTTCCTGTTTGGCGAAATAGGCCCCGATTAAGGTTAAGGACTTTTAATCAAGTCATTTGATGCCATCCGCGCGTCTGTACGACAAACGGTTCACGAGGTAAAGGGTCACTTCCTGTTTGGTGAGGGGCACTTCCTGTTTGGCGAAATAGGCCCCAATTAAGGTCAAGGACTCTTAATCAAGTCATATGATCACCTCCGCGCCTCCGTCTGTACGACAAACGGTTCATGAGATGTAGAGGCACTTCCTGTTTGGCGAAGGGCACTTCCTGTTACAGAGGGGGCGGGGCTTAATCAATTACAGCTCATCCCTATTGGCCATCTAAGTACACACAGCAAGTTTCGAGACGGTACCATGCTGCAAACTGGAGATATAGCCGTTTAAAGCTCAGCCAATAGGAAGATAGGGGTGGGGCTTAATAGGGGCGGGGCTTAAGTAATACGTCCCTATTGGCCGTTTAAGTCCAGACACCAAGTTTCAAGACAGTACCATGCTGTGAACTGGAGTATTGGCTGTTTAAGCCCAGCCAATAGGAATACAGAGGGGGCGGGGCTTAATCAATTACAGCTCATCCCTATTGGCCGGAAAAAGACCAAAGTCGTGTGTGCATTTTAAAGTTTAAATCACGTTGCTAGGCAAAAGTATGGCAGAGTTATGTGGCGCCAAAGTTTCTGGTTTTTTTTCGGAGTCCCCCATTCAAAGTCAATGGGGTTTTTTGAGCGTAGTTTTTTACGAATTACGTTGCCATGGTAACGCGGATCGGAAAGAAAAGTAATAGCACACCATTCCCGGCCGAGCCGCACATTTTGATGTATATATTGCGGGGGTGGCGTAAATCGTGCGGCAGTTATTAAGTGCCGAAATTTCCCCCATTCTAAGTCAATGGGGTTTTTGGGCGTCGTTTTTTGCAAATTACGTCGCAATGGTAACGCGGATCGGAAAGAAAAGTAATAGCAACCTATTCCCGGCCGAGCCGCACGTTTTGATGTATATATTGCGTGGGTGGCGTAAATTGTGCGGCAGTTATTACGTGCAGAAATTTGTGGCGAAACTATGGACTTAATTAAGTGTGCCTGCTATGCAATAGCAAAACACTTATTGTAATCCGCCATACTTAAGTCATTAAGTGTGCCTGCTATGCAATAGCAAAACACTTATTGTAATCCGCCATACTTAAGTCATTAATTAAGTCTTTCGCCACGAATTTCTGCACGTAATAACTGCCGCACAATTTACGCCACCGCCGCAATATATACATCAAAACGTGCGGCTCGGCCGGGAATAGGTTGCTATTACTTTTCTTTCCGATCCGCGTTACCATTGCGACGTAATTCGCAAAAAACGACGCCAAAAAACCCCATTGACTTAGAATGGGGGAAACTTCGGCACGTAATAACTGCCGCACGATTTACGCCACCCCCGCAATATATACATCAAAATGTGCGGCTCGGCCGGGAATGGTGTGCTATTACTTTTCTTTCCGATCCGCTTTACGATTGCGATGTAATCCGCAAAAAACAACGCCCAAAAACTCCATTGACTTTGAATGGGGGACTCCGAAAAAAAACCAGAAACTTTGGCGCCACATAACTCTGCCATACTTTTGCCTAGCAACGTCATTTAAAATGTAAAATGCTCACACAACTTTGGTCTTTTTCCGACCAATAGGGATGAGCTGTAATTGATTAAGCCCCGCCCCCTCTTTAACAGGAAGTGCCCTTCACCAAACAGGAAGTGCCTCTATAACTCATGAACCGTTTGTCGTACAGACTCGCGGCTGGTGTCATACCTTTTCTTTTTTTCTCAATTTTTTTTTTCTCAAATTTTTTTTTTCTCAAATTTTTTTTTTCTCAATTTTTTTTCTCAAAATTTTTTTTCTCAAAAATTTTTTTTTCTCAATTTTTTTTTCTCAATTTTTTTTTTCTCCAAATTTTTTTTTCTCAAAAAATTTTTTTCTCAAAAAATTTTTTTTCTCACATTTTTTTTTCTCAAAACATTTTTTTTCTCAAATTTTTTTTCTCAAAATTTTTTTTTTCTCAATTTTTTTTCTCAAATTTTTTTTTTCTCAAATTTTTTTTTCTCAATTTTTTTTTTCTCAAATTTTTTTTTTCCCAGAAACTTTGGCGCCACATAACTCTGCCATACTTTTGCCTAGCAACGTCATTTAAAATGTAAAATGCTCACACAACTTTGGTCTTTTTCCGACCAATAGGGATAAGCTGTAATTGATTAAGCCCTGCCCCCTCTTTAACAGGAAGTGCCCTTCACCAAACAGGAAGTGCCTCTATAACTCATGAACCGTTTGTCGTACAGACTCGCGGCTGGTGTCATACCTTTTCTTTTTTTCTCAATTTTTTTTTCTCAAATTTTTTTTTTCTCAAATTTTTTTTTTCTCAAATTTTTTTTTCTCAACATTTTTTTTCTCAAATTTTTTTTTCTCAAAAATTTTTTTTTCTCATTTTTTTTTCTCAATTTTTTTTTTCTCCAAATTTTTTTTTTCTCAAAAATTTTTTTTCTCAAAAAATTTTTTTCCTCATTTTTTTTTCTCAAAATTTTTTTTTTCTCAATTTTTTTTTCTCAAATTTTTTTTCTCAAATTTTTTTTTTCTCAAATTTTTTTTTTCTCAAATTTTTTTTTTCTCAAATTTTTTTTTCTCAACATTTTTTTTCTCAAAATTTTTTTTCTCAAAATTTTTTTTTTCTCATTTTTTTTTCTCAATTTTTTTTTTCTCCAAATTTTTTTTTTCTCAAAAATTTTTTTTCTCAAAAAATTTTTTTCCTCATTTTTTTTTCTCAAAATTTTTTTTTTCTCAATTTTTTTTTTCTCAAATTTTTTTTCTCAAAATTTTTTTTTCTCAAATTTTTTTTTTCTCACATTTTTTTTTCTCAAAATTTTTTTTTCTCACATTTTTTTTTTCAAAATTTCTTTTTCTCAAAAAAGTTTTTTTCTCAAATTTTTTTTTTCTCACAAAACAATTTTTTCTCAAAAAACTGTCGTTAAAGTGCGACCCGTCATAACGGCCAAAAATGCTCCAAAACGCCACTAATTAGTCGAAATGGCTGACTTCCTGTTTGGTTTCTGATTGGCTGCTGGCCTTGTGACGTGGGTAGAGCTGCGAGGGCCCGGTCATCGCTGCTTGCAGCTTTAATTCATTAATCGTTCATGACCTTAATTGGGGCCTATTTCGCCAAACAGGAAGTGCCCCTCACCAAACAGGAAGTGACCCTTGATCTCGTGAACCGTTTGTCATACAGACACGCGGGTTGCGTCAAATGAAATAACGCTAATGCTAACACCAACCGCTACACAAGGTTGCACAGACTTAGCGAGCTGCAGGCACACTTAAAATTTCTTAGAAATTTTCTCTTCTAGTTAATTAAGTCTTTCGCCACGAATTTCTGCACGTAATAACTGCCGCACAATTAACGCCACCGCCGCAATATATACATCAAAACGTGCGGCTCGGCCGGGAATAGGTTGCTATTACTTTTCTTTCCGATCCGCGTTACCATTGCGACGTAATTCGCAAAAAACGACGCCAAAAAACCCCATTGACTTAGAATGGGGGAAACTTCGGCACGTAATAACTGCCGCACGATTTACGCCACCCCCGCAATATATACATCAAAATGTGCGGCTCGGCCGGGAATGGTGTGCTATTACTTTTCTTTCCGATCCGCGTTACGATTGCGATGTAATTCGCAAAAAACGACGCCCAAAAACTCCATTGACTTTGAATGGGGGACTCCGAAAAAAACCCAGAAACTTTGGCGCCACATAACTCTGCCATACTTTTGCCTAGCAACGTCATTTAAAATGTAAAATGCTCACACAACTTTGGTCTTTTTCCGACCAATAGGGATGAGCTGTAATTGATTAAGCCCCGCCCCCTCTATAACAGGAAGTGCCCTTCACCAAACAGGAAGTGCCTCTATAACTCATGAACCGTTTGTCGTACAGACTCGCGGCTGGTGTCATACCTTTTCTTTTTTTCTCAAAAAATTTTTTTCTCAAATTTTTTTTTCTCAAAAATTTTTTTTTCTCAATTTTTTTTTCTCAATTTTTTTCTCAAAATTTTTTTTTCTCAATTTTTTTTCTCAAAGATTTTTTTTCTCAAAGATTTTTTTTCTCAATTTTTTTTTCTCAAAATTTTTTTTTCTCAAAATTTTTTTTCTCAAAATTTTTTTTTTCTCAACGTTTTTTTTTCTCACATTTTTTTTTCTCAAAAAATTTTTTTTTCTCAATTTTTTTTCTCAAATTTTTTTTTTCTCAATTTTTTTTTCTCAAATTTTTTTTCTCAATTATTTTTTTCTCAAAAAATTTTTTTCTCAATTTTTTTTTCTCAAATTTTTTTTTCTCAAAAATGTTTTTTCTCAATTTTGTTTTTCTCAAAAAAAAAATTTTCTCAATTTTTTTTTCTCAAAATTTTTTTTTTCTCAAATTTTTTTTCTCAAAAAACTGTCGCTAAAGTGCGACCCGCTATAACGGCCAAAAATGCGCCAAAAATTTCGGCACGTAATAACTGCCGCACAATTTACGCCACCGCCGCAATATATACATCAAAACGTGCGGCTCGGCCGGGAATGGGGTGCTATTACTTTTCTTCCCGATCCGCGTTACCATGGCAACGTAATTCGTAAAAAACTACGCGCTAAAACCCCCATTGACTTTGAATGGGGGACTCGGAAAAAAAACAGAAACTTTGACGCCACATAACTCTGCATACTTTTGCCTAGCAACGTCATTTAAACTTTAAAATGCACACACAACTTTGGTCTTTTTCCAGCCAATAGGGATGGGCTGTAATTGATTAAGCCCCGCCCCCTCTGTATTCCTATTGGCTGGGTTTTAAACAGCCACTACTCCAGTTCACAGCATGGTACCGTCTTGAAACTTGGTGTCTGGACTAACGGCCAATAGGGACTTATTACTTAAGCCCCGCCCCCTCTAAAGCCCCGCCCCTATCTTCCTATTGGCTTAGCTTTAAACAGCTATATCTCCAGTTCACAGCATTGTACCGTCTTGAAACTTGGTGTCTGGACTTAAACGGCCAATAGGGACTTATTACGTAAGCCCCGCCCCCTCTTAGGCCCCGCCCCTATCTTCCTATTGGCTTAGCTTTAAACAGCTATATCTCCAGTTTGCAGCATGGTACCGTCTCGAAACTCGCTGTGTGTACTTACATGGCAAATAGGAATTATCTGTAATTGCTTAAGCCCCGCCCCCTCTGCATTCCTATTGGCTGGGCTTTAAACAGCCATGTCTCCACTTCCCAAAACGTTACTGGTCTCAAACTCGGTGGGTGGTCCCACAGTCCCAACGGCTAACCGCTAATGCTAATGCTAACAAATGCTAATGCTAACAAATGCTAATGCTAATGCTAAAAATGCTAATGCTAACAAATGCTAATGCTAAAAATGCTAATGCTAACAAATGCTAATGCTAACACATGCTAATGCTAATGTTAAAAAATGCTAATGCTAAAAATGCTAATGCCAATGCCAACAAATGCTAATGCTAACAAATGCTAATGTTAACACATGCTAATGCTAACAAATGCTAATGCTAAAAATGCTATTGCTAATGCTAACACATGCTAATGCAAAAAATGCTAATGCTAATGCTAAAAAATGCTAATGCTAACACATGCTAATGCTAACAAATGCTAATGCTAAAAATGCTATTGCTAATGCTAACACATGCTAATGCAAAAAATGCTAACAAATGCTACGTTAACACATGCTAATGTTAACAAATGCCATGCTAACACATGCTAATGTTAACAAATGCTAATGCTAACACATGCTAATCCTATGCTAATAGATACTAATGTTTACAAATGCTAATGCTAACATGCTAATGCTAACACATGCTAATGCTAACAAATGCTAATCCTATGCTAATACATGCTAATGTTAACACATGCTAATGCTAACACATGCTAATGCTAACAAATGATAATGCTAAAAATGCCAATCCTATGCTAATAGATGCTAATGTTAACAAATGCTAATGCTAACAATTGTTAATGCCAAAAAGTGCTAATGCTAACACATGCTATTGCTAACAGTTACTAATGCTTATGCTAACACATGCTAATGTTAACACATGCTAATGTTAACAAATGCTTATGCTAATGCTAACACATGCGAATACTAAAGTGCTATTGCTAACAGTTACTAATGCTAACACATGCGAATACCATAGACCATGTCCATTTGGTTTCAGGGTGCCCCCAGGGTTCTGGGGGCTTGGCGAATACTAACAAATGCAAATGCTAATGTTAACAAATACTAATGCTAACAATTGCAATGCTAATGCCCAAATGCTAATGTTAACAAATGCAATGCTAATGCTATCAAATGCTAATGCTAACACGTGCTAATATTAACAAATGCAATGCTAATGCTAACATATGCTAATGCTACAAAGACATACTAACAAATACTAATGGTAATGCTAACAAATGCAATGCTAATGCTAACAAATTCTAACAAATGCTAATGCTAAAAATTGAGGCATTAGCATTTACATATAACATTAGCATTTTGATGTTTAGCATTAAACTTCAGCTTGAAGATCACAAGTCTCCAGCTGGAACCAGAATATGGACTCATCATAATGCAGTTGCAAGACCTTCCCTTTCGAGAGTTGACCTTGAATATCAAAAAGAAGACAAACAATTTAGATTTTTAGCATTAAATTTCAGCTTGAAGGTTAGGTTGAATATCAAAAAGAAAACAAACAAAGATGAAAATACAATTCCATCTACTATAGTGCTGGTTAAAGGCCTGGCTTGGTTTAAAGCCCACTCACCAACGACAAGGTGCAGGCCGCGAGTGGGGGACACATGAGGGAGGGGAGGGACAGGACAGTAACAGGAGGGGTGGGGCAGTCCTGCAATGGGCTGTGTGCACTCGTTTGATGGGTGAAAACATGCAGGAAATTGTATTATTATAAGTTTGTGGGGACGGGGACGGGCAGTATGGGACTAAACGCAGCAGGGTGACGTTTTAGTGTGGAAAAGTGAGCGGACTGTTTCCGCCCAAATGACGCACCTCACAGTAGCGCACACAGTGAGACCAGGATGCACACAAAAAGTAACACAAATTTATGGTTAATATGAATATAATAATTGTGTTGCGTGTAGACTAACTAGGCCATAATGATTTTGAGCAAATATCTAATTGTGATTTCTTTTTTAGGTATTATAATTTTTGTTAAAAGATTAAAACACTATTTTAGGAATATTATTATTATTATTTTAACCAAAGAAAATCACTTATCCTACCTTAAGTTTAACTTCAGCTGAATATGTATTGTGCAAATGTATAAAGCTATGGGTTATGACTAACTAAGCAAATTGGCCATCTTGTACTTTTACTTTTGGTACTTGAATTATAATTTGACGGCATGCGGGGAGATCAAGTGTGTGCCATTTGGAAGCACACAGGTCTGTAGGAGACCCGTCTGTAGGCATGTAATCATTTTCAGATAGCGGGGAGGGCAACGGTTTCGTTTGACGGGCAAGGCGGGTCAGGTTTTAGGGATGTTTGTGTGTATTCGGTTGTCCGACTAAACGGTTTGTAAACAACTATTCGTTTTGAAAATACAATTCGATTATTCTATTAAATATATTTTTAATTATTGAAATATCAACTTTATTAAACATTTAATCTGTGCCCATATTACTGTCTTGTCTTAATAAAATGGTTCTTTTTAACAAGCAAATTAAGCATTCCCTTGGTTGATTTCTGTGTCACAGTCACTGTTGCGCGCTGTGGTCTATTCTAGGAATATTATTATTATTATTTTAACCAAAGAAAAACACTTATCCTACCTTAAGTTTAACTTCAGCTGAATATGTATTGTGCAAATGTATAAAGCTATGGGTTATGACTAACTAAGCAAATTGGCCATCTTGTACTTTTACTTTTGGTACTTGAATTATAATTTGACGGCATGCTGGGCAGATCAAGTGTGTGCCATTTGGAAGCACACAGGTCTGTAGGAGACCTTTCTGTAGGCATGTAATACTTTTCAGATAGCGGGGACGGCAACGGTTTCGTTTGACGGGCAAGGCGGATCAGGTTTTAGGGATGTGCGTGTGTATTCGGTTATCCAACTAAACGGTTTGTAAACAACTATTCGTTTTGAAAATACAATTCGATTATTCTATTAAATATATTTTTAATTATTGAAATATCAACTTTATTAAACATTTAAATTCTGTGCCCATATTACTGTCTTAATAAAATGGTTCTTTTTAACAAGCAAATTAAGCATTCCCTTGGTTGATTTCTGTGTCACAGTCACTGTTGCGCGCTGTGGTCAGTGGTCGCGCTGACCTGCAGTGAGTGTGCATGGCACTGCACACAGCCACACACCAGGCAGGCTGTCTGCTGCCTGAACACCATCATTCATAACTCTGAAAATAAAGTAAATTAATGGCAAAGCGAAGTGTATCTTAAAGATACTGGATGTGAATCACTCGTTACCTTGAGTAGGATACCCTGCACGCTGCATCTGTGATCCGGTCCATGAATTAATCCATATTTTGAGGTGAGAACAAGCCAAGGAGAATGCTTAATCATACATTGGCTGAGAATGGAATATCATTATGTAGTTAACTTTGTAGAGAACAGAGCTGTTGCTCAGTTAGTATAGCGACTCCAGTCAGACGTCAGCTGTTGTAGCAAGCAGCTGGGACTGATGCACTAATTATTGATCTGACCTAGATTTGCGCAATGATTTAATTGATTAATTTGAACAATATTTCAATATTATATAACATTTTAAAAGGCTTCTATATACTCTTCATACTTTTTTCAAATGAGGTTTGCCTTAATAGATCGAAGTGTGCTCAGTTTTGGCTATTTTCTGGGTGAAATTACAATTAAAAAAATAATGATTTTCGAAATAGTCGAATATTCGGTTTCAAAATTGTTGTGTACACGTCACTGAAATTAGTCGATAGGAACATCCCTATCAGGTTTAGATTATAGTGAAATTAGTCGCTAGGAACATCCCTATCAGGTTTACATTATAGTCACAGGTGGGTCTGCGTTTCAGATTTTTAAGGGTTGTCAAAATTAGACGCCTGCAGGACTGTAGACAGGACAAACACACCAGGGGGGGGGGGGGGTAGGCAGGACAGACATTAGGGGTGGCTTACATTTTATGCATTTAGCAAGCGCTCTTGATCCAGAGCGACAATAAGCAAGGTAATACATTAATACAATAAGCAAGGTAATACATCAATACATCAGTAAATCAAATGCAGGAACTGACGGACCACTCCGCCAGTACCTGTTTAAACTACTGCCACCGATGTAGCCGCGGCCGGGAGACGAACCCAGGACCCGATAACTCAGACTTGTTAGCTAACCAGTCAACCAACGAGCCAGGCATGTTGGTGGGAGCCAACGCACACACCCTGTAAAGCCTATGGTGTGTGCTCCGATGCTGTACCCAAGTTAAAATGTCTCTTTTATAATGTCAGCGTCCAACACATGAAAACAATTCAATCGACCACTGCGTCCACCGCTCCTCTTCTGCATTGTTGCACATCACTCCCTACTTGGTGTTGCCGAAGTCAACACACAGTATACTGCATCATGGTAACTGTAGTAGGTGTGCAGTACACCTGACTGAAGACAATACCCCGGTTGTGATATGTAGATGTGATCAATCAGGGTCTGCTCTTGGGTTGTTGCGGTGGAGATAAGCTGGCTGTAGCCTTTAGACTCAAACAGCTCCTTAACATGTTTCCGTCCCATCTTGAGGAGGTCCTCATTAAAGTCTCCACAGACGACAATGGGTTGGCAATCCATCAAGGCCAAAGACTCCAAGAGGCGTCCAAGGTTGAGACAAAAGTCGCTGTCTTTGTATTTTGGGGGTCTGTAGACAGTGGCTATGAGCGCTTTGACTGGGGCCTCAACTCTGACGACTGCAAACTCGAGATCGCTGACATTGTCAACAAACCTTGGGGGGTCTGCTTGAAGACTACTCTTGTAGTATGCCGCAACCCCGCCTCCCTTTTTTGTAGCAATGTGCTGCGTCTTGGCGCTTGTGTAAGACACATGTCTGTTGCATGTAACCAGGTAGTATCCCTCCAGCTCAACTTCTGTGGGAACGGAGGTTCCAGACAAATTGGTTTCTGTCATCAACAAGACATCAGCGTGTCTGAACTCGTGGTGAGCCCTCACGTCCTGAATGTGTGACATCAGTCCTTGCGTGTTGTGATGGACGATGGTTAACGTCGGACCCCCAGACCACTGTTGCACAAAGTGCATGAGTGGTCTCGTCAGTTGGAAGGAAGCGCGATTCATGCTCTGCATTGCCATTTTGATTTCTGGGTTGGCGTAAATCTTCTTTTCGTTAAAGTTTGTGATCCTGAGCCCTTGAAGGGAGGTTGTTCGGCTCAGTGCGACATATGCCATTCCAGCATTAAATGTATTTTCCAAAGACACCACTGCTGAACTGACGGTCATGCCTTGAACTTTGTGGGTTGTACACCCAAAGGCCAGTTTAACGGGGAACTGCCGTCGCACAAGTGATGTGTTGGTCAGGCCCTCCTCAGACCTTTCGATGTACACCAGGTCATCGGTTGGCCCCTGAATCTTCCTGCGGAAATTCTGACCTGCCGTGGGACAATCCAATCTGAGCCCAAGCAAATCCACGACCATGCGTCCACCTGCAGTGGTTGAAACAATGTTGGCTATTGTTCCAAAAGTCCCGTTTACGATCCCGTCTTCGACATCCAGATTCCTAATGACCATGACCCGTGCTCCTTGGGCAACTTCGATGCTTCTTTCCAAGTCCCTTCGGTTACTGTGCTTGTAGGGCTCGTACAGCAGCTTCATCTGGCCTGAGCATCTGTCCTTTGAGTAATCTTGTGCCAGAATCGTGGAAATCGGTGTGCCGAGACTTTTTATAGCCAACTTGTTGTGGGCTTTGACCTCGTCGTTTCGGGAAAAGATATGAAGGACATCATACGGGCCGTCTCTTCTTTCAGTGCAGGCCTGTGTGAGCAGAGCCCTGTCATCGGCACTGAGAGGATCGGCCTTCCTCTTTACTCTTAGCCTGTTCAAGAGTTCGGCAAAAATGCGATCGTCTCTCTGACGCATGATCTCCGTAAGGTCAACAAGCTGAAAATCTGCCCAGAGACCGGACACAGCCTCGTCGGCAATGCAGAGCGGTTTGCCACTACCAACTGGTGGCAGCTGGTAGAAGTCTCCGACCACAAGGACAGACATCCCACCGAAAGGTTTCCTGTTGCCTTTGATCTGCTGGAGTCTCAGGTTGACGTAGTCAAAGACATCCTTGGAGACCATGGATATCTCGTCGATGACCAAGATCTCCGCGGTCCAAAGTGCTCCCCTCATCTCATCCAGTGAATTTCCAAGCGATTTATAGTGGCCCTTCAGACTTCTCGGTAGCTTCAGCAGCGAGTGCAGGGTTCTCCCAGATATGTTGAAAGCTGCAGTGCCAGTAAACGCCGCCAGCAGAACTGCCGGCTGGGTCATATCTGCTTCGTTGAGAAAGCAGGGAAGTTGGCGCAGGATCTTGGTAGCCTCGTGATATATGCACTTGATGACATGAGACTTGCCACAGCCGGCACCCCCAGAGATGAAATAGTAGAAGGGATCAGGATCCTGACGCCAGACGCGTCTCCAACACCATTGACGCACAGCGTAGAAAATGGACGCTTGCGTTTCGTTGAGGCTCCGATACATGCTCCTGACATAGTCCGGGCTCAATTCAGGAGCATCGATCCCTGGCATCGCCCTACTGCTGTTAGGTTGGACTTGGTATTCCGGAACCTCGTCTCGCTCCTGTAGCTCGTCGGGATCGCTAACTTTTTGCTGCCTGAAGCGATCGACCTCCGCATCTGGATCAAAATTGTTCCACGCATCAAGGATAGCTGGTTGTCCTGCTTGCAGCATTTCCAGAGCCTGATCCATTTTTCTCCCCCGCCCTTCATATTTGTCTTTGTTCTTATCGACAATGATCTTCACAGGCCAGCGGGTGCTCTTTGTTTCGCCAAGAAGCACATGAGCATTTTTGTAGAAGTGCTCATATGTCGGATAGTTCTCGCTTTTCAGTTGGCTGTCTTCTCTGTGTGGCAAGTACAGTTTCAGCAGCCGCCTGTAAAACTTTTCCGGGGTTTTCTTCTCAGAGAACGGGGGGTAACGTATGATGGCGACTCTATCGAGATTAGTTCGTTTCTGAACGAACCCCATGTCGTTCAGCAGGGCCGATGCTTTCGACTTGTCGCTTTGTTGGCTGTACACCACCCTGTATTCCGACGCAAACTCAGCCATACACAGGTCTTCAAATTCTGTCTCCTGAGGCCTGTTCAGGTACTTCTCAGGTATCCCTGACATCCACACTTCTTGTGCGTCTGGGTCCATCTCCTTCAGTTTGCTCATGGGCTGACTCATTCTCAGACCATCCTCGTCTGTCTGTAAGAAAATGACTTGACGGGTGCACTTTTTAAGTGGGAGACTGCATACCCGGGCCACAGATTCCTGTGCACTGACCTCTCTGCGCTGGACGTACGCGTGCATGATATGTTTCATTTCATCCATTTCCTTGGTGTTGGGTTTAGATTTGCGCACTTCTTTCACCACTTCGGTAAGGAGCTCGGACATCTCATGTTCCGGTTTTGCCACATACCCCAACATGTACTGGGCACAACTGTAATCATCCAGTATATATTGGATGTCCATGTTGGCATCCCACACTCGCAGCAGATGGGGATTGTACGGATTTACCCAGCATTCATCAGGATCGCGCTTCAGGTGAATGGTGGGTACAGTGGTAAGGTTGTCTACGTAGTCCCGATATTGCTCCGCAGTCAGGTTGCATTTCTCCAGCAGATCCGGCAAATCCTTGAATGAGGCTTTGGGGTCATTGAGCATGTCCCTCAGGGGTGCCAGCTTTTCTTTGGCCTCCATTTGTTCCTTGGTCTCTTGCTTCCAGCCTTTTCGCTTTCGCCCTTTACCCTTCTGGCCACCAGCGTTTTCATCTTTTTTGGCCTCGTCGTCGCCTTTGTCGTCATCCAAAGGCAAAAGTGGTGGGGCAATCTGACCACCACCACTTTCATCTTTTTTCGCCTCGTCGTCGTCGTCTTTGACCTCATCCAAAGGCGGAAGTGGTGGTTCGGTGATGATTGTCTGGTCCATGGGTAGTTTGGGGAACCCAAATCGACAAGTGACGTTTCCTTTCTTGCACGATCTGGAGTGGCTTCGGCTGTGAACTTGAACTTCAGACACAATTTTGTGGAGCTCGGGGTCTGCGTACTGGTCAGGCATCTTGCAACTGACGTAGGTGTCTATGAACTTGATGAGGCGTGGGTCATCGGCCGTCGGTGCGTCTTTAATCCAAACCATCATATGGATGTGGGGACTTCCCCTAGCCTGAAATTCCACACGATAGAAATAGTCCACAACCTGACCGATTGGCCTTGCAGGCGACTGGAGAAAATCCATGGCCCTGTCAAATCTCTTTGAAAACATGCGCATGAGTGTGACAGGGTTGGTCCGGATGATTTCACATTTCGCAAGCCAGTCGAGCTGTGAATAGTCTCCTTGTTCACCTTGTTGCGCTTTTATGGCCTTGATGACTTCCGGCCACCTCATCTCCGCGGCACTTAGCGTGACAAACCAATTGGGCCTGCCGATCTGTCTACACATAGCGAGAAGGTCCCTAAGTGCTTTCTCCCAAAACGCCGGAGTTCCTCTAAGGGGCATCATGAAGCGTGTCGCGTCCTTGTTCCGTACAAGTCTTTCTACCTCTTCTTTATCCTGCAGCATTTTGTTTGACAGAACGCGTCCGTCCCTGGTATATTTTTTCCCCTTCCGTACCTGGATGGACATGCTGTTAGTAGCCATGTGCGTTTCTGTCACCATTTGCGCATAGAAGAGGTAAGTTTGGTCGGTGGCAAAGCGGGTATCGACCGAAAAGAGCCTGGCGTTGAAGTACCTACTTGGGGACAATTTTTTCTCTCTGACCTCATCCAATGTGTTTCGACCGTCTGGGAAATGCCCAGGAAAGGCCATGCTCTCCAACTTGGGGACGGTGAAAATACCCACTGGCCTGTTTCCTTGGGCTGGTGCAATGCTGAATATTCCCTCGCCGAATGATAAGATTTCCTGTGCTATGTCCGGAGGCTGCATGCACGTGTCAAAGGTCAGACCGGGTCTAAGCTCCTCCTGCTGCTCATCTGTGGTGGTGGCAGTGGATGGACCGGGTGCGAGTTCCTCATGCGGTTGTGGCTCATCTTTGGTGGTGCGTGCAAGTTCCTCCTGCTGCTCACCTGTGGTGGCGGCAGGGGTTTCCTCTTCTGCATCTTCTTCATCGCCCGACTGCTCGTCTTGGAGACGGTCAAACGTAGCGCTTTCGTTTATGACAATGTCATAGTATTCTGGATGCATCTTTTTGAGTTCCCTCAGCGCCGCCAACACATTAGTCATGTTTACCGTGTAGAAGAACTGATGGCCCTTGTACTTGATGTGTCGCTTCAGCTTGACCTGCAACAGCTGGTCTTCATTGCTGGACCTCGGAAGAGCATTTACAACGGCTTCCACTTCCGATGGTACACACACAACTGCACCATGAACAGCCTTTTGCCGTCCTTTAGGCAAAGAAATTATTTTAGCAAAGGGTAAGAACTTTGCGATCATCTGCCTTTCCAGCATATTCAACAGTTGAAGCTCTGGGGGAACGGGTGCTGGTTCCAGCTTATTAGCAGCTGCTATGGATGGCATCGACCCCTGTTTCAAGTTGTCGTGACAGCAGGTGCAGATGTACTCCTGTCTCCTCTCTTGTGCAACGTCGCATGGGTCTGAGCATTCACTGCCACATGCGTGCACATACTTGCCTGTCAAGCAAGCGGTTACCACGGAAGGGTTTAACTTGTAGTTGTCCCTGTTACACCAATGGACCTGATTGTAGAACAACGCTCTGTGGCACACCGTACAGACAAATGTGGGACCATGTCGAATGCTTTCCCGGAATGCCGATATGGCTTCTTCCATTGCAGCTTCCATTGTAATTTGCAGGTGACGGTTTACAATGTGTACAGACCTCCTCTTTAGTCTCATGGCACACTGCAACTTGTGACGGATACGGAGTATGACATCTGCATCGAGTCTCTGCTTTTTGATCTCGGTGCATCGTTGTATATGCCGTCGCCTGAATTCTGGGTTGCTGTGAAGCCTTTCACGCTGGTTCTTGGCCTTTTGTTGCATACGCCGCTGCCTGAATTCAGGGTCATTGTGAAGCCTTTCACGCTGGTTCTTTGCAGTGTGTTGTAAATGCCGCCGCCTAAATTCAGGGTCATTGTGAAGCCTTTCACGCTGGTTCTTTGCAGTGTGTTGTAAATGCCGCCGCCTAAATTCAGGGTCATTGTGAAACCTTTCACGTTGGTTCTTGGACTTTTGTTGCATACGCTGCCGCCTGAATTCAGGGTCATTGTGAAACCTTTCACGCGTTCTTTCTCGAAAAGCAGCATCAGTTTCCCATCTGTTTTTTTTCGCCTTAAGTTTATTCAGCCGGACTTCTGGAATTCTATATCTCATTTTATAATATTGGGCAGGATCGGAGGTTCTCAGGCCCTTGTTTGCACGTGGTACATTCTGTTCCATGCACTCACGTTGTTGCCGCAAGACTTTGCACTTGTTCCTTCTTCGCTGTGCTTTATTTAGTTTGGAAAGATTAAACGTGGGTACTGCTGGTTCGAGTGTTGGTACTGCTGGTGTTGTGCTGGCAGCATAGTCAAGTTCAAAGGCAACAGGCATGAGCTCATACGAAACACCAGGACGACGGCCTTTGAGGATCTGGCGCAAGTGGCAGACCAGACCACTCAGGTCATGGAAAGTCAACATAATGGCCTTGCCTCCAAGATCAGGCAAACCGTCTGCAGATCTCGAGTGGGAGTCAAACAATCCATAGCGCCCTGATCTGTCGCGGAAGACTGCAAAGCATTCAGGGGTTACCATCAACAAAGCATGTGTGACCCCCTCCTGTGACAGGCACTTCTGCAGTTGATCAGCAAGGGACAAGTTGTTCCGTTTAGTTTTGTCCAGGGGACCGATTTTAAGGTTTAACATGTTCAGTTGTACACTGTAAACATTACGGTTGGTGGAAACCTGCTTTGCATGGAGGAGTTGCTCCATGGTCAAGAAATATGACTGTTTCTGTAACAGTTGGTCACAATGCAGCTGCTGGATTAAGTCTTTGTAGAGTGCATCTCCCTGGTAAAGCACTTTGTCAAGGGAGGCCGTGTCGAAACCTACTCCATCATTATGGTAGGCAAGAAACGTGAGTGCCATGCAGGTGCACTGTTTGTTCGGGTGCTGTCCTACAATGTCCCCTTGACAAATGGTGGCCCTCACTGCTTGAAAATGTTGCTTTTCTTGCCTTCTACCCCTCTTCAGAAATGGTTCGAAAACAGCCGGTTTTGGCAATGGTGCTGTGGCTGGTGTGAATGTCACATTTGTTGACGGTCTAGGGGTCTGACTGGAGCCACGTTCGATTGCTGCTGTAGCGGTTATGTCTGTTGACTGCACAGCGGTGTCACTGGAGCCACAATCGATGGCTGCTGTGGTTGTCACGTTCGTTGACGGGCCAGGGATATCACTGAGGCCATGGTCGGTTGCTGCTCTAGCTTCTGAGATGGACATAGCTGTTGACGGTCCAGGGGTCTCACTGTAGCCATCAATCAGAAATGAAACGGGCAAAAGCTCATACGTCGCAAGAGGACGACGACCTCTAAGAATCTTGTGCAAGTGGCCGACCAAACCACCCAGATCATCGAACATCTTCAGTATTGCTTTTCCTTGATATGCTGGCAAACCCGTGGCAGATCTCGAGTGAGAGTCAAACACTCCATAGCATCCTGACGTGTCACGGAACAATGCAAAGCATTCAGGAGCCACAATCAAGATGGCATGGGTTACATCTCCTGACAAGCACTGCACACTCTCCTCAAGAAGTGGCAAACGTTGACTACTCCTTTCACTTGGCTTTTTTGGTGAATCTGATTTTTTCACAAAACCAGCCCTCAAATCCGAGTTGAACACAATGTAAGCATTTCTTTCAGTGAAAACCTGTTTTGGTAACTCCTCAATGGTCAAGTGTGGTAGTACATGCCTGTTGTCGTAGTGATGCTGCGCGATAACGCCTTTGTAGAGAGTATCTCCACGTGCAAGCACCTTATCAAGGGAGGGTGTGTCAAAACACATTCCCTCATTGTGGTCAGCCAGAAAGGTCAGCGCTATGCAGGTGCACTGACTATTTGACCTTTCGGACATCGGGTCAAGTGGGTTGTCCAATAGGTCAGCTTGACAGCGAGATGCCCTTACTGACTGCGGAAAGGTAATTGTATTACTTACCTTACTGCCTGGGCCCTCAGCATAGGTGGGAGGTAGAGTTGTATGACTTACCTCGCTACTGTCCTTGCCACTTACCTTGCTGCCACTTACCTTGCTGCCTTTGACGTCCTCATAGGTGGGAAGATTCACGTCCTTGCTGCCCGGGCCCTCAGCATAGGTGAGAGGTACAGTTGTATTACCTACCTTACTTACCTTGCTGCCTTTGCCATGGGTTAGGGTTAGGGTGGGAAGGGGTGGGGTGGGAAGATGCACATCTGAGACCTCATGGACGAAACACTCCGTCTCCATCTGTTGAGAAAAAGAAAGAATGACAAAATGTCAAACCAAACACATTAATATTAGTAATATTGTTTTGGTTGTGTGTACACTGTACACATGTCCAAAACAGCTACTTTTGAGTAGAACCTGTGTTCCGGCGGATCCAATGTAGTCTTAATTTTACAAGCTATTGTTAATACATTGCATTGTTTAGTTCAAGGTTCACGTTTGTCACATACGTATATCCATACAAACGCAAAGAAATGCTTGTGCCAAGGGCACACTTTGCCTTAATACACAGAGACATGGTCACAGTGACTGACAACAGTGTACACCCACATACCATGCAGCCCAAACAAAGACAAATCCCAACATACACAACATACAGTGTAACAGTGTACAGCTTAAAAGTGTGTGCAGAGCCTATGTTACAACCCTTCGTTGAGCAACCTGACTGCCTGGGGATACGAACTATTACTGAAACGGGTGGAGTGTGATTTGATGCCCCGGTAACATTTTTTTGGATAGGAGGAGAGAGAACAGGGTATGGGCGGGATGGCTGCTATCTTTAATGATTTTTCTTTTCAAATCTTTTTTTATTAAAGTACAGTCAGTGTCATAATGAGGCAGGAACATACATATATTGATGACACCCCAAGTCCCATTCCCATCACAGTAATCATTCAATCAAATTAGCACGAGATCTGAGGCCATCACGGTACGTACAAATTCAGCATGTGGTAATATAGATTGTATGGAGCTGTGGCAGTGTCGCGGTGTTACATTTTTAACACCGTTAAAACCGTCCATTAATGCAGGGGTTTTCAAACTTTTGTGTCTCAGGGCACCCACTAAATATTTGTTTTAATCCGAGGCACCCCTACATTATAATTTTCACTTTCAGCACCTTATATTTATAGCATATCGTCGTTGTCGGGTGGAAACCTTGTATGTCCAAAAACATTTAGTATTTATCATCTATAAAATGTACTAAACTAGTGAAAACAGCAGATCTATAAGCACACAACGCTTCGCATTGCGAGGCGTTGTGTGCTTGTAGATTGGCTGTTTTCACTAGTTTTGTGTGGCGGTCTTGTATGATGAAGCAGGGCAAAAGACGTACACATTTGAAACTTGGAGATACGGCTCATGACAGAAAGTGATTATGTTGCGAGGAAAACGTTGAGATAGCCATTTTGTTTAGAACTGACTGAAAATAACTTTGTACTTCAAGTTTAAAATTATACTAAATAATAATTTTGGTCCAAATAAATTCCAAATATTCTCAAACGATCTCACGGCACCCCTGGACTGCCATCGCAGCACCCCAGGGTGCCCCGTCACCCACTTTGCCCACTAGGTGTCCTGCTTGAAATATCTGGCAAATAGCGAGATTTCCCCAGTAAAAACGGCATGTAGGCATGGAAAAATATAGACAAGGCAGCAGAGCAGAGTGCAGACCTCATAATGAAGCAATAAGCCACAAGAGGCGAGTGGTTACCGGGTATTTTAAGGCTGAGAGGCGTTGGGAAACACGAGGCGGAGCCGAGTGATTCCAACCCTCTCTGCCGGTTACAATATGGCAACATAAATCATTCTAAAAATCCCAATATTGAAGAAAAAGTACACTTCTCCGCCACCAGGAAGAGACATTTCCTTGTTACCAGCCACATTCCAGGAACGGAAGCCATTGCGTGTCAGTGTAAGATCAGTCTCATGTTAAGAACCATAGTCGATGCATACACATGTTTATTTTCATCCAAATTTAGCTGCTATGTGGGTGAACATCACATCAAAACCACTAGCATAGCAACCTAAACTAAACAGCCGAGTAGTGCCTGGAGAATAGAGGGCGCTTGTTGCCTTTACAAGCCCCGCCCGGAGACATTCAGTCACTGTCCTAAGCATGCGGGCGGTGCTTAGAAGCACCCGCACGGCAGGATTTGAGAGGAAATCAAACGCTCGCTTCTCTAGTTCAGCCTCACCGCACTGTGAAAATAAATGATACACCTGGCTTTGATATAAACTGATTCAAGGTGGGGGTTATAGTTTCAGATACCACGGCAGATGGGACGGATCCATGTTGATGACATGACTTTAGAGATACTGTCTACCACTTTGTGTGATTTTAGGCAAAGTATGAAGGAGCAGTGAACTGTGTGTGAAATGTGTTTGAAAAAAATCGGCCTGATGGTGGTGCTAGATGGGTCAGATCCATATTGATGACTCTATACATACTGTACCGCTTTGTGTGCTTTTAGGGCAAAATCTGTAGGAGCAGTGTCCTAAAAAGTGTTTGGCAAAACTTGGCCTGATGGTGGCGCTAAATGGGACAGATCCATGTTGATGACATTATTATAGACACTATGTACCACTTTGTGTGATTTTATGGCAAAGCGTGTAGGAGCAGTGTCCAAAAAATTGTTTTACAAGAATCTGCCTGGTGGCACTAGTAGAGGGGCATGTGAGAAATGAGTGGAGGTTGTGGTTTGGTAGCCAAGGATTGTGTGTGCAAAGTTTGGCATGGATCGGGGAAACAGTGGCGGACATATGAGTAGAGCAAAAGTGTGACGTGACGGACAGACAGAGACACACCAGTGGGGCTTTTCATAGTAACTTACGACCATGGTCTACAGGACAGGTTGTTGTGAATTAACATACCTCCCAAGTAAGTGGAGGAATTTTTTCACAACCAAATCTGAAGAAACAGCAGATTATGCACCGGCATTGTGTTGACTTACTCATTCTATCTCTGTGCTGTGGTTTGTGTGTGAGACCAGTGTTAGACTGTGTGTGTGTGTGTGTGTGTGTGTGTGTGTGTGTGTGTGTGTGTGTGTGTGTGTGTGTGTGTGTGTGAGAGAGAGAGTGTGTGGCTGTGCGCTTAGCCATTCACTATGCAGTGCAGCAGCTTGCATGTTATGTTTCCTGCCTCATCAAGGGGCAGCCCTAGTACTCAGTGGTACACCGGTACACAGAGTATCATGACAAGAGTCGAATGAGGTGCCTTCGTAACCATCAACAAGCCAAATAGGTTCAGCGGAACAATCGACCATGACAGTGATTAACCTCTGATTATAATAGCCTCCAGCTCCTTGTTTTATTGCGGCATGCAACATACATACAAACAAAATATACTAGCAAGAGGGGTCATGCTCAAGCTCCCTCAGCCCTATGTTCCCTCACTGAGGTTGAGGTTAGGGTTAGGGTTAGGTATACCAAAAACAACCCCAACATATTTCTGAATTAGCCTACTGAACTATTGCCTGAAATAACTATCACAGGTAGCTTAAACAAATTGGCAACACAAACAAATAATGGTACATTTGGTTACCATCTCTCCATCATTTAGCTAGGGACCACCAGGATCCCCCTCAAGGACCACAGTTCAACAGTGGTTGAGAACCACTGCCCTACTCAGCGACACACAAAAGCATCAAAAGTAGAAAATCTACAAGCTCAAAATCAGCTTGTAGATCTGCTAGTTTTCTTCCATATAATGTACTAAAAAAAGCTAGTGAGGTGCACCCTTGCAAGACATATACTTCATTGTGCAACGGTACTGCACGTCGAGAGTAGCCATACAAGCTCACAAGGCGTGCACATGATTGGAGTTGACCATTAAGGCATCTATAGACTTTATACATTCATATTTAAAGTAATAATATTCAACAAAACGTCCTCTAACATCACTACAAACTTCTTACAGTTTACAACGTTATTTATCACCATATTACAGCTCAATGTAGAAATTAGGCAGTGTGTGTGTGTGTGTGTGTGTGTGTGTGTGTGTGTGTGTGTGTGTGTGTGTGTGTGTGTGTGTGAGAGAGAGAGAGAGAGAGAGAGAGAGAGAGTGTGTGGCTGTGTGCTTAGCCGTTCACTGTGCTGTGCAGCAGCATGCATGTTATGTTTCCTGCCTCAGCAAGGGGCAGCCCTAGTACTCAGTGGTACACCGGTACACAGTATCATGACAAGAGTTGAATGAGGTGCCTTTGTAACCAGTAACAAGCCAAATAGGTTCAGTGGAACAATCGACCATGACAGTGATTAACCTCTGATTATAATAGCCTCCAGCTCCTTGTTTTATTGCTGCATGCAACATACATACTAACAACATATACTAACAACAGGGGTCATGCTCAAGCTCCATAGCAACACATACAGTATACCAAAAAACAACCCCAACATATTTCTGAATTAGTCTACTGCACTATTGCCTGAAATAACTATCACAGGTAGCTTAAACAAATTGGCAACACAAACAAATAATGGTACATTTGGTTACCATCTCTCCATCATTTAGCTAGGGACCACCAGGATCCCCCTCAAGGACCACTGTTAACAGTGGTTGAGAACCTCTGCCCTACTCAGCAACACACAAAAGCATCAAAAGTAGAAGATCTACAAGCTCAAAATCAGCTTGTAGATCTGCTAGTTTTCTTGCACCCTTGCTAGACATATATACTTCATTGTACAACGGTACTGCACGTCGAGAGTAGCCGATATACAAACTCACATGGTGTGCACATGATTGGAGTTGACCATTAAGGCATCTAGACTTTATAAATTCATATTTAAAGTAATACTATTCAACAATAAGTCATCGAACATCACTACAAACTTCTTACAGTTTACAATGTTATGTATCCCCATATTACAGCTCAATGTAGAAATTAGGCAACATGTAGGCTTTGCAGCCACCTTGTGGTAACAATGGACAACAGCAGAACGCATAAACCTGTCCAGCCATTAGATGAGTGATTTGCTCTCACAGTGAGTGACATTTTCCCCCAAAATAATAGCGTGTCAAATGTCCTTACCGCGGCACCAGGGGAGAGGGGTACGTCCACGCCACGGCTCACAGCATATCCTCGGGAGAACGGTGGTGCTGTGACGATCGGAGGACTCGCCTGTGCACAGAAAAGGACAATGTTTACACCATGACAATTCAATTCTGTGTATGGCTGCAAGATGTACAAAGATGTTTTAACACTAGCAGAGATGCTCAACCATTTTGATTTCAAGGACCCCCAGTTTGACTGCTAGGCTTGACCACAGAAGACTGTGCTTGTACTGGTCAGCTCCCAGTGACTTAACGGTAGAAGACTGTGGTTGTACTGGTCAGATTGCAATGACTAACAATCTATCACTGTTTTACTGGGAGCTAACCAAGTCTTCTACTGTGGTTGTACTGTATATTACACTGCAATTTACAAACGACACGTTGTGAGCTTGTAGATCTGAACATTTTGGTGCTGACCTGCGTGTGCATACTGCTTCCTATCAGTGTGGCGTGGACCATTGAGGCAGCTACATACATTATAAACATATCATGATTTGCAAAGGCATGGATGGGGCAGTGTTGCAGAAAATGAAGGCTACCCTAGTGTGACGCACCATGTTTGTTATGCAAGAGGACAAGTGGTCATATGCAGTGCTGAACTTGGCCAACATTACTTGGGAAAGAAACGGTTACTTCGAGATCAAAGATCCACATTTGTCTGGGGACCCCATCTGTAAATATCGTGTGCTAGTAGCTCCCATAAAAGATGTGTCTTGTTAAATCCTGATCCAGGTTTTATAATAATTGATAATTGCTCACTGCGTGTCAAATAACTAAAAACATATCCCTGTCACACCGCGTGCACATGAGTGCAGTGGACGATTAAGGCATCTATAGACATTATAAATTAAATTATATAATTAAATAAAGTAATAATATTCAACAAAACGTCATCTAACATCACTACAAACTTCTTATAGTTTACAACGTTATTTATCCCCATATTACAGCTCAGTGTAGAAATTAGGTAAAATGTAGGATTTCCAGCCACCTTGTGGTAACAATAGACAACAGCAGAATGCATAAACCTGTCCAGACATTAGATGAGTGATTTGCTCTCACAGTGAGTGATTTTTCCCCCCAAAATAAATACTAGCGTGTCAAATGTCCTTACCGCGGCACCAGGGGAGAGGGGTACGTCCACGCCACGGCTCACAGCATGTCCTCGGGAGAACGGTGGTGTTGTGACGTTCGGAGGACTCGCCTGTGCACAGAAAAGGACAATGTTTACACCATGACAATTCAATTCTGTGTGTAGGCAGCAAGATGTACGAAGATGTTTTAACACTCTAGCAGAGATGCTCAACCATTTTAACCCATTTAGGCCTAGAAATGATTGAATGCTTTAACCAGTGAAAAATAGCAGATACACAAGCTCAGTAGATCTGTAGATCTGCTTGTAGATCTGCTATTTTTGAAAAAGTCGTGACAATTTGTGCAAATCTTTGAATATTATGTATTTTCAAAGCAAACGTTTGTAACTCAAATTTTGCTTCTGGGTGGTCCCTGGAACTAGATATTTTGAGATGCGGGTACGTGGCCAAATAAATATAATTTTGGGGCTCCTTCACATGAAAAGGTTTGAGAACCACTGACAAAGTAGTCTCTCAAGAACAGACTAACTGAGCTCCAGTTAAGAGAAAAGGAGCTTTTCTTTGACAATGGCTGGCCAGATTGCTGACATAGAAACATAGGGTTTTTCAAAAAATCTTGGAAGGATTCAAAAGACACTTATAGAATCGGGTCAAAATTCTAATTTTCGCGACTTTTCAAAAATAGCAGATCTACAAGCTCGCAGCACTGTGAGCTTGTATATCTTTTATTACATAAAAGTGGAAACCCTTTGTGTAGGCAACAAGATGTTGAAGATGAAGATGTTTTAACACTCTAGCAGAGATTCTCAACCATTTTAATTTCAAGGACCCCCAGTTTGACTCTCAGTCCCAAGAGCAGAAGACGGTGGTTGTACTGTTCAGGTTCCAATGACGTAGAAGACTGTGGTTGTACTGGTCAGATCCCAGTGACTAACAATAGAAGACTGTGGTTGATTAGCTTCCAGTACAAAAGTAGTAGACTGTGGTTATACAGTGCATTGGACTGCAATTTAGTAACGACACTTTGAGACTCTAGATCTATACATTTTGGAGTGGACCTGCACATGCATACACGCAGTCAGTTCAGTTGTGTCTACAACCGTACTGTAGTGAATGGTATAGTAAAATATTCTGCTTCATCTCTTCCCTCGCTTTGCTGTTGTGTCCAGTGCTGTCCAGTGCCATATCAAACAATCTGTAACGACTGTGGTTACCAGGCTCTAGCCATGTTTTTCATGTCAAATTAAAATGTATTTGTCTAGGGACCCCATCTGTAAATATGTTGTGCTTGTAGCTCCCATAAAAGATTTGTCTTGTTAAATCCTGATCCACATTTTCCTCCAAGAAGAAATAATTGATAATTGCTCACTGCGTGTCAAATTACTAAAAAGATATCCCTTGTCACACAGTTACAAGTTACATCTCCTTACCGTGGCACATGGGACGTCACAGCTCACAGCCGTTCTTCGAGAGAGAGGCGTTGTTGTGACTGGTTTGCGCAGAGACTTGCCAGGCGATTTCGGTGGACTCGCCTGCACACAGAAACGGACAATGTGTCACATCACATTAACTCCAAACCTTTTTTCAGTGGAAACCATGACAATTCTTAACAGTGGAAACCCTGTGTGTAGGCAACAAGATGTTGAAGATGAAGATGTTTTAACCATTTGAATTTCAAGGACCCCCAGTTTGACTCCCAGTACAACAGTAGAAGACTGTGGTTTTAATGGTCAGCTCCCAATGACTTAGAGTAGAAAACTGTGGTTTCACTTAATTGGCTAGGCTTGAAGACAATGGTTGTACTGGTCAGCTCCCAGTGACTTAATGGTAGAAGACTGTGGTTGTACTGGTCAGATCCAAATGACTAACAGTAGAAGACTGTGGTTGGTGACCTCTAGTACAACAGTAGTAGACTGTGGTTGTACTGTGCATTGCACTGCAATTTAGAAACGATGCGTCAAACTTGTAGATCTGAACATTTTGGTGCTGACCTGCACGCATACTGGTCCCTATCCATTAAGGCAGGGGTCTCAAGCTGGTGGCCCGGGGGCCATTTGCGGCCCGCGAGACGATATTTTGTGGCCCTCACCTTAATATGAAAGTTTAATGTTAGTGTGGCCCGCAAGTTTTATATGAACCTCAAAACAGTTAATAATACAGTACAGTGAACAGTACAGTACATGTTCCATAAGTTAAACACAACTTGTTTACACCAGGGTCCTTGTTCATCTTATTTTGTGTTAAAAAATAAAAAAGGCATTTGAGAAGATTGGATTTTTCTTTGATGGGGAGATAGATACAGTAGTTGTTAGACTGGTATGAAACTACAGTATGATAAAACAAATTAGTGCATATGCACTCATTTGTTTTATTAGTGCATGTCGCGCACATACACGCGCTGCGCACGCGTGCATGTGCGCTGAGGCTGCAGCCCAGCCTCAGACAGATTCTGCCTCCAGCAGCCCCAAGGTAAATTGAGTTTGAGACCCCTGCATTAAGGCATCTACAAACATTATACATTCATACCATAATTTGCAAAGGTATGGGGGCAGTGCTGCAGAGAATAAAGGATAACCTAGTGTGACCCGCCATCTTTGTTATGGAAGAGGACAAGTGGTCATATGCAATGCTGAACTTGGCCAACATTACTTGGGAAAGAAATGGTTACTTCTAGATCAAAGATCAACTGACAGCTATAGTCAGCATTACAATAAACATAATAGTACATATCTCCAGCTAAGGTCTCCAAATAAATGTATTTATTTAGCCCCAGAATAAATATAGTCCAATGGGGATGTAAGTTTGAAGGTATGGCTAAACACACAGTAACACTAGTAACATGTTTGCTGTGAATAATATCACTGTTGTTAAAGTGAGAGAGAGACTCTGTTATTACAGTCTTTTGTCAACAGATGGCTCCTTTGTTTCCCCAATTCACATTCTATTAAAATTGTCAACATTAACCTTAAATTTACACCAGCGATTCTCCAAAGTTGTCATGTCGAGGACCCCCAAATTGCCACCATTAGTCCGCAGATCCCCATTTGAAAAGATAAGCCAGGATGGCGGGACAACAATGCTGTTTTTTTTTAGAGAGACAGAACACTAGATGGAAAGCTGATGCTGTTTTGCATCAAACTTTGCTGTACTGTTCTATACATTCTGTTTCATTGCTTGCACATTGCACTTGATAGATAACTTGATTGATATATGTGCTTAGCTCTAGGTTCAGCCTAGATATACAGACAGGTAGCTGATTGCAGGGCCATGTGTGATCATTTTGGGTGGGGGTTGCTAATTAGTCAGTTCAAGTTCTGTCTACAACTGTACTGTAATGAATGCTATAGTCAAATATTCTGCTTTATCTCTTCCTATCTTTGCTGTTGTGTCCAGTGCCATATCAAACAATCTGTAACAACTGTGGCTACTAAGCTTTAGCCACGTTTATAGTGTAATTTGTCTGGAGAGCCCCATCTGTAAATATGTTGTGCTAGTATCTTCCATAAAAGATTTGTCTTGTTAAAATCCAGAACCACAATTTCCTACAAGAAGAAATAATTGATAATTTCTCAGAGTGTGTCAAATAAAAAAATAACTAGAAACATATCCCTGTCACACAGTTACATCTTCTTACCGTGGCACAAGGCACGTCACAGCTCACAGCCACTCTTCGGGAGAGAGGTGGTGTTGAGAGGTGGTGTTGTTTGCGCAGAGACTTGCGAGGCGATTTCGGAGGACTCGCCTGCACACAGAAACGGACAAAAGGTTTTTCAGGCATGACAGTGGAAACCCTGTAGCTTTTTGTATAATGTTGACATTTTGTATCTGTCTAAATTAAATAAGGCCTGAACTACAGATACACTTCAATTTACCTTGCTGCCCTTTGGAAAACCTGGGCACTCCACAGGGCTGTTCAGGTTTGATGGCAGGAATGCTTCCATAGCGTTCAAGACCTTAGGGCTAAACCACACAGGATTGCGAGGGATTGAACTCTCTGGCGAGTCGTCCTTTTGTAGAAAGAAAGACAGACAGACAGACAGACAGAATTGAGAAGGATTATGATTATTAGATTAGGGATAATTATAAATCTTCCCCTGATTGGTCCGGTGATTTTCTGATTTCTCATGCCATCTGCCTACAAGCCAAACTCCAGACTGATTATTATATCGTGGAGTATCGTGTGAGTGAATCCACATCATCAGGCTGGCACTGCCAGGCCTTATAAAACCGACAGACACACAGAGTTCACACATCGTGTGAGCCTGTAGATCAGATATTTATTTGATAGTGTCATTAAAGTGTCATTAAATGCTTTTGAATTGGCTACATCAAGGAGAGGAGACAGTATCATACTATTGTATATATGACAGGATGTTGTCTTCTACTGTATGTGTGATGCAGCATGCTGTCTATTAATGAATGCTTAGCCACACCAAGACTACTCCCCCACTCATTCGGCCAACATTTTCAGAAAATAGCAGATCTACAAGCTCACAGCATGTCACGCTAAATGGACTGCATCTTTGTAGAACAGAGCACCCGTTTGTTTCACTAGTCAAAGGAATGTCGGAAGTTGATTGGGAACGCTGTTCTCAACCGCTAACTAGTACAAAGCGAGTAGAGCACGCACTGGGTCCCAACAATAGGTATTAAGAGGGTTTTAACCTGTTGCTGCTGCTGCCGCTGCTGCTGCTGCGATAGCCAAGTTGACGACTGCCTGGGAGGTACGGGAGGCGGGCTGGTCTGAAATGACAAATGCAGATTGATGAGTAAAATGTTAATACCCTAACAGAGTATCCCTTTTCACAAAGCACTGACAGGATTCAACACTTACCCTCACACCAGGTGAACGTGGTACACGCACTTCACGACTCACAATCACTCTCGGAGACACAGTGCGGACTGGAGGTGGTGGCACCACAGCTGGCTTGGAGGGTGACTTCTTGGGAGTCAGCTATGCATACAAAGAGAAAAATGTTTACAGCCTCGGAAATAAGAACCCTGTCAACTTAGCTTGTATTTATTTAGAATTAAGATGTCCGGACGAACCTGTGCTGTCTGGACTGTTCGCTGCAGCTCGCTTTCAACTGCCATTACAATCGAAAAAGCCAACACCGACATCCCATACGAATCAGAAAGATGCACCTGAGAGACATAATACAACATTTTCAGAATCCAATAGACATTTTAATATTCCGTTAGTTGATATGTAATGTTGTATTCATATGATCTACAAATAATGCATAATCTCCACATGACTTTTGAAAACAAAGATTGCACTTACATTGTCACGACACCAGAGTTCAGACTGTGTCAGCGGAAACAGATCTGTCGTGCCGGTGTATGTGACACCTTAAATAAAGAAAGAACATAAACATTTTAAACATGCCTTCCCCAGTAAACCACAAGGTTGAGCACAGAGGAGGTAATCAACCCTAATCGGGAGATAAGCGACAGTCACGTCACATACACAAACTGTAGAAGGCAATCGTAGCCAATCAGGAGGGAATATGGTAAATGGGACAGATCCAGACAGACTGTGTGTGTATGTGTGTGTGTGTGTGTGTGGGGGGGCGGGGGGACACGACATGACTATAAGTTACTCATTACGTAAGCCTTTATATTATTATCAATATTACATTTATATGTTGTAGCACAATCTGTCTCTCTGCATTCTATGATCCTATAGTTTGCTGAGACACTACGCTCTCTCTCTGCATTCTATGATCCTGTAGTTTACTCAGACGCTACGCTGTCTCTCTGCATTCTATGATCCTATAATTTACTGAGACGCTACGCTGCCTCTCTACTTTCTATGATCCTATAGTTTACTGAGACGCTACGCTGTCTCTATGCATTCTATGATCCTATAGTTTACTGAGACGCTACGCTGTCTCTCTGCATTCTATGATCCTATAGTTTACTGAGACGCTACGCTGCCTCTCTACTTTCTATGATCCTATAGTTTACTGAGACGCTACGCTGTCTCTCTGCATTCTATGATCCTATAGTTTACTGAGACGCTACGCTGTCTCTCTGCGTTCTATGATCCTATAGTTTACTGAGACGCTACGCTGCCTCTCTGCATTCTATGATCCTATAGTTTACTGAGACGCTACACTGTCTCTCTGCATTCTGCATTATATGATCCTATAGTTTACTGAGACGCTACACTCTCTCTTTATTCTATGATCCTATAGTTTACTGAGACACTACACTGTCTCTCTTCATTATATGATACTATAGTTTACTGAGATGTTACGCTGTCTCTCTTTGCATTCTATGATCCTATAGTTTACTGAGACACTACACTGTCTCTCTGCATTCTATGATCCTATAGTTTACTGAGACACTACGCTGTCTCTCTGTATTCTATGATCCTATAGTTACTGAGACACTACGCTGTCTCTCTGCATTCTATGATACTATAGTTTACTGAGACACTACGCTGTGTCTCTGCATTCGTATAGTTCAAAAGGTCCTGCAACTACTTGAACCCTAGCATCCCTATTTGTGGGGAATATTTTCAAAAAAAATAGCCAGTGTACAAGCTCACAACGAGTCACATTGTGAGATCAGCCTAACCAGACATTATCTGTTGTGTATGCATTTCTTTTACTTACCACAGAAGTTAGCCGCACGTTTGAAAGCCTCGCGAAGATCGTTCTGGCGGCTGATGTCAACATTCAGGCGAGGTGGAAAGTCAAGGACGAAAACCTATAAAAAACAAATTGTTCATCGTGAAAAACAACATCTTCTCAAACATTTGGAGGCATTTAAATGACCACGATAGAAAAAAAGTATTTGTAAGTATCAACTTACATGCTTCCAGCGTCGTAGGGCCGTATCGAGGAGCCTGCGGAAGTCGTGTCCTGCTTGGCTTACACTTTGACCTCCCAGGTCGTTGCTTGTTGCCAAAATGCAGACGATGTCCGGGACGTGTGGAACAACGGCGTGTCTCACTTCTAGCTCAACGTCTGCTGCTTTGGCACCGGGGAAGGACATCAGACCAAAGCTCAGGTCAGAGTTTGGCATGGTCACATATCCATCAACGATAGCGCGTAGATGAGATTCCCCGATGACCAGTGCAAACTGTTTCAAGAGAAGAAAAACAACAACAAAAAATCAATGCTTTATTGTGTTAACAGTCACATTTACTCCTCAAGACTTAATACACAAGCAAATAAAGATACCTTCTTGTTTGACAAGTCAGCTGGAATGAGGGACTTGTGCTGCTTTCCTGTCAGGCGTGAAATCGGCCACTGCCTGACAGAGTGCCGTCTCCCTGTACCAAAGGCTGGTAGCTAAAACAGACACAGATAAAGATGAGGTGTTGACACTACAGTTTAGGCATTTAGCAGACACTTTTAATCTAAATTGACTTACAATAAGCAGGTAATAGATCAATATAATAAGCAAGATATTGTCAGTGCATCCACAATAATATAACAATGCATAGGGATATCAATCTAGAAAAACAATAACATAAGTAGACCATGCACCTAATCAGTAAACATGTTTCTAAAACCTAAAAATGCTCCAACTTCATGTATGGTCATTGAGGGAAGGGGAGTGTTACAGTAGTGCTATGGGTTTAGGTGGAGTCTGAAGAGGTAGTTCTATGTGAGACAGGGAGTTTATTCCACAGTTTGGGGGCCAGGAGGGAGAAGAGTCTAGGACAAGTCGATTTTTGTCCTGGGGTTTTTAGCGAGGGTTCTGTCAGCATCCCTGTGTTGGCTGATCTGAGTGAACGGGTGGAGTTGTAGGGGTTGATCAGGTTTTGGAGGTGGTCTACTAAGGTGGACCACCTGTCCCTGGCAGTTAAATAAAACTTTGGGGCAGGCGTAGTTTGCTTTCAGGTTGGCCGACCGGGCAAGTGCTTGTTTGAGAGGGAACACAGCCATCTAAAAACACAACCCCAGATATCTGTCTAAACACCTGAACGTGGCCAGAGCGCTCTGCCCTCTATTCTGTGGACTGTAAAATAGGAGCACTGTGTAAGCTACAGTATAAAGTGTTGTTTTCACTGGCACTAAAATAAAAAATATAAAATAGCATACCTGTTTAGCCATGGTACTCTGGCTGGTGGCTGGTGGGGAGTTGCTGAATCGAGCCACCTGTTTGATTGAAAAAAATGATTAGAAGGTTGCATAGGAAACAGTACGGTTTTACAGTAATTTTCTCACTGAAAAGGTTTGCCTCTAAGCAAATCCATTTGTCAGCAGAAGATTCACATTACAGTATTATCTGACCACAAATAGGTCAGTGCATTATACCTTTTGCGCGGGTGAGGAGCAAGGTGTTGTAGACGCTCTCGGTTTCACATCCACCTGGACCAACGGTTGCGCATGGTTTTCCGTCTAAAAAACAAAGAAAAAAAAACAAATAAGACCAATATAACTCTGGTAAAAAGTGACAATATAGAGAACGGACATAAGATAATCATTTCATTGATAATCCCACTGTGAAGATTCAGGTGCACACATTTCTTTTACCTCGCCAGGCGGTGCTACTGAGCGGTTTCTCGCGGCTGCGGCAGCAGCGGGGGCGGCGGCGGCGGCGTGGCGTTGGGCAGCTGCTCTGGAACGCTTGTTTCCTCTGGCCATTGTTCTGGTGGTACCTGTAGACTTACAAAGACAAAACTCAAACAACAAGTGTTAGTAACACAATACAATCAATAAACTGGGTCAAAATATAATACAAATCACAGACAGAGACAAGATACAGTCACACACAGAGAGAGAGAGAGAGAGAGAGTGTGTGTGTGTGTGTGTGTGTGTGTGTGTGTGTGTGTGTGTGTGTGTGTGTGTATATATATATATATATATATATATATATATATATATGTTTGAGTATACTATGTGTTGTTTGTGACACGTAGACCAAGTATTGCAGGCAACTGCGGGCAAAGGTCAGTGGGAGTGGAGACAGACAGACAGACAGAGACAATTCAATACAATTGAGAAAGGGGGGAGGGGAGGGAGGGAGAGAGAGAGGGAGGGGGAGGGAGAGGTGGAGAATTTGAGTGTGAGTGTGTGTTTGTGTGCACGTGTGTGTGTGTGTGTGTGTGTGTGTGTGTGTGTGTGTGTGTGTGTGTGTGTGTGTGTGTGTCTAGGTGTGTATATATATATATATATGTGTGTTGTTTGTGATACACAGTCGTAGACTATTGCAGGCAACTACGGGCAAAGGTCGGTGGGAGTGGAGACAGGCAGACAGACAATTCAATTCAATTGAGAGAGGAGGGAGATGGAGAGGGAGAGGGAGAGGGAGATGGAGATGGAGATGGAGAGGGAGAGAGGGAGAGGGTGTGAGTGTGAGTGTGAGTGTGAGTGTATCTATGTGTGTGTGTTATAAGTCTGAGTATAGTATATGCTGTGATACGTAGACCAGGTATTGCAGGCAAAAGTCGGTTGGACGCTGGGAGCAAGAAATCTCTGTAGAAGCAGTATGTCTCTAGGAGTCACTGGGGGTAAAAGAAAAAAAAAGAAAACAAAATTAAATAATAGAATGATATACACAAGTTTGTGTGTGTGTATGTGAGAAAGAGACAATCTGTATGAGAAGAGAGACCCAATAATGGTATCAGCAGCAGTGTTGGTTTGTTGAATTCATCTTGTTATTGACACATCACACACCTCCAGGCAGATGCATCGATTAAAAACAATCCTTAAGTTCACAGCCTCAACAATGTTTGCAAAAGCTGTAGTGTCTCACCAGCTTGCATTAAAGGAGTAGTTCACCCCCAAAATGATTTTATTTTTTTCATTTGATTATTCACACCATGGAGACTTCAGTTCAATAATATTTTTAGCATTTTGTCGTATTCCTAAGACAAAAATGTGATTACAATAAATGTAACCCCATTTGTTCCGGATGGGGACCCAAATAGATTTGGGTCCCCATCCAGAATCAATGGGGTAAATTTACTCTAATCACATTTTTGTCTTAGGAATGTGACAAAAAACTAAATATATTATTGAATTCAAGTCTCCATGGTGTGAATAATCAATAGAAAAAAGTCATTTTGAAGGTGAACTACTCCTTTAAAATAGGAACAAGCCTGGATGAAATCACAAGGAAAATGACTGGTTTCCAATCCCCTCCATGGTAACAAAACAACAACAAGTGTAACAGTAACACTATCGCCACGGCTGGCTGGCTGGCTGGCTGTGTGTGCATGTGCGTGCGTGTGTGTGCAAGTGTGTGTGTGCGTGCGTGCGTCTACATGCAAGAACGGGAGAGAGAGGCCCTGATGCATACTGATAGCATCATTACACTCTTCAATCAACACATACACACATCCTCTAACTTGATTGGAGGATAAATAAACATACCTTTCACCTCCTAAATAGTGTCCTATCTATAATCTGTCCTTTCATCTAATGTCATAAAATCCAAATGGCACAGCTATGACTCCATTTAAATTCAAATATGACAATGTCAACCATAGTGTGACAACATGATGAACTCAACGCAGGTTTTCAATGAGGTCTTAACTGCTGTCTGAGGTTTGCATAGAAGAAGCCATCACAAATGATTCCCCCAACAAAGAGCAAATTCAACTGAGTAATAAACAATGATGATGTTAGACTCTCGTCAAAATGACTAGCCTTTCTACAGTATTAGATTGAAAAGCTGTTCCCCAATAGGGCTGCATGCTTAAATTATGGAGACACACATAAATACAAAGCCGAACTTAATGTACCAAAAGTAAAAGTAATTTTTTTGTTGTGAAAATAGCAGATCTACAAGCTTGTAGTGTGTCACATTGTAATGCATTGTGAGCTTGTAGATCTGCTATTTTCAAATAGCCTATGCATAAACTGGCTGAAGTAGTTAAATTATGTATACTCTAAAGCAGGGGTCTTCAACATTTTCAGGCCAAGGACACCTTAGCTGAGAGAGAGATGAAGGGACCCCCAGATTCCATATAGTTTCATCGTTTGACAGCCCCAGTTTTTTTACAACAAGGGTTCATATTTTAGATTGTAATAGGGAAAAGAAAAGGTGAGTGTTAAAATGTTTTCATTTGCTTCGTTCTATTGTTTTATCGTGTTTACCGTGCTAAAATGTGGGGCATGCGAACGCATGGGGGCATGCGTACAAGTGGCTAAATATGTCTTTTTAGACACAATAAGCCAGCAGTTTCTTTATTGCTATTTACATTAACACTTCTAGCCCCCATAAGTCAGATCCAACCATGAAAGGTTGCGTTGTATTTTGGAAATGGGCTTATTCTGTGTAAAATGACATATTTAGCCACTTGTACGCATGACCCCAACCACTGAAATAAGAATCTCTAAAACGATAGAAAGAAGTAAATAAAATCAATTTAACACTCATCTTTTATATTCTTTAATTACAATCTAAAATATGAACCCTTGTTGTAAAAAAACTGCTGAAAATAGCCGATCTACAAGCTCACAACGACTAGCAGAGCGAGACGTTATGAATTTGTAGATCTGCTATTTTTGGCTAAAGTTCTCAGTTCTCAGTTAGGGTTCAATTGGCTAATATAAAAAAGGAGAAAGGTTTGTATCAAACAAAGATTTGAAGGACCCCCTGTAGTAACTCTGTGGACCCCCTAGAGGTCCCGGACCCTCTGTTGAACACCCCTGAGCTAAAGTGTTCAAATAATCGTTGTGGAGTAAAAGAACAATATTTGCTTCTAAGAGGTGGAGTAGTTAACACTTAAGTTGCAATGATTTTCTCTTCAATGTCCCATGATGCCATGGTCTCCATAGACCTCCATGTAATTTATAGTGCACGGATTGTGCACGCCCATGCCTAGATGATGCACCACGTGTGTAGATGCTGTTCACAGCTTTCAAACAAAAAAATCCGCTTGGAAATCCGTTCAGGCATTCATGATTTATGAGCCATTATGTTTTCTTCAGATGTAAACAAACATGGCTGCTATGTTTGAAATAATTGGTTGGTATGGGGGTTAAACATGCAATTTCGCGATCGCGATCATGCCTAATACATTTCTGGAGGTCCAAAACATTTTTTGAAAAAAAAAAAAAAAAAAACATGGAAATTTTTTTTTTTTTTTTCAAAAAACGGCCCAAACCACACACACACAGACACACACAGACACACACACACACACACACACACACACACACACACACACACACACACTAATAAGCAGACCAACACTGATATTTAGCCTCTGCTTGGCTCCAGCTCAACAAGCACATGTCAACAGCATTAGCTACTAACAGCTATCACCAGACAAGTCTAGGCATGTCAACACACACACACACACACACACACACACACACACACACACAGACACAGACACAGACACAGACACACACACACACACACACACACACACACACACACACACACACACACACACACACACACACACACACCTGTACATAGCTAGCTTACAGCTAGCAGCTTTTAGTAGACCACATGCTATATTGCTAACACAACATGTGCTGTTAGCAGAAGTCATGTCAAGACATGTTTTGCCAATAAACTCCAAATAACTCCTAAATGATACACATCTTCTAACAAATACCCTCAACAACAAAACATATATGTCCAATATACAGTAATTATCAATCATACAAGATGGATGCCTAATATTATCACTTTTAAAGAATGGATTATCAGAGAGGCTGAAAGACAGTGTGTACTCACCAAGCTGTTAATCCAGAGTGAAGGGAAAATGGCTGCTCCCATTGAATGTCACCTCTGCTGCAAGCTACAGACACAGTGGAGAATATACAGTGCCCCCTACAGGATGGAGGATAAAATTTAGCTCTCACAAAATATCACATCTTTAACAGTTACTCTTTGGAGTTTTGAGTATTGTTACTCAAGTATGTTTTTACTTCATAATGAGTACTTTTTCAATTCACAATGAGTACTTTTACTTTTGATACTTCAAAGTACTTTTACTCTATTTTACTGAAACTTTAATGTCACATTACTCTGGCATACTTTTGCCTAGCAATGTGATTTCAACTTTAAAATGCTCACATGACTTTGGACTGTTTCTGGCCAATAGGGACAAACTGTAAATGTTGAAGCCCCGCCCCCTCTGTAAGAGGAAGTGCCCTTCACCAAACAGGAAGTGCCTCTATTTATCATGAGCCGTTTGTCGTAGAGACGTGTGGATGGCGTCATATGACTTGATTAAGAGTCCGCATACACAACTTTGGTATTTTTCCAGCCAATAGGATGGGCTGTTATTGATTAAGCCCCGCCCCCTCTGTATTCCTTTTGGCTGGGTTTCAAACAGACACTACTCCAGTTCACAGCATGGTACTGTCTTGAAACTTGGTGTCTGGACTTAAACGGCCAATAGGGACGTATTACTTAAGCCCCGCCCCCTCTAAAGCCCCGCCCCTATCTTCCTATTGGCTTAGCTTTAAACAGCTTTATCTCCAGTTTGCAGCATGGTACCGTCTCAAAACTCGCTGTGTGTACTTACATGGCAAATAGGAACTATCTGTAAATGCTTAAGCCCCGCCCCCTCTGCATTCCTATTGGCTGGGCTTTAAACAGCCATGTCTCCACTTCCCAACACGTAACTGGTCACAAACTCGGTGGGTGGTCCCACAGTCCCAACGGCTAACCGCTAATGCTAATGCTAATGCTAACAAATGCTAACAAATGCTAATGCTAACACATGCTAATGCTAACAAATGCTAATGCTAAAAATGCTAATGATAATGCTAACACATGCTAATGCTAACAAATGCTAATGCTAACACATGCTAATGCTAACTAATGCTAATGCTAATAAATGCTGATGCTAACACATGCTAATGCTAACACATGCTAATGCTAACAAATGCTAATGCTAACACATGCTAATGCTAACACATGTTAATGCTAATGCCAACACTTGCTAATGCTAAAAATGCTAATGCTAATGCTAACAAATGCTAATGCTAACACATTATAATGCTAATGCTAACAAATGCTAATGCTAACACATGCTAATGCTAATGCTAACAAATGCTAATGCTAACAAATATGCTAATGCTATGCTAACACATGCAAATGTTAACAATTGCTAACAAATGCTAAAAATGCTAATGCTAACAAATGCGAATGTTAACAAATGCCTAATTTTTAAAGGAAAAAAATCAATGATAATGTTAGTGCTAAGAAAATGCTAACACCAACTGCTATACAAGGTTGCATACACTTAGCGAGCTGCAGGCACACTTAAAATGTCTTAGACATTTTCTTTTCTAGTTAATTAAGTATGGCGGATTACAATAAGTGTTTTGCCATTGCGTTGCATGGCAGGCACACTTAATAAGTATGGCGGATTACAATAAGTGTTTTGCCATTGCTTTGCATGGCAGGCACACTTAATTACTTGTAATAGTAAGGGGAACATAAGAAAATCTGCAAAGTAAATCGTTACCAAGAAATGTCTTCACCAATGTGTTTCTAAAGGTGTGTAATAATATGTACTAAAAGGTTTAAATTCAACTCCCGGGGGAAACCTAAAAAAAAAGGATTCGTGTTTGTGTCCCATTTACTTTACAATACAGGAAAAAATACAAAAAATAAATATGCTTTAAGTACCACGTGAGGGGTCAAACTAGGGTTTTTTCATGATTCTGAATCCATTGCAAGCATTTGTTTTGCACGAAAAACATTCCGTGGGCTACAAAGGGCCCCTACAAAAAGGTGAAAAGTGATGATCCATCACTAAACCATCGTTTTGTGGGTCAGTTTTTAGCCCAAGGAATGTTTTTCGTGCAAAACAAATGCTTGCAATGGATTCAGCATCATGACAATCCCATTTCAAAAATAGCAGCTCTACGATCTGCTATTTTTCAATAGCTAAATCACAAAATAATGCATAATGAATCTAAATGGGTTAAACCATCTCCTCCTAATGTATGAAGAACATTCATGGGGCCCCGCAGTGAATCCTTATACCCAGGGCCCAAAATTTGGTGTGACACCCCTGATGTCACCATTTGGCCGACTCAGAAAGTCTGACAGAGATGTGGAACTCTTGAAGGGGCACTTGATCTCAAGGAGCTGTGTTGCATCAATAATCCCATCTGGGCTGGCTCCCAACCAAGGATGTTCAGGGTGCACAACCAGGACTCTCCTCCCCACAACTTGCTTTCCAGAAGCACAATTCTCGTTATCTTTGCCGTGTTTTGTTGCTGCATTGCCAGTGAAAGTTGGGTACAAATGCTAATTTAAAAATGTCTTTGGATCCGTGGTTTGTCTTTTGGGGACTTGTTTTGCTGTGCTGTTAGACGCAGCTTCCTCTCATCATGCCACAGTTGTGAAGCACTTTGTGTTTTTTGTTTCTCCATCAGTGTACACTCTTGTGCCTATCCCGAACTAGTTCGGGATAATTTGGGCCGTATTAACGTCCTGAGTGCCTATCCCGAACTAGTTCGGGATATAATTTTTTTTTAAGTTACTTTTTTTTTTGAACCCCACTATATTCTGTTTACACGGCCCGCGAGAGCGTCGCGCCGCCGATATTTACCATCCACTCCAATGCAATCCAGGATCTTTAGAGCTCATTTTCTCTGTTCCAAGCATATCCATGAGGTGTGCAAGGTTTAATCATGGCTAAATCGCCGAAAATAGGTCTTCTAAAATGCTTGGTAGCCAATAGCTAACTTCAAGCTAACTTCATCCTGTTCCTGTAAATGAACAGAGGAAAGTGTTCTGGTGCATCATGGCTGCGCAGGGCTTGTGCATGTAACAGTGTATCTTTATGATGAATTATTTGGCCACTGGGCGCCCTCTAGTGGTGAAAGCTGGCACTGATAGGGTTAACACTGCTGGTTTAAAAAAATAACCCAACCATAACCCAGCTGCTGAGTCACTATGAGACCGTCCCAGCATTGGAGTGAAGATCATTAATGCTGACATAATGTAGTTGGATGGATGGATCGGTACCCTTGCTAGTGTCACCCTGGGATTCTGGAGGTGCACGTCCAGTTGTCTAATTTCCTTCCAAAACATTCAACTGTAGGAAATTGAATTACATTGAATTTTTTCTGTAATATTTCTTACCACAAACTCATAGATGCTTACAGAGACAAGAAAGTTTTTCACCTTTTTCCCCCCTTTTTTCCCTTATTTTTTGTGTTTTATAACACTTTATTATTCATTTCCTGTTTCAGAAAAAGGCAAGTGTGGCAACAATAATCCAAATCTTCCACGCAGGGTTATTTGAGGTAAAAAACTCTCAACTCAGCTATGTAGGTCATCATCATGTGGCAATGTGGCTATAAGGGTGATGATGCATATAGGCTACAATAGCATATTCCTTTAATTTTGTGTATTTTTCTTCAAAATATTAAAATAAACATAGGCCACTTAGAAAAGGTACCCGTGTGTGTGTGTGTGTGTGTGTGTGTGTGTGTGTGTGTGTGTATATATATATATATATATATATATATATATATATATATATATATATATATATATATATATATATATTCGTTGTGAGCTTGTAGAACGTTTATTTTTGAAGATACAAAATATAGAATAAGGTTAATGTATTTGTATTCTATTTATAATGATCTAATGATCTAAATCTACAAAGTGGTAACAAACATTTTGAAATATTTGTAATAAATAGTACAATATTTGGCTGTGAAATGCAGTATTAAATATTGAAAAATGGACAAGTAAAGTAAAATATATTCCTCTAAATGGTGCTCAATTATGCTACAGCACTTTTATAAATTGACTTACCAGTTGTTACTTAGTAGTAGTAGTTACTTTCCACTACTGGTAGTTGTACTGTGTGGCTCTGTCCAAACCCTCTTCAGAACCACCTTGGTGTTCCTGGTGTTGTTGGGGTCCTGGATCAGTTCAGAAGTCCAGGTGAAACTGCAGCTGCAGCATCCTGTGTGAGAAAATGTTGATGTTTGTAAATTAAGTTACTTTCCATCATACATTTGATTTAAGTGTTTTTTTATACTAATTAAGGATTTTATTAAACTCTATTCAAAACATATTGCAGAGTCCATCTTTATGTTGTCACTGATCACATGACGCCACAATCAATCCTCCAGTTCTAGGCAACACAGAAGGGGGGGGGGGGGGGGATTTTAAGGTTTATTAATGACATAGTTCAATGTTGAAAATGAGTGGTATTCTCCTTTAAAAGTGCAATGTAAATCAACATTAATCCCAGAGTCAACAAACAACATTGAACCGAAACGACCTAACGTTTCGAATTAGCCTTTACCAGGTAAGGTCTAAAACAAAGTGTCGGTTTTAATTGTGTAGGAATAAATAGTTCTATGACTATAAATATCAAGTTATTGTGCATTGATAGTCTTGCCAAGTACAATGTTTTTTACCTCAAAATGTATTATAGCCTTTAGATACTTACTCTTTGTCGGTGTGTCAGATTTTCCACTTGATGGATTTTGATTGGTTGTGATTCCGTTGGTGATATCACCAACGGAATCACAACCAATCAAAATCAATGCTGGTAGTATCAATTGTTGTGTAGTGTGAAACCTTGATATCGTAAGGAGCTCCTCTGTAACCTTAAAAACAAATAAAATACATTTAGTGCATACGTTTATTACGTTCCCCCCACCCCCCCTCTTTTCCCCCTTTTCTATGTAATTTTTAAGATAGGCCTGTATGGTCATGCTAAAGTATGTATGGTTGCAAGCATAATAAGTTGATTTTACCGATTAGCATTTCAATGAGTAGGCCGGAACATGTTTTGATAAATCTGATGTTTGCGGAAAAAATACACTCCATTCCACATTGACATGGTAGAATTGGCTTATCAGTTGATTCTATACACTTAATGTATCATGTAATAAACAAAATAAATATAGTATAATTTTTAATTATCAAGGAAGTATGTGGTTCAACTTACTCTCAGTTCTCATTATGTTGATCAATTTTACCGAAGTTCCTTCGTTTGCAGCTTTAAGTAATTGTGTCCGTTTATACATTGCAAAACAAACTCCTGGTATGTAGTCCTTAAAAATATAAAATATCCTTTCTTGTTTTTTGACAACAGGATCTCTGTAACATGGCGTGGAAAGCGGATAGAGAGAGATTGGGTGCGGGGGGTTTCGGGGGGCGAGCCCTGCATTGTTTGGCTCTGGGGCCCGTGGCCACTGGCTGATCATACCTGACCAAGACCCCCCTTTGGAACCTACAGAAGAAGATGATTAGTTGGATGCAGAAGATGAGGAGGAGAAGGGGTGGGGGTGGGGTGCAAAAGTAACTGAGCATGAATGACGGTGACTGTGAAGGAGTATAAATACAACCATTGATTGGCTAAGTAGGCTGAGATGGGGGCGGGATTTGATCAGTGAGCAGGTGAGCTCTGGAGGATTGATATTAAGATGTGATTTGGGGGATTGTTGGTGGGAGGAGATTGTTTCCCTGTGTGGTCTTTCCTCCAGAACCTACGTTGAACCAACTACATTTCTTGGAAGCCTCTGGGACTTTCACTTTCTTCTTGGAGGCAGTGGCCCTTTTTTGCCACTAAGCATCTCTGAGGGGGAGAAATAAAGATTCTGACACACCAATACTCTGACACACCAATACATTGTCTAAAGAGTCAATAAATCATCCACACATTAAATGTTTGTCATGATGAGTATTCAATTTGTAACTATACAGTACCTGTTTTAACCATATAAACCCACCAGACATTATTTTTTATTTTTTTATTTTTTTACTAATGAATTGCATTTATTTGATCATGACATTTTAAATGTTAACAAATTACCACACAAAATAATCAACAATAAAACAACAGTACAGCTGTAGGGGAGAACAGGGTAAGATTAACCACTTTTTGCTTATGTTGCCCTGGAAGCAAGAAAAAGTGAGATGGCAGTAAATTCAAAACATCTAGATATATTTCAGGATGTCTGCTATCATTTGACATTATAATTAAGTGTCTATGACAAAGGACCATAAAAATATGACTTATTAAAAAAAGTGGTCATGTGGTTCAACTTGCCCCAGGTGCGGGGTAAGTTGATCCATATTCTAAGCTTTAACAGTTTAAACTTGAAACTTGAACAAAAGAATGTATTTACTTATCAGAAATATTTTAATAACACATTTCCCTTTTGAAAATAGTCTTATTTCCTTTCTTACAGTTATTTAAACTGTAAGAAAAGCTATTAAAACCAATTAAATAAAGTTTGTTATTCAGAACCTTTTAATATTTGCAATTATTAATATAATATTAAAAACATCTCTTAAATTAGTGTATTCATCTAAATGAAAGATCATTCAGCATAATTTGAGTTGAAAAGACCTAATAAAAAATATGAATGGTGATTCACATAGTTCAACTTACCCCAAGGCATATGGTTCATCTTGCCCCATGGCCACCATTTTGACAAAACCTGGCTAGCTTAAGGCTTAAGGCTCATATTTAGCTAAATGATTCACATAGTTTTATACATTGAGATATCACCAACATGCATGATATATACCGTATTGGACCGAATATAGGACGATATTTTATTCTACTAAACATATCCTCAAAATAGAGAGTCGTCCTATAATTGGGGCTTAGACTTTTCACAGGGGAGATACGTTATGTATCTTTCAGGACCTTTCCCTGCTCTCCTCACAGCCCCCGCGAGCTACTGCAGTCATGTAGTGTACCATAATTACCGTACACTACATGACTGATGCGCAGCGAACGTTGAACCTCGGCTCATTTCACCTCCCGTTTGGCAAAGTCGGATGGCTTTAGCATTGGACTTACCGGGCCGCGTGCGTGTGCGTTGTTCTCGCGACCATTGGCGTGGATGACGGGCGCATATGTGATCTTTAGCGTGGAAGTTTAATCCCAACAGCAACTGAAGCTATGCAAGCTAACGCTGGCTGCAGCCAATGGTTCCTGTTTACTTTACAATGAACCGTTGCATCTGAATGATGAAACGTGCCGCAAAGCTTGATGGGAAATGTAGTGTTTTTATTGTGCTTTTAGTTTTCACAGTCTGAATTGTGAATGTTGTTTTTGAATAAAAGTTGACTTTGATGGTTAATGCAATACAATACGCATAATGTTATCTCTGTATGAGCTTTTCTATAATCATTTTACAATAATAACGTTTTTCTTAATAAATAATATAATATAATATAATATAATATAATATAATATAATATAATATATTTAGTCTTCAACATATTTTTTTCCCAAAATGATAATTGAAAAATAGGGGTCGTCTTATAATCAGAGTCGTACTATATTCGGGCCAATACGGGTAAGTTTAGACCTGGGTAGATTTGCTTTAACATAAACATCATTATACCGCAAAAGTTAAAAATGTACTTCGACCAGCAAAAAACACTTTTTGGGGTAGAAATATGCTTTCCACTTTGCCCATGTGTCTGTAAACTCCACAGCCAGGTGGAAATGATGTTTGTGTTCTTATTCTAAGGTCAAATGTCAACTCACTTGTATAGTTTTAAAGATAAAGGGGGTGGTTCATCTTACCCCTGTTGGCAGAGTAGGTTCACCGCTCTATACTTGTACCAGAAACTTTGAAGTGAAATAGACACACGGAGACAACAGCTATGTGCTGGAACTCAGCTCACACAGAACTGAATGGCGTTTATTTAGTCAGCCTTTTTGTAGTCACCAGCAAGCACTTCCGGGGTAACACTTCCGGTTCAGCACTTCACAATAAGATCACGACATCACAATAATAAATAGTCCATAATATATACAGTTTAGATCATACCTCAACACCCCCACTTGATCTAACATTGGATTATTTATTTACTTTTCTCTCTTTTTTTTTTTTTTTTCTCTTTTTCTCACCCATAGTGACATTACATACTGTAGCTTCAAACAATCAGAGATCACCTCAAATCAAAATGAGCACTCTTTTCCTTAGCTAGGTTTCGCTTCCATGTGGGAACTGTATACATGTCGTAAATGTATATGTCCTTGGACTAAGCGCCACACAAGACAAAATAAAAAAGAATGCAAATGAGAGGGGGAAAATCCCATCTATTTTACAAAGTATGAACACTTATTCACATTAAAAGATCCCAAAGAAAGGTCTCATAAATTCTTACATGTTCCAGAGCTTCTTCCTGGATGAGTTTCATGCAAGCGTTCCCAATCTAAAAGTAATGACGATGTGACATAACTTGAGAAAAACAAACACGTTTTCTTTCAGAATTTCGAAATGAAATACAATTCCTTTACTCACAGTCGAATCCATGCATTCTCGTAACCCTAGGCTACGGAATTCTCTCCGGGTGAGGCATGTGTCCCCTTCCTTAACAATGATCTCCTCCAATGGCTGGTCAGTGTCCAGGATGTAGTCAAGCTGCAGTATTTATCGGGAACAGCATTTAGTACAAGATTGGTGTTTGCCTAAAAAGGACAGAAACCGTACTTGTGCATAGGAGTTTACCAGTTGTTGTTGGACATGGTTCAGGTCTTGCTCCCAAGGACGCCCATCGGAGTCTACATTTTTCTCGCCCACCAGCTTGTAAGGGACTACAGGGGATTGAGTTGGACCTACAAGTGAAATGTAAAAAAAGAGTGACATACGTTGTTTGTTAAAGGTACAGTGCACAGCAGGGAATTTTCCACAGGTGCACTGGAGGCTCCCGTGTCAGATTCCGGTGCCGGCAGAGCAGAGTTATTTTCAGAATCTACAAAATTAGCAGATTATTCTTTTGGAAGGAGAGGTGGCATGTTTAGCCCTGGGGCCTGAGGAGCTGTATCTGTACTAATGTCTGGGCCTTTGCCCGGTCGTGTTACTGGAGGAATGGGGGGGAGAGGAGAAATAACAGAAGTTGGGACCCGAACAGTAGAACTAGGGTTAGGTTTAGGGTTAGGATCAGAACCAGGCATACGGTTAGGGTTAGAATTAGGCCTAGCAAATTATGCTCTCAAATTTGAAAGAAGAGGTGGCATATAAACTGGAGCCTGGGAAACAACCTGGTCAATAGGCCGCACCGGTGGAATCTGCGGTGTTGGAAGAAGAGGGCGGACACTCGTGGCCAAATGCGGCCGTTCCTTATTCCTCTGGGGGCCTACATGGGACTGGGAAGGTTTAGCACTACGGTGGGCTCTCTGTATGTAGTTGGTACAACGTAGGTTCGGGAGGAAAGACCCTACATGGAACCAATCTCCTCCCACGAACAATATCCTAATCACACCCTGTTATCCTCCAGAGCTCACCTGCTCGCTGATCACAACCCTCCCCTATCTCCGCCTACCTAGCCAATCAACGGTTGTACTTATACTCCTTCACAACTGCAACCATTCATGCTCAGTTCCTCATGGCATCCGAGGAAGAGGACCTCTTCGCCATTTCACCGGAGGACGAGACTCCGACACCGAATGAAGAGGCGGCTCCTACCAACGAGCCGGACCAGGACCTCTCCTCCTCCCTCGCTCAGACCCCCGCCGAATTCCGCCAGCATCCTCCAACAACTTCAGCAACTCTGACCACCGCAACTCCAACTCCCACCACTCCTTTTCCCGCACCCAGCCGCCGGTCGAGAACATCCCACCGATCTGCCATTTCTCCCACCCCATACACTCGGCACCGCCGCTCAACAACCAGGTCAGTCGAGCAGTCTAGATCGTCTATCTCTGACTGGACCGTAACCGGCCTTCAGAACGCACTTCGTGCAAAAAACATCCTTTTCTCGAGAGCTGCTAACACACACACACACACACACACACACACACACACACACACACACACACACACACACACACACACTCCCGTTAATGTGGCATAGTGAGGTCCGAGCCACAGACCCACAGACCGAGGACCAGCAGTTCTGATTCATATATGAACATAGAAGAGGTCATTCTGGACACTAGGGGCTCTATTATGATCCAGGTCTTATGCCTTATGCCTTAACTTCTTTGCCTTTTTTACTATGTAGACATATTGTTTTTAATATTTCAAATAGCTGATCTGCAAGCTCACAGCGTGCAGATGTAGATCAGCATTTGAAGTATTTAAAAATGTTTTTCAAAATAGTAAAAAAAAGGCAAAGAAGTTAAGGCATAAGGCATAAGACCTGGATCATAATAGAGCCCTAAGGGTCACCCTTATCCCATACACTAACTTAGATTTGCTGAAAACCCACTTTTGAGAAAAAGGTTTTTAACAGGTGGAGTGAGGTCCGAGTCAAAAGACCTACAGAGGACCAGCAGTTCTGATTCATATAGCTAATGAGTGGCTGTATTTCACTTGTTATATTAGTTAGAGTTAAGATTTCTTTGAATATACGTTTGGCATAATTTCTATATATAAAAACATTTGTTTTGACAACAAAATTATATCTGATGCAATAGTTACTAATATAAGTTATGACAAGTTATCAAATCCAGTGCTGGTCCCAAGTAATGTTATTTACAAAATAAAACAAAGTATTGAGATAAAGTGTAATTATAGACCAAAGTACTGCATCTATAGACCTGTAAGCCATGTCTTTTGCTCAACTTGAATAAAAACATTTCATTTGAACTTGCTCTGCTTGTGTTTGTTCCCCTCTTGTGTAGATACAGTGTAAGCAGATTCAACGTACCATACTCACACCTTTGGGATGGAGCCTTCTGTGGGTTTAGCGTTTAAGCCAGTTATTTGTATAAGGGCTCAATGCTCAGCAGTGGGACAAATTGAATATAAAAAGTAAAATGCAAGGGAAGTTCAAACGAGAGATACCAAACAAAAATTGGAGCACCTTTTACTTGCGTCTTCAGAGCCAAATGTTGAATTTTACTATAAGTTACTATACCCTGGCAAGGCCTCCCAGAACCGGCATCTATTGTGATGGAGCCAGATAAATGTAAACAAAATGTAAACACACACTAATGTACATGCAAGTTACAGACAGAGGTGGAAAGACACAGATGTAAAGAGCTTTAATTTTTTATTTTATCTTCACATGAAAAATTATGAGAACCACTGACATAGTAGTCTCTCAAGAACAGACTAACTGAGCTCCAGTTAAGTGAAAAGGACCTTTTCTTTGACGATGGCTGGCCAGATTGCTGACATAGAAACATTGGGTTTTTCAAAAAATCTTAGAAGGATTCAAAAGACACTTATAGAATCGGGTCAAAATTAAAATTTTCACGATTTTTCAAAAATAGCAGATCTACAAGCTCGCAGCGCGGCACACTGTGCCGCGCTGTGAGCTTGTATATCTGCTATTTTTTTTATATTTAAAGCATAAAATATTGCGTCATATTGTGTTCAGGCCTAAATGGGTTAAGGGGATATTCCACTTAAAAAAAACCTTTTGGTCATTTTATCGTCTAATCAGGCTTTTATGAACACCATCAACAGATTTTAATTTGCTTCATTCAATATTTTGATATTTGATGTACATTTTACCAGGCCCTCCAGGCCCATGGCCTCTCCACATACACACCCATGGTAACTTCAAACTCCATTTTAACCATGATAGATTCTGGTGACCCATACTACCCTCCTAATACGTGAGCGGGCCATGTTTTTTCGATAACTTTTTTCATATAATTTAAATCTTTTCCATTTTCCCAAAGAATTATTAAAAATAAATGAAAAACTTTATAGAAAAAACACGGCCTGCTCACGTATTAGGAGTGTAGTATGAGTCACCAGAATAATGGGTGTTTCTGATGAATCTATCATGGTTAAAATAGAGTTTGAAGTTACAATGGGTGTGTATGTGGAGCGGCTCTGGATCAAGCCTCCTGATAACATTTACATCAAATTTGAACTGGTGTAGCTCATGCCCTGTTTCAGGTACAGCAATGAAACCTGTATACACTTATGCGTCTCCTCTCATGCCGAACAACTTTTACGCTCTGACTTTTGACCTCTGACCTTTACTTCTCCCACAATTTTGAATTATATGAAAAACAGTAAAAATGTATCTCCTCCTGGGATTTTCGCGTAACGTGCGCGAAACTTTTTTTACATGAACTTTGGACCAATACGGTCTGAGAAGTTAGGCGGATTTTCTTTAAAGCGAAACATTATTTTTTAATAATTCACTCAATGTTGCAGTTATATGCAAATTATTCTTCTGCCTCTAAATCATACATGCAAAGTGACACGTTCATGGCATTTGGCAAATATGTAGAGGGTTAGTCCAAATATCACTGAAAGCAATCTTACTCCAATTGGCCAAAGGGGGGCGCTATACGAAGCGTTTGAAAACTCAAACTTTAAAGGGGCATAAGTCATGTCTCGTTTTGTTTAAAGACATGCAACTTGGTTACACGCGTGCCTTGACTCAAGCGGAAGCCATCCGTGTCTTTGTTAAGTAAGCTCCGTCCTTAGATTTTCCGCCATTTTGAGCAGTTTGTAAAACACTTAAACCCGCTTTTATTACGGAACTTTCGCGTCACGTGCACGGAACTTTTTTTACATGAACTTTGGACCAACATCTAAAGATCTGTCAGATCGGATTTTTTAAAAATTGAAACATGCATTTTTAATAATTCAATCAATATTGCAAGTTGTATGCAAATTATTCTCCTGCCTCTAAAACATACATGCAAAGTAAAATTTTCATGATGAACTACTGTAGAGGGTTAGTCCAAACATCGCTGAAACCAATCTTACCCCAATTGGCCAAAGGGGGGCACTATATCATTTTGAAAGAAGGCGTCAAGTACATTACATGAAACTTTTTCTTTTTTCTTTTCTTTTTAAAAAAAATGACAGGTCCATTATGTGTGGCTGCCGTAGTGTAGTGGTCAGTGCCTGTGCCTGGTATACGGATGGTTGTCAGTTCAAACCCCACATCGGGTTGAGTTGATGTTAACATCCTGGATGCCCATGGTATGTGCATATGTCAAACTCTTTAATGTTGACACGTCTGATCTAACTCCAGATCACGTTCATGTTTAAAATGAGCCCCATAACTATTGTAGATTTACATGAAACTTTTTATTTTGTATTTTCTTTAAAAAAAGAAAATGACAGGTCCATTACGTGTGACTGCCGTAGTCTAGTGGTCAGTGCCTGTGCCTGGTATACGGATGGTTGTCAGTTCAAATCCCACCTCGGGTTGTGTTGATGTTAACATCCTGGATGCCCATGGTATGTGCATATGTCAAACTCTTTAATGTTGACACGTCTGATCTAACTCCAGATCACGTTCATGTTTAAAATGAGCCCCACAACTACTGTAGATTTACATGAAACTTTTTCTTTTTTCTTTTTTTTTTTTTTTAAATGACAGGTTCATAATGTGTGACTGCCGTAGTGTAGTGGTCAGTGCCTGTGCCTCGTATACGGATGGTTGGCAGTTCAAACCCCACGTCGGGTTGAGTTGATGTTAACATCCTAGATGCCCATGGCATGTGCATATGTCAAACTCTTTAATGTTGACACGTCTGATCTAACTCCAGATCACAGATCACGTTCATATTTAAAATGAGCCCTTCTCTACCGGCTGTTTTTTTCTGTTTTGAGTAAAAGAAAATATGATCACTCGAAAATGTCAGAAATACTCAGATTACATTTACTCAGATTGATTTCACCCCAAGCCTCCAAAATATAAAAAATAAATCAATAAAATCAAGGCACTCAGCCTACATAGAACTTTTTTTTTTAAACAAACATGGTTAACAGATCCTGTGGCTGCCTAGTGTAGTGGTCAGGGCATATGCCTTTCATGCAGAAGGTCGTTGGATCGAATCCCGCTTGGGGTTTATATAAGCATAATACCATGACATTTGGTAGACTTTACAGTTTGGTTCCTTGAACAATGTCTGATATGGAGCCTTCCTATAAATGTCCCCCAACCCCCCTTGATGCGTATTTTAATATCCGCCATTACTAAATAATGTATTTTGCATCATAAATCCTGAAACAAGCATTATAATACAAACTGTCATGTCTACACCTATGTTGTGATTTTCAAGGATTGCAATGATATCATGTACCAGCTCCAGTGGCCTAGTGGTTTGAGTGTCTGCCCTGAGACTAGGAGATACGGGTTCAAACCTGGGTCGCGTCATACCAAAGATTCTAAAAAATGGGACCCAGTGCCTCCCTGCTTGAAACTCAGCATCAAGGGTTGGATTGGGGGTAACTCCCTGCAACATACTAGCGTCATGTCCAGGGGGTGTACTTGTACATCAAGCTGCCTTACGCTACAGAAACAGGAGATAGGCTCCTGCCCTATGAGATTCATAGCCTGGCCGATTCATATGGTCTTCATAGCTCAGCAAGGCTTACTATGTACATCATCAAACTGTCCAGGTGCATAGTATCACAGTTTTTTTATGTCTGTTGCATATAGGCCTACAGTCTTTTGCATACATGTTGTGTAGAGGCCAATTTGTGCTTTTACCTATAACCACCGATTAGTGTAAAACTTTGTATGCACACTTCCCAGAGGCCAAGGAAAAACCTGTGCCCTGCATTTTTCACATCTGCCATTTATAGCGCCACCAGAAGGCCGACTTACAGTATGTAAAACACATTCTTCGATATTACTCCTTCAGATTTTATCCGAAAATCACACAAATCAGTACACAGTATCTCTACAGTGATGTAATCATGACAGATTTGTCAGATATCATATTCTATCTAATTGGCTAACATTGAATTCCAGGTTTGCAGGATTGCTCCTTTTTGAACAAAATGTCTCAAATCATGAACGTAGCCTGCTATGTGTGTGAGATTGTGCACACACATTCCCACTAGGCCAAGGAACAGATGCCACCCTTCTCACATTGGCCTCTTATAGCGCCACCAGCGGGTCAACTTTAGCAAAACCCATTTTTGGAACAAAATGCCTCAAATCCCGCATGCAGCGTACGATTGCCGTGAAAGGCCCAAGAACGCGTGGCACCCTTTTCACTTTGGCCTATTATAGAGTCACCACTAGGCCAAAAAAAACCTACCTGACCTGCCGGAGTCCTGTTCGGAAGAACACTGCTTCTAGTTTTTCTTTGATGTCTTCTTTGCTTTCCCTTGATGCCTTTTTGCTTTCCTGCTTTTTATGCCTTGGCCACTTTATCGCTGCTTGCAGCTATATTTATTATTATTATTACTACCCTTATTATTACCATTATTATTATTATTATTAACTTTTTTCTATAGGCTATTTTACACACCACAATAGGTTATTAAGGCTGTCTAAAGACAGTGGTTCAGCCATTGTCATGTCAAGTAGTAGGCTTACTGTAGTTGATGGAACTACTATTACTGTTACTATGGCTGCTATTTTATATACATATACATATGTCTGCAATAGAACACATTCTTTATACAGCTATTCTATGGCTATACTGTTGACGTTTCTATTTTATTTTATTATTATTGTTATTATTATTACCCCTATCGTTAAATCGGTCCACGAAGCCGAGGTCCTAGGGCTGGTGTACACGACAAATTTCCAAACCCCGCTGTGTGTTCCCTGGGGGCGTGAAAAATAAGGGGGTGGGCTCTACATGTCCTTTGGGACCCCATCTACGTATGGACACCACTTGTTCGCCCATCCGTCTTACGGATGCTTTTTTATTCCATTTTATTTGTTTTAGGGTCCTATCTTGCAGTTCAAGCCTATTTCCACAGGGTGGCAGGCTACTTTCCCAACCTACTGGAGGTGAACATGCAGGGGCGTCAATTGGGTATGGCAAGCTATGGCAGCTGCCATACCTTGGCTACAGGGGGGAAATAATTAAATGTACTTTTCATCGTGCCTGTTGCTAAGGTATGGCAACATGATTGGTGTCTTGCAAGACACCAGTCATGTTGCCATACCTTAGCCTTTCCTGAACTGACGCCGCTGTGAACATGTGTACACAGCCAGCATATTACTCAATGCCAAACTTTGCACACACACTCCTTGCCTGCCAATCCACAACCTCCACCCCTCCAGGGACCCCCAGGGCTTATCTCCCGATTAGGACACTTTCCAGCATAGTGACATGCAGAACAAACTGTCCATATAGTATGGTTTACATAAAAGTCAGTTGTCTTTCACACACACACACACACACACACACACACACACATATATATATATATATATACACATATATATATATATATATATATATATATATATATATATATATATATATATTTCATTTATTTATTTCATAAATATTTTTCATCACAATTGGGTTTGTGGGGAGCCATCCCTGCTTCAAGCTGTCACAGCACGGCACCAACACTTCAAACTAGTTAAAAAACCCAATACAGCAGATCTACAAGCACCTCACAGATCTACAAGCACCTCGCACATGCCAGGGACAGAGTAGGTTGGCCTGCATAAGCCTTGCTGTCAACACACTATACTACACCACTCAGGCCACCAAGCCAGGTGTGGTCAATTAGTGCCTTCTTTTGATCAGTGGCTTCTGCTTGATGAGTGGCACCAGTCTGTCTTTGTTCCCTGGTCAGTCAAGTTCACTGGGAGAGAATGTTTCAGATCAGTGCAAGTGTATTTGTTTTCCATTTGGACTTACTGTGTTTTGTTGGTACAGTATGCGTGCGACTAACTAATATTTCTGATAATTCCAATTTGTTTGTTGTTTAATTAGCCGGATTGTGAATGCCCTGCATTTTTCTTTCATCTTTAGAACCACACGTGTGTAACAAAACAGAGTGGTGATCATTTGGTGTGGGTGAAGAGAAGAAAAACATTTCATTAAAGGAGTAGTTCACCCCCAAAGTGACTTTTTTTCTATTGAACTCAAGTCTCCATGGCGTGAGTAATACATTGAAAAAATAAGTCATTTTGGGGGTGAACTACTCCTTGAATGTCAGTTTTGTGGTGTTTTGACTGGACACCCTGAGGATATTGCCAGATAGACAGACAGACAGACAGACAGACAGACAGACAGACAGACAGACAGACAGACAGACAGACAGACAGAGAATTGTAGGCCTTGCATTTATTTGACTTGGTTCCAACAGATGGCGAAAATAGCTAATCTTCAAGCTCACAATGCCTCACTGTTTGGACAAAGAGTTGAGGCGTTACATTTTGTAAAACACGGCCTTGTGAAAATAGCAGATCTACATGCTCACAACACCTCACAACGCAGGGCGGCGTGAGCATGTAGATCTGATATTTTCACAATTTCTGCCCCTAATATTTAATTTATCATTTTAAAAGTATTAAAAAGTCCTTAAATTGTCTCTTTAGAAATGTGCAGATAGCCTCTGTATACTGTTGAGTGGAAAAACAATGTTTCACATTAAGCTAAACATTTGGGACCACCCAAGATCATTTGGAGACCCCTCTAGGGGTCCCATAGTTGAACCACTGACTTATAAGGGGAGTATGGAGACCCCTCTAGGGGTCCCATAGTTGAACCACTGACTTATAAGGGGAGTATATGAGGCTGGATCCGTCTGGAACACTGCACTAGGCTCTCGCCAGCTCTGTAGCTCTCCACACTTGAACAGTTGTGTCCTTAAATTCAATTATAATAATTAACCCCTGTATATACGGGCAATAGTTTTACATGACTTTGTGTACACAGCCAATAGTTTTACATAAACATGTCTAGGCTTTAGTACTGTACTGCCTCGTATAGCCCAACAGAGCCCAGCACAGAACAGCACAGCCCACCAGAGCCCAATACAGCCCCCCAGAGCCCAACAGAGTCCAGCAAACCTAAGTCCAGCCCAGCCGAGTAGGAGTATAGACCGGGGAAAGGGGGTAGTTAGATGACTCCACCAGGCCATTACTGTCCAGATCTGGCTTGAATAGGCCATACTAGGGTAGACAGGACTGCACCAGACAACACCAGGCTGCTCCAGCCTGGTGGGACACTCAGAGACTTTGTAAACGCCTGTGTACATTTCCCATAGATTATATGGGACTTGAACACTTGCTCCTGCCCTTCGTGTACACAATCTGTGCCGTGTCCCCTCAGAGGGACATTGTGGGCCCCCCGACCTCACTTTGAGAACCGGCCATGGACCACTTGATAAGCCCACAGTGTCCCTCTGAGGGTCCCCCGACCTCACTTTGAGAACCGACCATGGACCACTTGATAAGCCCACAGTGTCCCTCTGAGGGTTCATGTAAAACTACTGGTGACTTTGTACACGCCTGTGTACATTTCCCATAGATTCTATGGGACTTGAACACTTGCTCCTGCCCTTCGTGTACACGGTCTGTGCCGTGTCCCCTCAGAGGGACACTGTGGGCCCCCGACCTCACTTTGAGAACCGACCATGGACCACTTGATAAGCCCACAGTGTCCCTCTGAGGGTCCCCCGACCTCACTTTGAGGACCGACCATGGACCACTTGATAAGCCCACAGTGTCCCTCTGAGGGTCCCCGACCTCACTTTGAGAACCGACCATGGACCACTTGATAAGCCCACAGTGTCCCTCTGAGGGTTCATGTAAAACTACTGGTGACTTTGTACACGCCTGTGTACATTTCCCATAGATTCTATGGGACTTGAACACTTGCTCCTGCCCTTCGTGTACACGGTCTGTGCCGTGTCCCCTCAGAGGGACACTGTGGGCCCCCCGACCTCACTTTGAGAACCGGCCATGGACCACTTGATAAGCCCACAGTGTCCCTCTGAGGGTTCATGTAAAACTTAAAACTAATGCCCGTGTACACAGTGGTTAATCGCATGTGCAAGGATCTACAGAGCTGGCTGGAGCAGCCTGGTGGAGTCTGGTGCAGTCCTGTCTACCCTGGTCTGGCCTATTCAAGCCAGATCTGGACAGTAATGGCCTGGTGGAGTCATCTAACTACCCCCTTTCCCCGGTCTATACTCCTACTCGGCAGGACTGGGCTGGACTTAGGTTTGCTGGACTCTGTTGGGCTCTGGGGGGCTGTATTGGGCTCTGGTGGGCTGTGCTGTTCTGTGCTGGGCTCTGTTGGGCTATACGAGGCAGTACAGTACTAAAGCCTAGACATGTTCATGTAAAACTATTGGCCGTGTACACAAAGTCATGTAAAACTATTGCCTGTGTACACAGTGGCTTTTTCCTTGACCTTTCGAGTTAGGAGTGTCGTAGAGACACGAGACCGGGTTTGTTGGATTCAGCGTCAAAAAGTAAGTCAGAATAAGTGTCTTTTATCCGAAAGAATGTGTAATCGTGTTGGTTCAAAGTGTCGGAGAGACACGAAACCCATTCCATCGGATCAGGCATCCTTCAAATATGAAAAGTGTTTCCTGCGTAAAACAAACAGATTTTTTTAGATTTTTTTATTGATTTTAAGGACAAAAATCCGGGTTTCGGTGTCTTTTTCGCAATCGTAAAGGGTTCAAAGTGTCGGAGAGACACGAAACCCATTCCATCAGATCGGGCATGCTTTAAATATGAAACGTGTGTCCTGCCTGAAACAAAACATATTTTTTTGATTTTTTTATTCATTTTAAGGACAAAGGGCCTGTTTTGACGCCTAAAACGACCCTTTTCCTTGACCTTTCGAGTTAGGAGTGCCGTGTACACAGGATCTACAGAGCTGGCTGGAGCATGGAGCAGCCTGGTGGAGTCTGGTGCAGTCATCTAACTACCCCCCTTCCCTGGTCTATACTCCTATTGGGCAGGACTGGGCTGGACTTAGGTTTGCTGGAGTCTATTGGGCTCTGGTAGGCTGTATTGGGCTCTGGTGGGCCGTGTTGTGCTGTGATGGGCTCTGTTGGGCTACACGAGACAGTACAGTACTAAAGCCTGAACATGTTCATGTAAAACTATTGGCTGTGTACACAAAGTCATGTAAAACTATTGCCCGTATATACAGGGGTTAATTATTATAATTGAATTTAAGGACACAACTGTTCAAGTGTGGAGAGCTACAGAGCTGGCGAGAGCCTAGTGCAGTGTTCCAGACGGATCCAGCCTCATATACTCCCCTTATAAGTCAGTGGTTCAACTATGGGACCCCTAGAGGGGTCTCCATACTCCCCTTATAAGTCAGTGGTTCAACTATGGGACCCCTAGAGGGGTCTCCAAATGATCTTGGGTGGTCCCAAATGTTTAGCTTAATGTGAAACATTGTTTTTCCACTCAACAGTATACAGAGGCTATCTGCACATTTCTAAAGAGACAATTTAAGGACTTTTTAATACTTTTAAAATGATAAATTAAATATTAGGGGCAGAAATTGTGAAAATATCAGATCTACATGCTCACGCCGCCCTGCGTTGTGAGGTGTTGTGAGCATGTAGATCTGCTATTTTCACAAGGCCGTGTTTTACAAAATGTAACGCCTCAACTCTTTGTCCAAACAGTGAGGCATTGTGAGCTTGAAGATTAGCTATTTTCGCCATCTGTTGGAACCAAGTCAAATAAATGCAAGGCCTACAATTCTCTGTCTGTCTGTCTGTCTGTCTGTCTGTCTGTCTGTCTGTCTGTCTGTCTGTCTGTCTGTCTGTCTATCTGGCAATATCCTCAGGGTGTCCAGTCAAAACACCACAAAACTGACATTCAAGGAGTAGTTCACCCCCAAAATGACTTATTTTTTCAATGTATTACTCACGCCATGGAGACTTGAGTTCAATAGAAAAAAAGTCACTTTGGGGGTGAACTACTCCTTTAATGAAATGTTTTTCTTCTCTTCACCCACACCAAATGATCACCACTCTGTTTTGTTACACACGTGTGGTTCTAAAGATGAAAGAAAAATGCAGGGCATTCACAATCCGGCTAATTAAACAACAAACAAATTGGAATTATCAGAAATATTAGTTAGTCGCACGCATACTGTACCAACAAAACACAGTAAGTCCAAATGGAAAACAAATACACTTGCACTGATCTGAAACATTCTCTCCCAGTGAACTTGACTGACCAGGGAACAAAGACAGACTGGTGCCACTCATCAAGCAGAAGCCACTGATCAAAAGAAGGCACTAATTGACCACACCTGGCTTGGTGGCCTGAGTGGTGTAGTATAGTGTGTTGACAGCAAGGCTTATGCAGGCCAACCTACTCTGTCCCTGGCATGTGCGAGGTGCTTGTAGATCTGTGAGGTGCTTGTAGATCTGCTGTATTGGGTTTTTTAACTAGTTTGAAGTGTTGGTGCCATGCTGTGACAGCTTGAAGCAGGGATGGCTCCCCACAAACCCAATTGTGATGAAAAATATTTATGAAATAAATAAATGAAATATATATATATATATATATATATATATATATATATATATATATATATATGTATATATATATATGTGTGTGTGTGTGTGTGTGTGTGTGTGTGTGTGTGTGTGTGTGTGTGTGTGTGTGTGTGTGTGTGTGTGTGTGTGAAAGACAACTGACTTTTATGTAAACCATACTATATGGACAGTTTGTTCTGCATGTCACTATGCTGGAAAGTGTCCTAATCGGGAGATAAGCCCTGGGGGTCCCTGGAGGGGTGGAGGTTGTGGATTGGCAGGCAAGGAGTGTGTGTGCAAAGTTTGGCATTGAGTAATATGCTGGCTGTGTACACATGTTCACAGCGGCGTCAGTTCAGGAAAGGCTAAGGTATGGCAACATGACTGGTGTCTTGCAAGACACCAATCATGTTGCCATACCTTAGCAACAGGCACGATGAAAAGTACATTTAATTATTTCCCCCCTGTAGCCAAGGTATGGATAAGCCCACAGTGTCCCTCTGAGGGTCCCCCGACCTCACTTTGAGAACCACCACGGACCACTTGATAAGCCCACAGTGTCCCTCTGAGGGTTCATGTAAAACTACTGGTCGTGGACACCACCTAGGGCCTGTGTACATATGGCTCTCTGCTGCCCCCCATTAAGAAACTATAGACGGCACAGACCGTGTACACGAAGGGCAGGAGCAAGTGGTCAAGTCCCATAGAATCTATGGGAAATGTACGAAGTCGTGTACAAAGTCACCGGTTGGTCCACGAGCCATAGTTTTTTCCATTGTAGCTCCCTACAGTGTACACGACTTTGATTATCATCATCATCATCATCATCATCATCATCCCTTATCTTAGTTTTTCTTATTATTATTATCACCTCGATCACAACATTGCATTTTGCTTCTTGTCCCTGTAGAGTAGTGACAATAAGACCTTGCTTCTCTTTATTCTTAAACCTCACATCAACAATTTGCGCTGTTGAATGCAACTACATTGAACGTGAATGCGCGTTCGCGTCTACTGCATACATGAACGCGCAGCATGGAGTTACAGACAGACAGAGGCAGGGTGGCTGTGCTGGCGAAACAAACACAAACATGCTTAAAACATTTCTTTCAATCGATCAATTACCTTTTCTAGACGGTCGGAACTAAAGACTCATGTACCATACTACACATCTCTCCCGGGACTGTATTCTTTTTTTAATACGACACAGAAAAAGGCTTTCACGGAAAGGGTCCTTTTGCTGCCTGCAGACAGAGCAGCGAGCGGAGAGGGGGAGAGGCTATGGGGAAGAGTAGCTCTGGTCCACAGCGTAGCGTGGGGACTGGGGTGGGGAGAGGTGACGACAATCGATGCTCACGCTGTCACAAGTTCCAACCGGAGATCATAGCCGTTGGATCATCATAACATGGCTATTGTCGGATGTTTTCAGTTGTGTGACATTTTCACAGTATGACGTGAATGCGTCTCTAGGCAACGTGAATAATTTCTAATTTCAAAACTTTTCCAGGAATTTCATGACAGTAGGAATCCTGCTTACCCCGTGCATCACCGTCTCTACGTCCTTTAGGTACAGTCTTCTGAGGTTGAGTCAGGTGAACAGCTACGGTTGAGTCAGGTGAGGCCAGGCGAGGCTCTCCATCTGATAAGAAAGCATATTAGTACAGAGAAATCAGTACTCCGTAGTCTGTCTGTGTACGATGGGACAATATGAACATTTCATATCACGATTATTGTGACCAAAGAATAAGCTTGAGACGTGTTGTGAGCTTGTAAATTGTCCATTTTATCCCCAATATCCCCAACTAGCTTGGTCATTTATGGCACTTCCGTGACCACGAGAGCAAAGGTCCGTTTCTCAATGGATTTTTCATCTAGGAAGGTTATTGAATTTTTTTGCCAGGGTGTTTTTTTTTTAAATGGCCGGGAAAATGTTTGACAGCCAGGGTAATATTTAGTCTCATTCACTTACTATACACTACAATAAAGGAAAATTACTCTCAATAGAATCTGCTTTAAGTGGGATGTGAGGGGTCAAACTAGGGGTTTTTAATTATTCTGAATCCATTGCAAGCATTTCATGCTTTGCATGAAAAACATTCCTTGGGCTAAAAATGGACCACAAAAGACTGAAAAGTGATGACTCATCACTAAAACATAGATTTTTTTGGCCGTTTTTAGCCCAAGGAATGTTTTTCGTCCAAAACAAATGCTTGCTTGCAATTGAAATATCAATCTAGAAAAATAACAAGCACCTAGTCAGTAAAGAACATTACCTATGAATGCCATCACTGTTTTCTTCTTTTTATCTTTCATTTTTTTATTTACATATCTACTGCATAGTACTGTGTTCTATTCGTCTGTCATTCAATGTTATATGAGATACTTAAATGGTTTCCTGTGGAAATAAGCTTAGTCTTTCTCCTTTTAGTAGACCTTGTACCAGTGAACTGTACCGTCATGAAACTGTACCTTTTCCTATGCAAACTTCATAAAAGATAGATTTTTAGTGCTCTAGCAGTCTCAACCATCTTCATTTCAAGAACCCCCAGATTGACATACATTATAGGCTACGGACCCCCATTTAATGGCATTTCTATCTCTTGGACCCCAATTTATACTGTAAAATCACTGTTAATTTAACTGAGATGTGTACAAATTATTTGTACACTGAGTTACATACACACAAGGGGTCCATTTGGTTCCTAACTATCATTTAGCTGAGGACCCCCTGGAACTCCCTGTGTTTATTATTGTAAAACTATAAAATATTTCTTATTATATATCATAAAATTATAAAAATATTCCAATGAAAGCATTGATATTCAAATGGGATTATAGAGGGGAGCTGCTTGACAGTCCTATTGTGTACAGCTTTGATGCACAGGTTATTTTTTTGTAAATCACTCTGGGTTAAGAGTGTCTACTAAATGCCTAAATTGTACTATATTTATGGACCACAGTACTGCATCTATAGACCATCTATACAATATAGTGTACGTTATACAAATTATACTATCCTTTTCCGTACCTGAGGCCGTGAATCCAATGAATTCTTCCTCATCACTGTCATCCTCAAAGAGTTGGTCCATGGCTTGAGTATGACCACATTCCTCATCACTGTCATCCTCAAAGAGTTGGTCCATGGCTTGAGTATGACCACATTCCTCATCACTGTCATCCTTAAAGAGTTGGTCCATGGCTTGAGTATGACCACATTGGAGAGAGGAAAATAGAACAATGAAATGTATCAATGCGTGTCCTAAATGTAGCCAAACACATACAGTATCCCTAGTGACGTAACATAACTATAATGTATAATAAATATTTTATATTGATGTGTCACTTAAAAGTTGAAATGGCACACTGAATATGAAGATAAAAACATGGCACTTTATGTCTAAAAGTTTGCCGACCCCTGTGCTATGAGCTTAGGTGGAGTCTGAAGAGGTGAGTCTTCAGGTCATGGCGGAAGCTAGGGAGTGACACATTTATACTCACCATTATCACTTGTTACAGGTTGGCTTTCAGCGGCTGTCGTCCTGATTTTGGTGTCTCTCGGACCCTTGGTTGAGCTGGTGTCACCTATAAAAAATTTCACATTAGGTCACATTAGATTTAAGTTAGGTCACATTAGATTTAAGTTAAATCATATGCATTACTTGTGCAGAGGTGGGGTAAAGCAGCTTCAATTCACTCTCTATGGAAGTGACATGTTTTTGAAGAACCAACTTGCTTTAAAGGTTGCCCTTACCCCTTGAAGCAGCCTTTTTGCTTCTTCAAAAACATGTTACTCCCCACTCCCCCCTTAATTTTTTCAGAGGCCTTAAGACAGGGAATTTAAAGTACAATAAAAACATACCAAAGACAGAGTCAATAGTCTTCAGTGTCTTCCCGTTCAGTTTCTCTGTTCCTTTCTCCATTGCAAACAGAAGCTTGCAAATCTTGGCCACCTGAAATGTTTTGTCAGTCTGCCGATAAAACTGCTGGTGGACGTCCATTCTATGACCCATGAAGCGTGCCAATTGCTCCAGTTCTCGATCGTTAAGGTCCAGAATCTGGCATAAAGTAGCAACATGCTTTCTCAGGTTTGTTGATGTCAGTAGATCTTGATTGGTTGGCTTTGGCACACATTCCTTTCTAAGTTCTCTAAGGCAGTCACACCCTCGAATGGGGTTCACACTATCCACCTTGGCGAACACATAGGGATTACGGTCAAGTACGCCAACTTCTCTTCGTATTCCAATCAGGCGATCAATAGAACTTTTCATGCGATGAAGAAGTAGAATAGGTACTTTTTTACCTTTCTTTCCACGTGTCACTACATGCGTCAGCCTTTTGCACATTTGTTGTTCCACTGTTGATAGTGTTTGATATATGTCCTTATTCACAGGGCAGGTGTCTACCTTTTGATACGTCTCCAATTCTAACAGTGACGCTTCTCCTTCACGCCTCTTGTTGAACACTATGATTTGTGCGAGAAGGCTCTTAGCCAACTTATAGTATGCCCTGGAGCTCACAGACTGACTCAACTCATCCAACGCTTCAACTTCCATTTTTCTCATGTAGTTCTGCAAATTAACAACATCCTTTGTCAAAGGTACACTCTCGTCTTTGTTCCATCTCCGTTGTTCTATTGTGCTATGAGCATTAATTGACACATACGTGGACCAAGATTTATCTAGCAATTCTTTAAACTTCTTTGCCTTCTTCTCAGTCAAAAAATCTGATGTCATCATACTATGTCCAATCCAGGCTTCTGTGGCTTCTTTGAGAGCAAATCCAATTTTGACCGCTGTACTTGGCTTTTCATATTCACCTGTGCTTGCATTGTAGCGTCCCACGTTCTTGACAGCATTAATAACTAGCTCAAATTTGGCTGGATCACATAAATCTTTAAGACTCTTGACATTTTTATTAATCTCCTTGGCACCCAAGACAAACCGTCCAAGTATTCTCATCTTTTGAGCTATATATTTATGTTGAGATTTTTCACGGCCCTTTTTAGCAAATAATGCAGTGCCAAATTGAAGGATCATGTCATCATACCTAATCTGAGAGTTTACATCATCTTGAAGCATAGTATGAATGAGCCCTTTAACTCCCTCTGATGTCTCCTTCAGTGGAATAAGATGTGAGGAAGCTTTTTGTACTCTTGTTCTTTTCCCCTTCTCCTTTTTCTCCTTTCGAACTCTACACATCTGCTCATGTCTCCACAGTTCCTTTCTTTTGAACATGGCATAACAGAGTTGACATGGGAGGTAATCTTTTACATCAGCCTTCTTAGAGAGTCGTTTCCATGTTACAATATCACCTTTTCCTTCTTCTAAGACCGTACGATTATGCTCCCAGTCACCCCTATTGCGAATTGATTCCAAAAGTACTTTCCTTTTTGAAGATTTAACTGGATAACTTAAGGCATGGGCGACTTCAATTTCCTTGATGTGTTTTCTTTCTAGGTGTCTTGCCATCTTCAAATTCGATTTTTGGCAATATAGACAGTAATGGGCTTTGTCCCAGGCCCTTTTTTCGCCAGCAATTCTTTTGCTTGTGTTGACAGTAACACAGCGTCTCTCTCGTGTGCTGTGTTTAGATGACTTATACTTTGATGGTGGGACGGGAGATTCTTCTGGGAACACATCAGCCTCACTGGACGAGTGGCGGTGGCGTTTCGCTGGGGGAGATTGTTCTGGGAACACATCAGACTCGATGGACGAGTGGCGTTGGCGTTTCGCTCTTATGCTGTGTTTAGATGACTTATACTTTGATGGTTGGAGGGGAGATTGTTCTGGGAACAAATCAGACTCGATGGACGAGTGGCGTTTCGCTCGTACGCTGTGTTTAGATGACTTATACTTTGATGATTGTTCTGGGAACACATCAGACTCGATGGACGAGTGGCGTTGGCGTTTCGCTCGTACGCTGTGTTTAGATGACTTATACTTTGATGGTTGGAGGGGAGATTGTTCTGGGAACACATCAGACTCGATGGACGAGTGGCGTTGGCGTTTCGCTCGTACGCTGTGTTTAGATGACTTATACTTTGATGGTTGGAGGGGAGATTGTTCTGGGAACAAATCAGACTCGATGGACGAGTGGCGTTTCGCTCGTACGCTGTGTTTAGATGACTTATACTTTGATGATTGTTCTGGGAACACATCAGACTCGATGGACGAGTGGCGTTGGCGTTTCGCTCGTACGCTGTGTTTAGATGACTTATACTTTGATGGTTGGAGGGGAGATTGTTCTGGGAACACATCAGACTCGATGGACGAGTGGCGTTTCGCTCGTACGCTGTGTTTAGATGACTTATACTTTGATGGTTGGACTGGAGATTGTTCTGGGAACACATCAGACTCGATGGACGAGTGACTGGCTGTTTCTGAAGGAAAGTATTCTTTATCATTCTGGTCAGATACACTGGAAGTCTCTGACATCTCTTCTGTCTCTGTCTCTTCAGCTAGGTCCGGGGCAATAGCCTATTCACAAACAGAGCAGAACCCCCCCACCCACAGAAAAAGGTTAAGCCAAATCTCCTTTTTAAATTGTGCACATAGATTACTGGTGAATTTGTGTGGCGTGTACTGTATATGATTTCGCTGGGGATCCCCTGGAACTCCCAAGGATATCTGAGGGTCTGTTGACCCTACTTTGAGAACCAACTATTTCAAGATTCCAATTAAAAAAATAACAAAACTGAATTCAGGATTCCAATTCAAAAGAAGCAAAAATAGCCGATCTACAAGCTCAAAACGCATTGCAGTGCGATGCATTTTGAGCTTGTAGATCTGCTATTTTTTGCCTCTTTTGTATGAGATACTATTTTTTGCTTCTTTTGTATGAGATACTAGAATTACTAAGTAGCTTGGACGTAGCAATATGCAATGTGGCCCTCTGAAGTGAAGGTGGAGATATAGTGGCCCTCGCCATCATCAAAGTTGCCCACCCCTGATCTAAATAATACTACGCTTATTTCTATGCTATTTGTTTTGAGATTATAGAATATCCTACATCAACACGGGGGGTGGAGCGGTTTATTTCTATTGTGGGGGGAAATGCATGAATCATGACTGTGTAAAGAGATTGTAAAGGCACATGCCACATACCTGTGTAAAGGCACATTCCTGTGCAGGCCTCATCTGACTTGTAGAGGGGTGTTGGTCATTTGGGGACATTTCTCTCTCTTCAGCTAGGTCCGGGGCAATAACCTATTCACAAACAGAGCAGAACCCCCCCACCCACAGAAAAAGGTTAAGCCAAATCTCCTTTTTAAATTGTGCACATAGATTACTTGTGAATTTGTGTGGCGTGTACTGTATATGATTTCGCTGGGGATCCCCTGGAACTCCCAAGGATATCTGAGGGTCTGTTGACCCTACTTTGAGAACCAATTATTTCAAGATTCCAATTAAAAAAATAACAAAACTGAATTCAGGATTCCAATTCAAAAGAAGCAAAAATAGCCGATCTACAAGCTCAAAACGCATTGCAGTGCGATGCATTTTGAGCTTGTAGATCTGCTATTTTTTGCTTCTTTTGTATGAGATACTAGAATTACTAAGTAGCTCGGACGTAGCAATATGCAATGTGGCCCTCTGAAGTGAAGGTGGAGATATAGTGGCCCTCGCCATCATCAAAGTTGCCCACCCCTGATCTAAATAATACTACGCTTATTTCTATGCTATTTGTTTTGAGATTATAGAATATCCTACATCAACACGGGGGGTGGATCGGTTTATTTCCATTGTGGGGGGAAATGCATGAATCATGGCTGTGTAAAGAGATTGTAAAGGCACATGCCACATACCTGTGTAAAGGCACATTCCTGTGCTGGCCTCATCTTTTCCTGGAACAAACAAGAAAGAGAATGTTGAATATTAATTCATGTTATTTTAAGAAACAGTTCCAATGAAATCACAGGACAAGTTATTGTATAACTCAACAGTAACATTTTACTACAGCTTTTCATATTATGAATTGACATTTCAGATACAGAGATACTGAAGAAATGACACTTACAATATACAGTACAACATACAATGTAAAGTAGTCAGTGTACAGCTTGGATAACAACTTGTCCAAGGATGAACGTTCGTGACAAATCAGAAAATACATGTTTCCATTTTTTCTGAAGCCAATATCGTGGTAATCTTTGAATATTAGTTTTTCGTTATCTCAACTTCTAGATTACATAATATCTTGATTCTAGTGGCTAAATCTACATTTTTAGAGTCAGGTAGTCTAATGGTGGTAATGGAAAATGTTTACAAATTATCAATGGTTGGGTTATAGTCCTTAATGTTTGGTTTCTAATTAGTAGGTAGGCCATCTGACCAGCTGACCATGACACTAATGAAGTAGCCTAATGATGAGTTTTAAATGTTTGATAAATACACAGTGCTGTCAAACAAGTCTATGGAGCTATCTATGGCATCTATTAAGATTTAATTTGCAACAGAATTTTGATACAATATGTAGTGGGGGTCCTGCTTCATCTCCCTTAGCTAAGGGGTCCTTGACTTGAAACATCTTCTTGCCTGCAGTACCTGCCTGGCAAACAGCCAGTAGCCACAAATCACAATATAAAAATAGAAATGATTGCCCAGGATATTTCATCAGCTGCTATAGTAACAAAGACAACAATTATTATTATTATAATTATAATTAATAAAAATGTGTTTAAAATGGGACGTTGGTTTGTCTGTACTCTGGAGCCCTGCAGCAGTGTTCACTGTTCAGCATGTAGGTTAGCTGCACCTCCCCCACTCCTCACTCCTAATTTTTTCTGAAACTTGGCAGCCCTGGTCAATGTTAATGACACAAATGAAGGCTCGATCTGTTCCATTCTGTGCAGTGCTCAGAACGTGAAGGCCCAACGTCATTTTTTACATTGTAGCCCAGGCACGTTCGCATTAGGGTGACCATATTCTGAATCCCCAAAAAGAGGACACTCTACCACGCACGCAGGCACGCATGCACGCTTATTAGCCCAAAATAATCATATTTAAACAAGAGACCCCTCCACCCTTACGAGCACAAACAGTTGAGGCATTACATTTTGTATAACATGGTTCTATTGAGAAAATAGCAGATCTACATGCTTGGTAGATCGGCTATTTTCACAATTTCTGCCTCTAATATTTGTTTAATTTGCCATTTTAGAGGTACTCATACTGTTGAGTGAGAATACAATGTCGCACAGTAAGTTAATCATCTGGGGACCCCTCAAAATAATTTGGGGACCCCCCCTGGGTCCCGACCCACAGGTTGAGAACCACTGCCCTATACCACTAATATTATTAGTTAGTTATGTATTTATTTTTGAGGGGGTTCCAAATTGACCCTTTGCAGATCCACTGATTTAAAGTGCTCTTGACTCCTGTATGAACGTTCAGCTTTGTATTACAAAGAAACTAAATAAAATAGAGTAAAGTGGGGGAAAAGGCCCCCCTTGGCCTTAACACATCGGGTGCCCACGTGGTGTCTACAAGTACATTTCTTTGATGTCGCTGGAGGCCCACGACGCGTTTGACGAGTTGTACAGTAAACTATACTGTACTGTAGCTACTGCACTTGGCTACCGCGGTGATGAAGCAAACTCCATTTCCCAACATGCAGCGCGCAATTACGTCATCCGGACGCGCTGTGTGTCTCGTTGACTTCCTGTTTATCGGCTGCACAGAAATGCTCTGTTTCTCCTAATCTAGCTTTTAAATCACTTTCATTTCAAAACGGCAGCCTCTTCTACCGGCCGTCACACAAACAATGTGGCTCAGAATTGATAAAAAACGGTCCTGACTGAAAGAGAAGATTTTCGCGAAATAAACAGGACATACTCCGATTACATTTACTCGGATTACTTTTCTCGCCAGTACTCTGGCCGGTAGGTAAAATGACGCGTTGCCATGGGCACCAGCAACACACACACGTCATACATCCGGGCACTCGATGTGTTAAGGATAATGTCTATTTTATGACCAATTAAAATACATTTTGATATAAATTCAGTATGTGTTAGCAATGCTTTACCCAATACACTTATATGGGCACCATGTTGAAACATTAGTTACATTTGATGTTATAGTACAAAAAGAAAAACATGTAAAAAGGGCCTATTGCCCCACTACTGGGGTAATAGGCCCCCCTCTATGGGGTAAAAGGCCCCCCTCTATGTAGTTGAGCAGAATAGGTGCTACAATCATGAAAATTGACATGAGCATTTCCATGGGTCACTTGACAAGAAAACTTGTCAGAGGAATTTGAATTTCAAGATGGTGGCCATTTTTCAAGATGGCCTGTCACCTTAGTGGAACAGAATATGTGATATAATGGTTCATTTGGTGATACAAGTATGAAAATTGCCATGAGAAGTCTCTGTGGGTTACTTGACAATAAGCCAACCACAGCTACTTGAAATTTCAATATGGCAGCCATTTTTCAAGATGGCCACCACCTTAGTGGAGCACTAAATAAACCATTATATCACTTAACTGCTCCACAAGGTGTCGGCCATCTTGAAAAAATTCTGCCATCTTGAAATTTCAAGTAGCTGTGGGTGGGTAATTGTCAAGTGGCCCACAGAGACTCCTCATGCCAATTTTCATGCTTGTATCTGCAAAGTAACCCATTATATCACATAACTGCTCCACTAAGGTGTCGGCCATCTTGAAAATGGCCATCATCTTGAAATTTCAAATTTTAAAAGTGACCCATGGAGACAGCTAATGCCAATTTTCACACTTGTATCATTAACTGAACGATTCTGACAAAAATAAGCAGTTATTCTCTCCATGGGGCAAAAAGCCTCCGGGGGCTTCTTACCCCACACGAGAGGGGGGCCTATTACCCCAACTCGGTCATTGCAAAAAGTGTCATCTTAAATCTTAAACCTTTTTATTTTTTTAAGTTGATAATTTATAATAAGGCCTTCCTAATGATATACAAAAAATAAGTGAAGATGTTCAACTTATTTATACAGAGATTGCAACATTTTAAGTATGACAAATAATTAGATCAATGTATCTTAAATGTGTTTGAGCAAGACAATTATGACCTGGATTAGGTGAAACAATTAAATATTGTATCCATGAAGAGCTAAGGATGCCAGGAATGTGCTGAAATCAAATACATTGCCACCTTGTTGTTCTGTAGTAAAATACAGCTGGGGGGCTTATTACCCAAGGGGGGCCTTTTCCCCCACTCTACCCTATCTCTATTGGTTTCTTCAAACCACCATATCTTCAGCTTTACAAGGTTGTACAACATATTCTGTCAATTTAGTTAGCAGAAGAGCTCTCACCTCGCACAGACTGTCTTGTACTGCAGTGTCTAAATACCTTTAGTTGTGATGGAATGGACACAGAAGTGCCAGCTTTTAATGCAGACTGCAGAGTGAACGCTCTGCTTCTCATTTGGTCACCAAGATGAAAACACTGGCACTTTTCGTGCATTTCATCAGTGTAAACCGGCATTAATTGCGCTGGCAGTGCTATCGTTCGGCTGAATCGGCTCTGCGCAGCGCAAGCTGCCGAGCTCTGCTCTGAATCTGGTCTGAACGAGGGAGGGAGGGAGGGAGGGATCGCAGCGGAGACAGCAGAGTAGTATGAATAATACATGTTCCGGGGTTTGGGGTGGAAATACGTCTTTCACGGCGTGTTTACAAACGAACCACTGAACGTGCATTGTAAATGCCCATGATTTAACGCTGATATGCGCGAAACCCCGGACATTTGAAGGAATCTATAAAAACCCCCCCGGACAGGCCGGACAGCCCCCTAAAAGAGGACATGTCCGGGCAAAAGAGGACGTATGGTCACCCTAGTTCACATATAGACATCAAAGTGGGCTTGAGCCCCTGCCCTTTATCCTCTGTTAGAAAGTGTCCTTTCCAGACCCGGGGAGACCCGCGTTGGGGTCCATTTGGTTACATCAACCCCAACGCGGTTCCATTTGTACACTGGCTGTGTTACATAGCATACTTGTAAGGGACATGTATAGTTCTTCATGTATCTCATCTCTGTTAAAGCATGGGCACTCAATAGGCAGTCAATGTGAACAGTTGGTTGGTGAATAAAAAGTTTGTTTGGTCATTTACACACTTTTTCAATTGCACACTTATTATTTTACCCATCTGTAGCCACAAGCAACTTACCTGAAGCAGTGAAAATCTTCGCTCACATTCATTGTGGTGCTGTCGATATTTATTCATTCTTTCTTCAAATCTTTTCTTTTTGCGTTTGCTCTCCATCTCTTCTCGCCTCGCTGTAGCCTGCACTGCTGCAACGCTGATTGCGCACACGTGCTCTGATTAGTGGTGATGGTTTGGGGGAACCCGGGGAAGGGGGGAGGGGCGGGTATACAGCACTGCACTGGCTGCAGGTAGAATGCAGTTGAAATGTGGCCTCTCCCATAGCCTATGACTTTTACTTCATTTAAGCAATCTTAAATGATGCCATGCAAACTGGTCAAACATTCGCCAAATCATCAAATAATACACAGGAAAAAGGCAGATATTGTGAAAATAGCAGATCTACAAGCTCACAACACCTAGCAAAGCGAGGCATTGTAAGCTTTTAGATGTTTTACAATGTTATCTTTGGCACTGGTTCTCAACCTGTGGGCCGGGACCCCCAGGGGGGTCCCCACATTATTTTGGGGGGTCCCCAAATATGCAACATTGTTTTCTCACTCAACAGTAAACAAACCAACATAACGTTTAAGTGTATAGAGGGTATCTGCACATTTCTAAAGTTTTTTTAGGACTTTTTAATTCCTCTAAAATGACAAATTAAACATTGGACAAATTGCCAAACATTAGAAGCAGAAATTGTGAAAATAGCTGATCTTAGAACCATTTTATACAAAATATAATGCCTCAACTCCTAGTGCTCGTCAGGGTGGGGTGGGTCCCCAGTTAAAATATGATTATTTGGGGGGTCACGGCCTGAAAAGGTTGAGAACCACTGATCTATGACAGTGGTTCTCAACCTGTGGTAGGGACCCCTCTAGGGGGTCCTCAAATTGATTTTGGGGGTCCTAACATGTTAAACTTTATCTTAACATTGTTTTGTCACTCAACTTAGTAAACAGATCAACATACAGTATAGTTGTGGTATGTCTAAACTGACAAATTAAGGACTTTTTAGTACCTCTGGTCAAACATTAGCCAAATTGTCAATTATTAGAGGCAGCAATGTGAAAATAGCTCACAAGCATGTAGATTTGCAAGCAAGCAAGCAAGCAGACTGAGTCAAACTAATGTAATGCCAACTCCTACAATTCAAAGTACTTGTGCATGATGGGGGATCCCCAGTTGAAATGTGATTATTTTGGGGGTCAAGGCCTGAAAAGGTTGAGAACCGAGAACTGAAAATGTGTTGCCTCACCTCCTAAATTTCAAGTGTTAACACATTCCCCGCCATTTAACAATACCTTCGTACTCTATGGTGCCTCTGGTCTCCATAGACTTCCATGTAATTCATAGTGCACGGATCATGCACACCCATGCCTAGATAATGCACCACGTGTGTCCACATTGCTCACAGCTTTCAAACAAAAAAATCCGAATGGAAATCCGTTCAGGCATTCATGAGATACAAGCCATTATGTTTTCCTAAAATGTAAACAAAGATGGCTGCCATGTTTGATAGATGGGGTTGCTATGGGGGTTAAACATGCAATTTCGCGATTTCTATCATGCCTACTACATTTTTTGGGGTCCAAAATTTTTTTTGATTTTTTTTTTTTTTTTTTTCAAAATGGCGGAAATTCTCGGGACTATCGGGCCTGGCAGGGAAAGACATTAAAATAATCTCGGGACTATCGGGCCTGGCATGCAATGAGTTAAGTGTAGGTCTACAACAAGTGGCTCTCAACCTTTTTCAGGCAAATTATCAAATAATCATATTTGACCTAGCGACCCCGATATGACCTCCATTCCACAGAAAATTATTGTGAAAAAAGCAAATCTACAAGGTAACAACGCCTCGTGTTGCGAGGCATTGGGCACAGGGTGGCTTTGAGTTGACGTTGTCTGAATGCACAGATCTGATTGACAGATCCGATCTGATCACTTGCAAATGCTGTATGAACGGTCGGGCTAAATGATTAAATCTGATTTGGCTCTATGTGACTGCAGTGTAAACCCGGCCTTAGTATGTGTAGGATTGGATGGTCAGGGTGTTTTTTGTGGCCTTTAAATAGCTAACCAAGGAGCACATGCAAGTAAGAAGGATGACTAGGCACTGCATCAGGCAATCGGAACTACAGTAGAGGCATACAGACTGACACTATGGGAGCATTGCATCGGACTGGACTAACAATTCTGATGCCCTCTAAAGCAAGGGCCGGAGTAGATTGTCCTTTCTGAGTTGGCTGTGGTCCTTCAGTGCATGTAACAATGTGATGCTGATGTTCTATCAGTCTGTAATGGCTTGCTCTCTCTTCTTTGCAAATGCACGGGGGGGGGGGGGGTTACATAATTGCCCAGGACATAAGCAACATTAACAGGTTGGTCAGGAAAGCCAGTTCCATAGTGGGCTACCCTGGACAGGGTTGAGGAGTACTTCAAGTACATCAGGCTTGTCATCCAACCACTCACAAATAGCAAAACACATCACATTTAAAGCACAATTAAAGAGTGTGCTTAGTTGTACTCTTGTAGGCTGGTTTGCTCTTAGATATTGTCATTATTTATCTATCAGTCAGACAGTAGACGGAAACTTCGGTTCCTTTCTACTCCTACATACTCAGGCAGAAAATGAAAATAAAAACATCAATGTGTTCAGCTTATACAATGTTCATCTTATACAATGTAACTAAGTATTTGTCAATGCACATGTGAGGAAAAGAATAAGTAACAGGAACTGGCATCCCTGAAACCACTGGTGCTTATGAAATGGAATAATATTCAGGGGAGGAAAATAATGTCAAAAAGGCCAAACAAATCCAAGTCCAGGCACTCTTTTTATCGTTTGCAGGTGACCACATTCCTTCTTGTTGCCTTACTGTTGATACCCTCTCGATATCTTGTCTTACACGCTGCTGCATGTCCATAGATAATCTCATATTCACCTAAGTCTCTGTATTATAAATAAAATATTCATTCATTCATCTCTACAATCTCATCATTGGCTAAATTGCCCACCCCCCGCTCTTGTGTGAATGGCGTGAATAATGTCCTTCACCCAAATGATACGTCACAATGGCGAGCAAGAACAATAAGAAGGATACCATACACCTTCAGTGTTGACAGTGGATACTACATTTAGTCATATGGCGAGGCAGATGTCACCATGATTTCCTATGGCAGCCATCTCTGGAAAGGGTGTGATACACATGCTCAGTGATTAAACTCATGGTTTGCCCTGTTGGTGTAATGGGGTGTATCAGGTGGTTACTGATGATAATGTTCAAGCTATACAGGTGAGGCGTAATGTTGATAAGGAGGATACTTCAAATAAAATAAAATCATGATTCAGCATGCTGTGCATGCCAATAAAGGAGCTTAGGGGTGTGGTGGGTTGGGGTGTGGTGGGTTGATTTTCCAATCCTGAGTATGAGCAGAATGACAGTGATACTAACTGAAATTAAGAGAGCCAATGTGTCTCATGCCCCATTGCCCCCCGTTTTGTAGCCTACCTGTGGCAGCCAAAAACCTGAATACTCAGAGGGCGTTGTTGCTCTGTTTAAACATGACATTTACAATGATGTTACTGTAATTGATCAGCTCAAGAAAAAAATGGTTCCAACTTCAGAGTACCACTATCTGTCTCCCCCTATTTCTCTAATGTAAACTTTTCTGAAATCCACGCAAACAGGATAACACCTTTAGATATGTGGTGGTGGGTGATATGAACACTATGTGTGGAGACAAGAGTTGCTTGAAGGTAGCATTGACATGTACTATAAACCTGTTGACGTAAATATAAACTATAATGGAAAGCGTATTAGTCAAGTTTGCAAAGATAACCTGTTGGTTGTGAATAACCCACATACCATGTCTTACAACTTTCCTACTCTTCCCTCCACAAGAGAGGACTATAATGTCAACAGGACACTTCGACCCTATCACAATGGCAGAAGTACAAAATGTGATTGACCAACAGCTAAAGGCTGGAAAAGGAGCAGGACCTGATGGTGTGAGCCCAGGTGTGTTGAAACTTCTGCCAGATGAATGGGTGATGTTTCAATGTACACTCAAGAACTCCATATTTATAACTTGCCATCCAATGAACTGGGCCCCTGCTAGATTGATCATGTTATTCAAGAAGGGTAACCGACTTGATTGTGACAACTACCAGGGCATAAGTGTGATCAATATTCAGGCCCGCCGATAGGGGGGGGTAAAGGGTACTTTTGACCCCCCTCCCGGGAGGGGAGGGGGGGGGCCCCTGTGATGGGGGGCCCACGGGGGGGGGGCCGCGGCCGCGGGTAGGGGCCCTCGGGCCCCCTGCGCGTCGCAAACTTCTTCTAGTCTGCTCTGCATTGCGCAGCGTAGCCAGGGAGAGAGAGAGAGAGAGAGAGAGAGAGAGAGGGGGGGGGGAGGTATGGCCCCTTCAGTAGCCAATCACAGGCTTCAAAGCCACACAGGCTGCAGCGGCAATCAGAGAAAATCACACAGCTGCTTGCACGCTGATGATGACAAGACAGCACTCAACAACAGAACAGCCAACAGACAGACCTGTCCGTGCCCTGCTCCCTGAACAAAATGAAGCCACAAAAACACAAGTCTGGTTCTCAAAAGAGACAAAGGCAAAAGCAAAAACTGAAGGATGAAAGAAAGGCTAGCTTGGCCATGGCCAAATTTCTGGCCCAAACTAGTCAAAGCACAAACGTTGAATTTGAAGGTGAGTGAGAGTGACTTGAGTAAAGCCTATAAAAGTGCATGCTTTTTGTTTTTGTTGTTTGCTAAGCTAGCTAGTAATTTAATTAGCACTTTGTCATTGGTTCAGTTCACTAATGATTAAAACAAAATGTAGAATCAGAATACTGAGTTTTGACTCTTAAGAGAAGTGACAAGCCTGTAATTAATACAATACATTACATTACCTCGATGGCCAAAATGCAAAACCTCCTGAAAAAAATCACCTGGTTGGGAATGGAAAATGAAAACCTAGCTATCTACTATTTCTAGGTAAAACCCTCCTATCTGCACTGCAGTGGTGTAAAGTAACCAAGTACTTTTACCTAAGTACTGTACTCAAGTACAGTTAATAGGTATTATTTTGTACTTTACTTTAAGTTGAGTATTTCCGATTCAATACTTTTACTTCTACTCCTCTACATCTGGGATCCAAATGTTGTACTTTTACTCCACTACATTCATTTGAAAACTATAGTTACTAGTCACTTAGTTTGCTGATATAAATTATATGTTAAAACATACATACCACTTTAGCCTTATTTTATACCTTGGATATTTGAAAATAGCCGATCTACAAGCTCACACAAAGCGTCGCATCATGACTGTTGAGCTTGTAGATCTGCTATTTTTAAACATTTTGTACTTGTTACTTTTAAGTTCATTTTGATGCCAATACTGTTGTACTTTTACTCAAGTAAATTTTGAATTCTGGACTTTCTACTTGTAACATAGTACTTTTTACAGCATTTAATTATGCTCCTTTTGAGATCAAGACATTCTACAGGTCTGTTACAAGTATTACCATTAAAATGTTCACCCCTTTGGTGTGGTAAAGGTTTCACCACCTGACACCAATCATTAGCAATCAGCAGACTGGAGGTTTTGAGCTTCAACATTTTGCCACTTTTGCAAACCTGTCAAATGTCATGTTCTAGATACTGAACAGGCCACTGCTTCAGGACTGGGAGAGACCATCAGAATCTCCGCTGAGAGCACCTCAAGTAAGTGTCTTCTCTATTGGAGTGTTTTTTAAACTTATATAGGACCATTATTTTCTCACCATTAGAGGTTAGAGCCACAGACCACCATTTGATTACATTTAGCCTGTCATACCCCAAAACGTAAAAGATTGTCATTGTTGGACTTGGATAATATTGTATTCACTATTCCATCCATCATGCTGTTTTGAGGTGGTATAGATTACAGGCAAACGTTGATCCAAATAACAATTCCTCTACATTCTCTGATTGTGTACTGTCTCAGACTCAGAGGGAGAGAGTCCAGAGACAACCGGCATCCCCACTGCCACACAGACACTGTCCACTGACTCAGAGGGAGAGGTCAGTCGGGTCACCAGAATGTCAGAACAGAGTCCTTCTAGAAGTAAGTGTCCTTCTCTTAAGCTGTGGTTTTAGACCTGTTTTTATATCAAGGACCATTATTTAGTCAACATTCAACCATCATTTACAGGCAAACGTTGATCCAAATAACAATTCCTCTACATTCTCTGATTGTGTACTGTCTCAGACTCAGAGGGAGAGAGTCCAGAGACGACCGGCATCCCCACTGCCACACAGACACTGTCCACTGACTCAGAGGGAGAGACTTCCTCCAGAACCTCCCCACAGAGAAGGTCCACTGAGACCACCAGCACCAGAAGTAAGTGTCCTTCCGGCTTCCTGTATTCTTACAGAATTTGTACTAATGCTAATACATTGTTAGGCCCAAAGTCCACATGTTAATCATCAGTTCTTATGTCACCCTCAGATACTGAGCAAGAGATGAGTGTTGCCACCATGAGTAGCTCATCTGATTCTGAGGGAGAATCCACCAGCAGCATCCCCCCACAGAGCGTGTCCACTCCTTCTGCAGGCTTGGAGTTGGAAGCAAATATGCAAGAGGAGGAAGAACAGGAACCTGAACGAGCATGCATATCCATTGATCCTGGACAATGGCCAGAGAACATGACAGATGCTGACAGAGAGGAGGTCGTTCTCCGGATAGGCTTGGGAAAGACGGTCCGCTTTGCTGAGGCCATAAAGGGTATGAAAGACAAGGATGGAAAGGTATTTCCAGAATACCTATTGCACTCTTACTCTAAAAATGACCGTGAAAAAACAGAGCGAGACTGGTTGGCCTATAGTAACAGTCAACAGTCATTGTTTTGCATTCCATGTATTCTGTTTTCTTTTGAACTAAAAAAAAATCAATTAGTAGTCTTAATACTAAGGAAGGAATGAAAGTGTCAGAAATTATTTGGAAGAAAATGTACAGAAGGTTTCCAGAACATGAGAAAAGCCAGCCACACCAGCATTGCTACTGGAAATGGAAAAACCTCCAGAATTCAGTTTTAAAAGCATCTGGTATAGACAGCTTGCAGAAGAAAATGCTGCATTCAGAAATAGAAAAAAATAGGAAATTGTTAGAGAGACTGTTGAAAGTTACACTTTTTTTGGCCAGTAGAAACATGGCTTTCAGAGGGGACTCTCACAAAATAGGTGATCCAAACAACGGTAATTTCCTTGGCACATTGGAGCTCCTGGCTAACTATGACATGATATTAGATGAGCATCTTGCGAATGTGAGAAAACACCAAGAAGAGGGGAAAAGAATGGCTTATCATTATCTGTCTGCTGAGAGTCAGAATGAATTCATCAGTCTATGTGCTACCCATGTATTAGACCATGTTCTTAAAGCTATACTGTGTAAGTTGCTCAACTAGTGGTCAGTAGCGGTATTGCTTTTTTCGGCTGTTTTTCGGCCGGAGTCGTCGCGGACCACCGCCGCGGACCACCGGAGCGGTGCCAGCAAACCACCGCGACCGATAGTAATCCGTGGAGGGGTAGAACGCATGGTAGAACGTAATTTTCTGGCCAGGATTTGTGGATTAAGAGGTTAAAATCCTTCACCATGGTAAACACTGTAGCCAAGCGGAGGCGCTTCCTGGAGACCAGAGCAGATAAGCTGTGATTGGCCGGTAGTGTACCATGTGTGCATGATCGGCGATGTGATTGGGCAACGTATACACAACGTATACAGATGATGCAGATTACGTCATTTTGGCGCGAAATCCCGCCCCTGTCACTGCTAAGAAGAAAACATATAAAGAGAAGGCTTCAGAAGCTGAAAATAACGGAGTGGGTGTTCTAAAACTTTAGCGATTTAACAGTTAGGACAATTTTAAGATTTGTTTTATAAAAAAAGTTACATGGTACAACTTTAAGGAGAGAGAGGATGCAATATATTACTCTGTAATATGTGATGCTACACCTGACATATCTCATAAGGAGCAGAATGTGATTCTGCTGAGATATGTATATTTTGATAAAGATGATAAAGATTGGAGAATTGAAGAGCGATTTCTCAAGTTCCAGGACTTTGCGAAGAAGACAGGACAAGAAATAGCTGGGATGGTGTTGCGCACACTAAGTGAGCATAACATTGATATTTTAGAGTGCCGTGGTCAAGGGTATGATAATGGCTCTAATATGTCAGGCAAGGTAAAGGGTGTCCAAAAACGCTTATGTGACGTAAATCCACTTGCGACTTTCTCTCCTTGTGCAGCACATAGTCTAAACCTGGTTGGGGTTCATGCAGCCCAGGTATGCCCCGAAATAAGCTTGTTTTTCGGTTTTATAAACCAGTTATACAATCTATTCAGTGCTAGTCCAGACCGATGGGACCTTTTACAGGAGAAGTTAGGGTGCTCCCTACATCGCCTGTCACAAACACGTTGGAGTGCTCGCCTAGAGGCAGTGAGGCCAGTTGCAGCACATTTACCCAGCTTACTTGATGCCCTTGACAGTATAATATCTGATAGCAGTTTAACTGGTGAGTGCAGAGCAGAGGCACAAGGATTAAAAAAATATTTCCAGTCTTTCAAAGCCGTTTTATTACTCACATTCTGGGTCAAGGTCTTAACACAAATTAACGACAGATCACTCATCCTCCAGTCGGCTAATATATCACTTGATATAGAATTGAATAACATCAAGGATCTGCAAGTTGAAATGCAATCTATGCGTAACTCATGGCATAACATTTTGTCAGAGGCCAAGGCTGTAGCCACAAATCTGAATATTGCTCTAGATCTAGATCCAGGCCGAAAAAAGAAAAGAAAACGTCATTTTGATGATGACTCAGTCTGACTCAGAAAACGAAGTTGACAGTGTCAGTGTTTCATTCAGGGATAAGATTTTTTATGTTGCCATGGACCGAATTATGTCTGAACTAGGCACCAGGTTCAGTGCTATCAAAAATATCTGCTCTGAATTTTCCATTCTATGGAACTTCAAGTCAGAGTCTAAAAAAAAGATAACGGAATGTTGAAAGAATTTGGTCCAAAAATACAATAATGATGTGACAGAAGACCTGGAGACACAAGTGCTCCGCATAAAAAGAATCTACACTGCAACTTTTGGTCAGAAGTGTCTGGGTCCGTTGGATCTATTAAAAGAAATACACAGATTAGGGCTCCAATCTATCTTTGGAGACCTGTGCATCCTACTGCGCATCTTTCTTACATTACCGGTGACCGTTGCAGGAGGTGAGCGCTCGTTCAGTAAATTAAAGTTGATAAAGTTGATAAAAAATTATCTGCGCTCCACAATGAGCCAGGAAAGGCTCAATGGACTAGCCCTGCTCTCCATTGAGAGAACACTCATCAGAACACTGAACTTTGAGGACCTTATTAAAGACTTTGCTTCAAGAAAAGTCAGGCGAATTACAGTTTAGAGCAGTAGTTCAGTGGGGTCCAGACAGGACTCCAGGGACCCTTAAGGTTCCTAGGTGGTAGGAGGGGGGTGGTTCCAAATGGGGAGCTTACAGCTCTGTAATTACTCTGTATCTCCACTGTATATGATTACTCTGCATCTCCACTGTATCTCCACTTTTGGCTGTTGAGGGAAAAAAAAGGGCATCATTGAAATGAGAAGTTTGAGGACCACTGCGCTAGATGGTGTGTAGAGTGGAGTACATTATCATGTATGTGTACAGACTGTATGATGCATCAGTGGACAGTGATGGTAAGGGGATGCTGCCTGGTGGTCTGTCCTTCTGACTGAGACAGACAGCACACAGAGAATGTAGAATTGTTATTGTTACAGTATCCTGTTATCTCTACCACATCAATACAGTATGGATGGAATTGTGGACATTATCACATTTGGACAGTATTAATGTTAATATACATGTATGTGGGTGTACATGTAAAAATGAAAATAAATGCACTTGTTCAAACATTACTTTGTCTAATGATTTCTTGCAGTTATTTACTAGAACTTGCCTTTATTCTAATTACACAGAGCATTTTGTCTATTTTTGGTAAAAGCCAGGCAGGGGGAATGTAACCAGATCAGTGTATTTGCACATAGTTGTGCTTACATTAACAGATGGCTTGGCTGGGTAATCATGGCCAGTCAAGTGTCTCTGTGACAGTCATTACATGTATGGAGGGAGTCATGGAGAACTAGTTCTGTTCTGTATAGGCCTATTCCAAAATCATACAATTTGTGCAAGGAGCGCTCCAAGCCACTAGGGGGCATAAAACAAAACAAATCCCTTGTTTATATCTGCTTAAATGTGTTGACTGTATGCTGGCTGGAGTGGCTGCAGACAGTGGCTGGTGAGACCCTTAGGTGTGAAACTAACTGAGTGAGTTTCTCAACTTACCAACTATTGAAATCATTTTAAAAATCATAAATTCTCACTCAGTTCTCAAGCCAAGACCACAATGATTGATTCGAAATTCTCTTAATAATTTCTTATGATTGTTTGGAAGCCTAGTTAACTATGAGCTCTTTAGATTACGGCATAAGATAGTGTTGGTTCAGCATTGTGCCTGGGTAGCTCAGTCGGTAGAGCTCTCGCCTGTGTACCGCAAGGTCATGGGTTCGATTCCGGGCACCGCCAACTCAGCGTATGAGTAGCACGGCTTGGCAAGTCGTGCGGCAAGTACTGGGAGCTGATGGTAGGTGTGGCGCTCCACCTCAGCAGTCCATCTCCCAGGGGTCTAGCGCATTGTAACGGGGACAGACTCCCGCGTGTTACCGGCTGATACCGACAACAAGCCTCTCCCGACCTACTTGGTTCAGCATTTCAGGGACTGTGTGACTGGGTTCCTTCAGCGGCTGGCCTGGGGTTCCAAATGGACACTTATTAGGGTCTGTACTCTGTAGTAATTCTGACAGTGAAACACAACCAAATGGACCTGTACAGGTATGTCAGAATAGCACCCATTCATTCTATTTCTAGTCTAGATGATGTACTTCTTGGCTCGGGTCGCGGCTCTTGCAATGATGCCTGAACCAACCTGAGACTCCCCAGCACGCGCGCGCACATGGAGGGGGGCCCACGTGGAGTGGGGGCCCTGCTCTTAGATCCAGACCCCCTTCCAAAAAATATTCACGACGGCCCTGTCAATATTGCAGCCAAAGTGTATGACTATGTGCTTAATAACATACAGAGAGCAGGCAGGAGCTCAACCTAAAAGGAGCTGCATTGCACACATTGTGGCACTTAGGCTTCTCATCGGACATTGTGTCAGAAATAACTTTTCCAAAGCCTATGAAAGGGTCCCAAGAGGAATACTGTTCAAAGTCTTACAGAGCCTAGGATGTGGAGTTACTATGATCTTGGCCCTGATGTCAATGTAGAGTGTGACAATAAGTATCCTGGGCTCCACCACAATAACAGCATCCATCGGAGTGAGGCAAGGATCCTCCTACATCCTGCTTGCTGTTGGTGATGTTTGTCGACATGCTCATCAGAATTCTGAAACAACAGTGTGGGAACCGATGGTTTCATAAAATGGCACCATGTTTTAATGCAAATGGATGACAGCTATCCTTGTAACATCAAGAGAATATGGCATGCTTTGGTAAAAGTAAAACAGTTCATGGCTATATTGGGATATGATGAAGACAGATGCAGGTGTAACCCAGGTCATGTATGCTGGTTAAGGACATGAGCAGGCCTGTCAGCCCAATCAGGCAATTCCCCAATCAGAGATCACCACTCAACTACTTGCCCCGCCCCTGGCCCTGTCTGTGCTCCATGCTCTGCTGTGAAGGCCCCATTCTAATCAGACCTGCACAGGAGAGACACAGAGAGTGCTTAAGAGACACAGAGCCTAACTAAATAACATAGTCCATGGGCCATATGAGATGTCGGTACCGGAAAGGTGGCAAAGGTTACCATGCATTTTTGAAAAGCTCTATAACTGTAGATTATATTTTGGTATGATAACCCTTTCTGAGACCCAGCTAAATTGGTGTTATCAGCCGCTAGAGTTTGTGTCCCATTAACTTTACATTACAGGGGAAAAAATAACATTTTAATCATAAGACATTGTTTAATGCATGTTTAATTACTATATATTATTCATAATGTAGCCTATGTAACAACTCAAAGCAAATACATGGTTATTTTCTGTTATATGTTATTCCAAGTACTTATTTTACTGTACATCTGACCACTATTGAAGCAGTAAATATTCCAATAAAGTGCTCTTAGCTAGTATGTCCATGTTTCTGTATATCAATTATTATGACTTCACATTTGGAAAACAATGGTAACATAAACTTTGCACAGTTGATCCCAATGTAATTTGTCCTGTAGAGTCAATTTCTACATTTTTGTATCTGCATAGGCCTATTTAATGACATAATTTGCATATTTGAGCAAATTAGTGTAAATAAGCATAATAAATTGTGTAGGTACTAGGTAGACCAATATAAGTGGTATTTAGGGCAGAACATAGGCCTATTATAATTGTTATCAGATATGACATGTTTAAATTGATGAGCTATTGCAGATTTTGTATGCAAATTGCCATTGCCCTCTGGTTATGGATAATCTATCTTGCTTTTGCTTAAGATATTGTTTCAAGATAATTGCTTGTAGTTTAGACTATACAAATATCCCTGCAAGCTATGTTTGTCAGGAAGAAGACACAAACTTTTATTGACCTTCTGTTGACACAATGATACAGCAATCTGTCCAAAAGTGCCACTGTAGAGACATGTGGTCTCTGTGCTGCGGTTTTCCATATTGGTAGCAGCCAGAGCATAGCCCTTTCTTCTGTCTGTCCAGTGTCTCTTGTGACTGATTGGTAGAGACTGGGGAGTGGCTCCAGCTGTAAGTACTCTTCTTTGTCCCCATCGCCATTACTGCATCATCATCCTCCACACTTGGCTTTTCTGATGTAGGCAGGGTCAGTCAAAACAAGGATGGTAACATTCAGGACAAATTACATTGTTACCATTGTTTTCCAAGCATGTGGTTTAGAAGTCATAATAATTGATATACAGAAACAAAATGTATGGACATTCTAGCTTAGTACACGAACAAAGAGCACTTTATTGGATACTGCTTCAGTAGTGGTCAGATGTACAGGAATAATTATATTTGATAAAAATAAGTACAGAAAGTAACAGAAAATGACCACGTGTTTGCTTTGAGTTATGTGTGGGTGGGTGAGTGACGTGACGTAACGTTTTCGCTGTCCTCGGTGTCAAACATGTATAAATAAAAATATATTTGTCAAAAACCTTCTGAATATTGTGCAGGACATTAACTCACTTACTGCCAATTAAAAATGCCCTCGAGTGGCATTAGTGCCAGCCCTCTCCATAGACTTCCATGTAATTTGTAGTGCACAGATCATGCACACCCATGCACAGATCATGCACCATGTTTGTGCAGGCTGTTCACAGCTTTCAAACAAAAAAAAAAGATTGGAAATCCGTTCAGGCATTCTTGAGATAATAGCCATTATGTTTTCCTAAAATGTAAACAAAGATGGCTGCCATGTTTGATAGATGGGGTTGCTATGGGGGTTAAACATGCAATTTCGCGATTTTTATCATGCCTACTACATTTTTTGGGGTCCAAAATTTTTTTTGGAAAAAAAAGATTTTTTGAAAAAAAAAATTTTTTTTGTTTTTTTTCTAAGTAAAAGTCGCCCAAAGTCGCTTGGCAGGGAAGCCCATAGTGAGAAAGTTGCTCTAAAAGTCGCCTGGCACTGTATGAGTTAACACATTGACCGCCATTTTAACATTCACTGTAGGCTCCCCTGCCATTTTGTTTAAGCATTTTCTTCATATTTAGACATTTTTCCTAAATTCCCTGTTTGCACGAAAATGTCATACAGTGCATGGATTAAAAGAGGACATCCTCTAGTCTCTCCAAAAAATATTTTTTTGTATGTACGATGTAGCAATCTAGAGTTTTGGCCATTTCAAACCCCTTGTTTTTTCAAAATCCAGGTGGAAATTCAAAATAATTGGAGTTATTGACCTTTTTGTGAATGATCTGTTTTCAAGTGGATAACTCACTTGAGATGTGTCTTTATGGCTTCAGGCATTATCAGATAAGTGTACTAATGTAATTATGTAATAGGATTTATTTTTAGAATTTTCTGTTTAGAAAAATGCAGAGAAAAATATTTTTATTGGCTATATCTGACCAAAAAACTCACATACTATATTGCAGTATTTCTGTGAGTATTTCTGTGAGCCCCCACTTGGGGGCGCTTTCTCTCTGTCTCTGTGTGTCTGCTGGTTGTCTTTTGCTCTGTACAGGTGCACACACACAAATAGACATAAAAGGGGGCATGAGTCTTTTTTCTAACATGTCCTAGAATGTGAAAATAGCAGATCTACAAGCTCTACAAGCTCAACACATCGCTCTGAGACTGTGACACATTGAGAGCTTGTCATTCAATTTTATATGAGATACTTCAATGGTTTCCAGTGGAAATAAGCTTAGTCTTTTCATGGATCTCCTTTTAGTAGACCTTGTACCAGTGAACTGTACCGTCATGAAACTGTACCTTTTCCTATGCAAACTTCTAATAAAGTCTTCAATCAATCAATCAAAGTCGAGCTTGTAGATCTGCTATTTTCACATTCTAGGACATGTTGGAAAAATGTCTCCCCCTGCCCCTAAAAAAATCCTCTGCACTGCCCTGCTAAACAGCTCCTCTGCGTCTTTGCTCGTTAGTAACGACACTAGTTGATCTCTTGCTTTTTGGGAGGAGCGTGGTGGGGGAGCGTGGGAGTTTTGGTGGTGGTCCGTGAGAAGTGTTGGCTGGAGACCAGGCAGGGTAATGAGAGGACGGACCCCCTTCCAGGGACCACTTCACTTGTCTCTGACTCAACTGGATCGCGTCGTGAACTTTATGTAATCGGGCAGTTTTATTGATTGATTTTGTAAGAGTTGATTATCGTGTTCCCACTGCTCTGCGGAGCGAAGCGTTGGGCCCGCGGACCCCCTGTTAGAAAGCCGACCAGGGACCCCCCTTTGCAAAGGACCGCCTGGCGCCAATGGCCTGCTTGGCTGCTTGTGGACCATTACAAAACAATATATTATAGCCTGGATATATGGATTATAACCTGTGGATTCTAATCAACCATCATCATTCTCAGGTATGTTTTAGAAGCATTTATATGGCGAATTGGCGATAATTATTTTGTATCTAGAGAGAGAGAGAGAGAGAGAGAGAGAGAGACAGATCTCTGAATCAGAGACTCTGATAGCACTGTGCTGATCAGGACAGGGGGACCACTGAAACAGACAGTGGTCCGTGGACCACCAGCCAGCTAAGAGATGTTCACACACACACACACACACACACACACACACACACACACACACACACACACACACACACACACACACACACACACAGCTGTTCTCACACTTTTTTTTTCTTCTCTTTTTTTTCCGCCAGCCTTGTGTGCGCAAAATGCGTCACTGTGCCAGTTCACTGTGGGTTATGGGGAGATTTATATGCATTTGTATTGCAATTTATACATTATTACAGTCTTTTTTTCAAACACACTTACTTTGATGTGTGATATTTTAGGTTCTCTGTAAGATAAAAGGATAAAAATTTGTCACGAGCTGGGGGAGAGTGTAATTAAACATTACATTATATAAAAGCAAATTCTCGGGACTATCGGGCCTGGCGGGGAACGACATTGGGATTTTCTCGGGACTATCGGGGGAGGCGGGGAATGAGTTAAGCTTTATGTGAACTTACTCAAGATTAAAACATTTCATTCCTCATTTCTTCAGAATTTTCAACCAAACATGGCAAAACTCATATGGTGTGACTGTCCTGACCTTGTTTCTCAAAGTGGGAACTTGAATAAAACTAAGAAAAAGAAAAATCATTTGAAAATGAATTTAGGCTAAAAAAATGTCTATTTGTGAGCCTATATCTTTTCAAAGTCAAAGCATAATGTTTTCAGTCATTTCTGATCAAAAACATTTTGTCCCCCAAACCAAAATCATTTGGTGTGACACTAGTTTGGACAAATTAAACAGGCAATTATTTGGACACCTATTGGCTAGAGAGGTCCTTCTTCTGTAAGGCTATTCAGCACTCCCAGCACAACTGCAAGACAGGTGTCTGAGGTGAGTTATGATTTTAACATTTTCATGAAATGCCATCTTGTTGAAACTTTGACAAACTCACCACTTTGGATGTCTGTTGGTGTGACACCTTTTCATTAAAAAAAGCTTAAGTTATTTGAAGTTTTGGTCATATTTCCATGTAGATCTAGGTTGCTTTGTTATAGCTAGCATGCTGTTAGCATGCTAATGTGTACATAGTAGCCTCAAGGTAAACCTAAATGCAGAAAACGTAATATGGTGTGACACTTAATCATAATGGTGTGACATGTCTGCTTGTCACGCCATATGACTTGATTGTCACACCATATGATTTATACTGTATTTAACTACAGATATAACAATAAATAACAAAGTTCCATGTTTCTTTTGTACTTTTAAACATTTGTTTTAAACATTTTTACATAAAATGTAATTTAGCTTCATTCAGTGATACTTCAAATTCATCAGACAGAGCAGAAACCCCTTCACAGAAACCTTAACATATTGTTTCAATCTAAACAATATTTTCTCTTTGTCTTAAACTATACATTCCATTTTCTTTTGTCAGCTGGAAAATGACAAGTGCTGAGAGAACGAGAAAGTACAGGGAGAAACTAAACAATGACCCATCAAGGAGAGAGGAGCCAAAGGGGCGAGACTGCATTTTCTACGAAGAGCAGGAGGTTGTCTGTGGCATAGCAGAACCGCAACAAGGCAGCCGGTTTGCTACCCTCACCAAATACGACTGGCTGATGTACAATACAGTCTAAATGTATAATCTAATCTGATCTAATACTTTTGTACTTTCACTCACTGGACTGGACAGTGGACAGTGTTAAGGTAGGACCCGAGACAAAACTAGCGAAAATAGCTGATCTACAAGCTCTCAACACGTTGTGCTGCGAGAGCTTAGATCAGCTATTTTCGGAGTTGCGCAACCCAGCACTCTTTAGCTAGTGGAGATGTGGTGTAATGTCATGATTCCTAATTACATTTGTTCAACACAAAATGCTGTGTTCAAGTTCAGGAGACTTCGGAAAAAAGCAATTTACCTGAATGCTGAGTTCTGTTTCCACTAATTGGTGTTAATAAAATGTTGCCTTGGCTCCAAGTGTGGCTATGCGCCTTATTGTCTCTTTAGGATCCTTCTGCCGTGGGCCGGCAGAAGACTTAGGTGTGCGTAGCATTCCTGTGCACATCCTCATCATCCATCTACTACTACAATTCTTTCTTATCCCATGTTAAAGCCCTACAATAATATCCTGTTCAGAAATATTAAGGCCATGTTATCCTGGGTAATTGTTTAATCAATCAGTAAAGTTCAGTACTCACTAATAGGTAGGTTAAAACACAGTTTGCTTTGACACATGAAGATATGATCATACGGTCTGACACTAAATCATTTGGTGTGACATTCCAAATAGTGAAAAATCATACCTTTATTAATGATTAAACCAAAAAAATGTTTATGGATTACATAGAAAATATTATCAGGAAGAGTCACAAATATTTGTGTAATTTTAGAGAAAGTTTTGACAGAATACATTTAAAATATGTTGTAAGATCATGAACATGGGCCTCACACAGAGTGTCGATTATGAAAAAAATATACAGATATAATTAATTTTCAAAAAACTATAGTGGATCACTGGTTAGTTATGATAAAGGACTTTGATAAAGTGAGTAACTTAAGAAAGATGTACTCCATTTTCATTTTATGAACAATTATTTTCATGTCACACCATATGACGATTTTAGGCACAAGTACAACAAACTGCTGAATAAAGTCTGATTCCAATAAAATATCTAAAAACAAAATGTATTTCCATAAGGTTGAGAGTGAGTAGAACAAAAGTAAATAACTTTTATGCCTGCAATTTAAAGTTTTTTTAAAAACACATTTTTTGGGGCGTCACGTCACTGACCCGTATGCATAATATATGCTAATTAAACAGGCATTATGCTAACTAAACAAGGTCTTATGGTTAAAATGTTATCAGATTTGGAATCCTCATGGTTGACTTGTATGAAAAAGTGTCTTCATACATGATTCAAGGTCATCGGGATCAAAAGTTCCCTTTTAGATATGGCGCCGGGCGCCATTTAGAATTTGTCCCTCTAGAAAAAATCTTTTATAAAGGGTCCATAGAGGTCAAATCAATGGCTGTTAACTATAGTCTTCTCTCAACCTGACCTGTATGCTTGCACACAGGTCAGGTTTTTTGAAGGAGGCCAGAGTTTAGGTCCACCAAGGATGGCGAGCTACTAACCCAGAATTGATTAATTGATTGATTGATTGGTTGGTTGGTTGGTTGGTTGGTTGGTTGAGTGAGTGATTGATTGATTGATTGATTGATTGATTGAAACTTGTATTAGTAGATTGACAGGAGAAAAACATTATGATACAGTACAGTTTACACAGCACAACACATGTTCCGTACAATTGACCACTAAATGGTAACACCTGATTAAGTTATGCAACTTGTTTAAGTCAGGGCCCACGATACTCAATCCATGGTACATTCAAATATACTATGTTCAACAAGATAGATTCATCATAAAAAGTGGAGGGGTGCAGAGGGGTGGGTGGGGAATTCTTCTGGGACCAGTTTATGGTTGCAGTCACCTGTAGGTGCTCTTTCAGTGTGCATTTGAAGGAGGTTAGCGATGCACTTTCTTTAATAGCTGTTGGGAGAGCATTCCACATTGATGGAGCATAGAAGGAGAATGAGTTCAGTCTCTTATTAGTTCGAAATCTGGGTTTAACATGGTTTGTGGAGCTACCCCTGGTGTTAAAGTTGTGGCGGTCTTTAACGTTTAGGAAGTAGCTTGACATGTATTGTGGTATCAGGGAGATGTAACGAATTTTGTAGACAAGGCTCAGTGCAAGTTGTTTTACTCTGTCCTCCACGATGAGCCAGCCCACTTTGGAGAAGTGGGTAGGGGTGAGGTGGGATCTGGGGTGGAGGTCTAATAGGAACCTGACTAGCTTGTTTTGGGACGTTTGGAGTCTTGCTTTAAGGGTTTTGGAGGTGCTAGGGTACCAGGAGGTGCATGCATAGTCAAATCTTGTTTGTTGGTTGACCTTTTTGATTACCTTGGTTGCCATTTTATCAAAGGAAAGGTTTGCCTCCAGTATGGAGCCTAGGTAGGTGATTTCATCTTTCCTGGTGATAACGTCTCCCACTTTAATCGTGAAGTCAATGACTTTTTTAGGTTGGTTTGGGACCCAAAAAGAATGGATTCCGTTTTTGTGTGTAGGCCTATAAGAGTTCAGTGCTGAGGATTTTCTCCACCTGACTTAAGAATTGTGCTCTTATATAACTGCATGCGAGAAGTAACAAAGAAGAAACCTTGAAACTTACAACTTACAACTTACAACTTCATCCATAATTAGTATAGGAAGTTATATTCAAGTATGTTCAAAAGCCATGAGGAATTGTAAATGTCTAGTCATTACATTTTTGGTTATGCCTCCTGGCAAAACATAGCTCCATAATATATGCTTAGCAATTTTGGGATCTTTTGGGTGCCGTACCGGAGAAACGCTGTAGGGGGAGCTGTGGAGCATTTCAGAAAGGTCCTCACTTTGTGTCCATAATGAGTTTGATCCGAGTCCTTAACTCGTTTTGGGCCCAAAGTGAGGACCTTTCACAAAATCTGAGGAAAGCATCTATATAGTCTTAGGAGGTGATTTCAATGAAAACAAAGTGAGGACCAGCAAAATGTCCTCACTTCCCATAAATGTCCTCAATCTGTTGGTTAAAAACTCTCTCTGGTCCTCACTATGTAGCAAAAACGTCCTCAATCTGTTGGTTAAAAACTCTCTCTGGTCCTCACTATGTAGCAAAAACGAACACACACACACACACACACACACACACACACACACACACACACACACACACACACACACACACACACACACACACACACACACACACACACTATCCCTAAACCTAACCCCTAACCCTAAACATAACCCTAATCCTTATTAGGACCTACTATTGGTCCTCACATTTCTATTTTTTCCAATTCTACTATACTTGTGAGGACATCTGGTCCTCAGTAGGTCACAAATGTAAGACCACACACACACACACACACACACACACACACACACACACACACACACACACACACACACACACACACACACACACACACACACACTATATTTACATCACTTGTGGGGACATTACATAGGCTTCCATTCATTGGTATGCAAGTCCTGTGGCCTTACCCTAACCTCTATCCTTAACCTAACCCTAACCGTTGTGGGGACCTACACTGTCCCCACACTGTCAGAGGTCCCCTGCAGGTGACTGTGTGAACATGCGTTTAGTCCCCATAAGTATAGCTAGACAAACTCTCTCTCACACACACACACACACACACACACACACACACACACACACACACACACACACACACACACACACACACATTAACATGGGCATTTAGCTTAGATACTGTACGTATATTCAATTAGCCAGTAGCTCTGCCCCTCCCCTAAAAGCTTTTGTCCAATGCTAGCTTAGCAACCGGTAGCTTGCCAAGGCTGTTGCCAAGGCAAACCTTGGCAAGCAGGAAGTTATTCTAAGCTAGCATTGGACAAAAGCTTTTTGGAAGGGGCATAGCTACTGGCTAATTGCATCTCTGGTTTGAACGTAATTGTTCACTGTAACTGGAGATCCTTTGGATTTTATGGACACAAGGCCTGCTGCATCTCCACACTTTGCCTTGCATTTTTTTGACACATTTTTGGGACCTGGCGGAAAGATTGAGAATTATAACATTTTTTTTTTTAGGCAACGGCCCGGGCCCGCAATAAACGCGAGAATGGGGTAAAACGTATCCGGGGTACAAATCCTTATAATCCGCCTGGCAGATCTTTTTCCAGCCACTGCTGTCAATGCGGTACACTCTGACGATGCCGCCGCTGAAGGCGTCGTGGTACGCGGCGCTGGCCATGGCACGGAGGGTGAGCTGGACAAACCCGTCGTCTGTGTTTGGAGGCTGTTCTTTGTAGGTTTCCAGCACGCTCAGGGCGTGCTCTGCACCTGAGCCCATCACAAATAAATTGCCTTTGAACCAGTTCCCTTTCGAGTCCACGTAGTAAAGTTCTGGTCCCGTCACCGTGGCACCGTGAGCCACACAAGATGTTTTCCGTGACGTTGCCCTGGCCTTTGTCCTGGAGGAGCATCGTCGCCAGCTTCTTCGAGACGGCTTTCACACTGATGCGCTTCCTGAAGCTAACCTCGTACGTACGACAAGCCTGCTTCTGTAGTCGCAAATAGTGGTTGTTTGTTGTGCAAAACATTTCCTGCAATAGTAGCCAGGAGGAAGTCGTTCATATCCATGCACTTTTCCACCTTGTCTGTGAGCAGTTTGGTTCCTTGTGTATTCCTGGAGTCAACAGCAACAACAGCAACCAGAACCTCGACAGTGGCGGGGCTCACCTGGGCGGCGTACTTGCATGCATCGGGCGGAAGGGAGTGGATACATCGTCTATGACAACTGGACCCGGCGGTCCAGCTGTGGGCCAGGCGTACAAGGGCAGCCAATTGAGCGCGTGGCGGTTGGGCAGCGTTGAACTGCCAGTTGTGATAACGCTGGGCGCGGGCGGGCAAACTGTAGCCCTGGCTGGCTAAGATGGCATCTCGTAGCCGTCTGTAATCTTGGGGACACACGTTGAGCCTCCCCAGACAGGAACGGTGCGATAATGTTTACCCATTCGGCCGCTGGCCAGTGTTCACGGTTGGCAGTGCGCTCAAAGAGCTCTAGATATGCCTCTACATCATCTTCAGGAGTTAACTTAGCACATCTTTAGGGGTGCGTGGTGCATTGTTCTCATTGTCCACCCTCCTAATGAGTTCCCGCAATGCCCCTTGTAACTCTGTTTGGCTGCGGAGCAATGCGGCTATAGCGTTCGCATGCTCCATTGCAAGGTGTCTTGGTGTGGATCAATTAATACCCGTGTTCTCCACCAAATGTGGTGAACACAGGATTAACTGGACCAAACCAATACACAACACAGTTCTAGATGCAAGCCAACAGGCACATTTATTACAGCTTTTTGGTCACAGAGTCAAAAGGGCCGGTGCAGCCGGCAAACAAAAGGATCAGATTTAAGGCAAACTGAGTTAGTCTCTGTCTTTCCGCTGAGGCATAAACTAAAGTCATAAACTTGGGTTCAGGGGAATTAGCGGGCTGTAGCTTTAAGGGGCAGGGTGAATAAGACAGAGCAGCTCCTTCTCACGCTAAACTTAAATAATAAAGGGGAATAAGGAGCCCAGGGGCTAGGGAGCTCTCGGGCGTTCTGTAGTTAAAGTAAGGGGTGAGTATCATACTCAAAATAAGGGGGATGCGTGTCTTAGCTCAACCCTTTCCAATATAGTCTGTCTTCGCTGTTTTTCTCAACTAAAGGGGGGGGGGGGCGAGCCTCAGCTCCAAAGCACTCCAGTGCAGTCCATTTCCAGACCTCCTTCTCCTCCGTTTAGCCAGAACGGCTCACAAGCCGCGAGGTTTCCTAGGATAGGATACGAGACGGTGAATATATGGAATTTCTATTCAGAAATGAGCAAGAGTGTGTGGAGTTTTCTCTTACCGCCAGCCCCGGACTGGCCGGTCTGGCACTTCTGGCAGAAGCCAGAAGGGCCGACAGTCTCTGGGGCCGCGACCGAGCCCTCCCCAAAAAGATTTAATAATACTAATAATTATAAAAGCACGCAGTCACCACCCATCGGCCCTAATAGAGACAACTGGGCCGGTCCAGTCCATTATACATTGTTATTAAGGGGGGGGGTGGTGAAGTGATTGTGACTGGTAGAGGGAGGTAGAGACTCCATTCCCCCTGCTCAAGTGGTTTGCTCCGTACGTCAACGTAACCCGTTCAAAAAATGGTGGCGGGATCTACGTTAATAGAAGATGGGACCAGTGTTAAGCCGTGCGTGCAAATTGCGGAGAAAGTAAGAGATAAAAAACGAAAATATCTGGAGGCAGATGCAGCCCAGCAGTAGCCTGCTGAAAATAATGATTTTGTCGCTACCGGCCAGTAGTGCTGTCTACATCGGATGGTCTACCCACAGGCAAGTCACCTATTTTCGGGGAAGTGGAGCTATCAGAGCCCGGCGCTGGACAGACACTGGAGGTGGAGGACAGTGCATTATTACTAGAAGCTCGGCCGCCGAAACAACGTGGCGTTGGAACAGCCGCGGCCCAAGAAGGAATAGGTGATGATGATGATGATGATGATGAACACGGAGCTTTATGGCAATGGAAAAAGAGACTCTTGTGTGTTTGAATAAGGACTGCATCTCGACCTGGTCGCGGTCTCGCGGAGAATAGCGCACTGCCACCCGTTTCGGATTGTATCATTCCATACGATGGCCGCTTATCACGTTTTGTGCACCGTGCACTGCGACGGATGCTCATTCAATAAGGTAGGATATAAACAAGTATTGTGCAGCTCTCCACTGTGCGTCTTTACGCACAGTGCCAGCACTGTGTTGGTGTGTGCGTTGTGTTACAATGATAGTGTTTTGGCTGCATGGTCTTTGCGTGTGAATTTGAACTTGATGTGAGTTAGGCAGTGGTCAGTTATTTCCGTCTGGTTTTGAACATTTGTCTGTGGTGTGTGTGAGGATGTTGTATATTAAGTGTTGAGGTGTCTTCTCACCAAAAACAGCCTACAAGAAACGCTTTCCAACTCCTGACAGATAGGCAGTCAGTGGCATTTAGTGGCAAACTTGGCAATTAAAAGTCGGGTGACGGAAGATTGCATTCAGACGAGATGCACGTGAGCATGCTGCCTTAAACTGCGGTGTTGCCAGGTTTCCTCATTATAAGCGACTTTGGTCTTGTTTTCCTTTAAAGTCTCTAGTCGCGGGTTGCTTTTGTTTGGGCTTGTTTCTGAAGTGTAGTTGCTTATTTGGCCTTTGCTTTCAACATTCTTCTAGAAAATAGCTAATGTAATAGAGCTCAAGTGGTGAAACTGTTTGTTTGTTTTCATAGACCTGGTCGCTTGTTTCACTCACAGAGTTTGGCAACATTGACTGAGACTAGATCGCTGTAAAAATTATGGAAAAGAGTGTCCTATGTGTATGTTGGTGAAATATTAACATGTACAATGGTTCAATAATAATTAGCATGGAATACTATAAACGAAAAAACATCTAGGGGCCTACTATTTTAGATTGATCTAATTAGGATACAGTCATGCAGAAGCTTGACAATGCAACCATGCAGAGCTATTTACCAACCAGAATTTGATATAGGCTATCACATATATATATATATAGTCTATCACATATAAATATTTTGTTTAGTTTTCGAGGCCAGAATTACATTGTTTCGTTCTATATATATATTTAGAACACTATTATACTGTTGTTTTTTTTGTATGTCCAAAAATAATGTAAAGTGTCTTCATTCAGTGGGCGTGGTTTTGACATAGGGCCGTTGAGGACCTCAAATGCCAGGGCTGTTTTTTTCCCCCAGTCCGGGGCTGCTTACCGCCCAACGCACGCTATCGCAACTAGGAGAATGCCAAGATCTGAAGGCAGAGGAAGACAGGTGCTATTTGTACCCCAGTTCAGGTTGATTGAGGAGGTAAGTGGGAACGTAGCGGCCCTCAATAATGCAGCCCAAGCGGGGGCGGGGTCCTCTGGGTTTTACTCTGCCTTCATGCCACTTTCTCGGCCTCCTCCTGGCGGCGTGCCCACCTGGCAGTGTTCCTCTTAGCGAGACACCACAACATACAGTACACAGAGCCGGTGTGGTGTAGTCTGAGACTTAGAGGGCTCTATTTAGAAAACACCGCTCGCCGCAAGAGGACTCTATTTAGAAAACGCAGCTCGCCGCAAAAATCGGCCATTATTGGCGAGCGCCACCCTCATATGCATTATTGTGCAATTAATAAATGGGTGCTGAATCTTATCAGCGCGCTGAACGCTGTTTTAGCGTCCCACGCATATTTAACCGCAGGGGGAGTCAACTTATGTAAATCAACCAGCGCAATGCGGTGAAGCTATTATGAAGGCTTGCCTTTATAAAATTTTACGCATTCCGTTAAGTGCTTTGAGCTGCTTTTATGCGCTAAATGACATGTTTATGCCCACATGAGGGCAGCAGCCTTGCTGCTTCAGTCACACAAGAAACAGCAGATAGGCCTATATAATCAGACACATTTCTTCATTCTGGTTAAAACAAAACAAAAAATCCATTCCTTCTTCTCTACCAGTCATATGGCTCCCCTATGAAAGATATCATGCTAATATGGGACTTCAGGGATTTCTTTTATTTAACTGAATGCCAGACCTTTTTCAAGATGGGACACCCTGGTGCCAGCCATTTTCAAGATTCTCACCTGTTTTAGAGACCCACTATGTTGTGCTTTACCCACCATGTCATACCATACAGTACATTGGGAGAAAGAGCTACTTGCCTACTTTCCAACGGTACGAAGATTTAGTTCCCAGCATGTTCAGGTCAGGAGATAATTGCAGTAGAAGAATGATTCTTGCAGTAGAAGAAGGCTTGCACTCACCCCAAAACCCTTTTTCAACATAGTTTTGAGAAAATTAGGTTTTTGTAAATGAATCAGTCTAAAGCAGAAAACTCAGTTTTAACATTTTATTTTTGGCTTCCACACACATGGGGCCATAGTTATACTTTGTCTAGCAAAATAATAATAAGGAAAAAAAGAAAAAAAGAAAACGTGTTTTTACAGGGGTTTTTTTTTCCACTCTTTTCAGTGCAGCATCAGTATCTCTGCATCAAAATGCAGTCTTTCAATTTCAGTTTGTTTACTATTTGTGTGTGTGTGTGCGTGTGTGCGTGTGTGTGTGTGTGTGTGTGTGTGTGTGTGTGTGTGTGTGTGTGTTCATTCTGTGTATCTGTACTCCTCTCCTCTCCTCTCCTCCCATCTTCCTCTACTCTCCACTTGTCTCCTCTTCATCCTCACCTCATCCTCTCCTCTCCTCACCTCTCCTCTCCATCTTCCTCTCCCTCTCCTCTCCTCTCCTCTCCTCTCATCTCCTCTCCTCTCCTCTCCAACTGTTCAGTGCCTCACCAGTCCATGTATTCCTCTTTGGTGTGGTACAGAATGAAGCACTGGCCCTTGGGCAGAGGAATAAGGCTGGATTCCGTAGCGCACCGGCTTTTGTGGATTGTAAACGCAGAAGCTGAGCTGTCCACGGAACAACAACATTCCTTCATGAATGGACAGGCGTTCTGAGGGCTGATAGAGCTCCTGAAACTTCTTCAAAACATAGTCCAACACTGGCCGCACCTTGGTCATTCTGTCACTACCATCTTCCTCGTCAGTGAAGTGGAAAAATCGGAGTAGGAGTTGAAATCTGTTTCTTGCCATGGTCTTGGCGAAATAGGGGGTTGACGTTGTCTCGTCCAGGGACCAGTAGAGCCTGAGCTCCTTCTTCACCACAAGGCCTGTGATAGTCCAAGAAAGATTTTCATTTCCACGATTGTGGTATCATACCACGCTTTGACCCTGGAGTGTGGCTGGTTTGGCAGGTCGATCAGGGCTAGGCACCGTGCTGCATATATGTTGGTCTGTACTACAAGTATGCCCAACAGTTCATCAGTTAGGATCAGTTCGAGGAACTCCAGTGGGTTGTTGTCTTCCTCTCACCTCAGTATCTGAAATGACAAAAATAATATAATATACCGGTATATAGATAGATAGATAGATAGATAGATAGATAGATCTATATATATATATATATAGATATATATAGAGATATAGATATAGATATATATATATATATATAGAGATATAGATATATATATATATATAGATATAGAGATATATGACTTGAGGCAGTGATAGATTTCTAAATGATAAAAGTATTGAAGGGACAAAGATCTTACCACTATCCGACGACGACGACGTCGACTCATCATCTTCATCATCATCTCCCCCCATTTCCGGGTCTACAACAAATAACAATAAGCGTAAGCATTTTAGCACCAACCTCGCTTCACCAGGCTTTCCGCAGTATCTGTGGGAAGCCTAGTCTCTATAACGAATCAACCAAAGTGATCCGGTCTAGGGCCCGCTTACTGTATCCGGCCAAATGCAGGCACACACACATGCAAGAAATGTTTCCGTATCCGGTATCGACTCAGACCGATCGATCAGCAACTTGCAAAGCAACTTGATCCCAGTCTAAAGCTCGGAGCATCTAAATGATCACGTGGCACGGAGCAACAGACAACTAGTTTGCACACACATAGAGAGGAGTAAATAGTAAAATAAAACACTACCTCGGCTCTGTCATCACATGCAAAGGGACGGTGGACTCGTTTCTTCTTTCCACGCAATGGAAGCCATATTATGTTTTGAATAACTAGGATTTTTTTTTACTTGGGCAATCGGCATACTAGCGTCCTGGGTGTCAAATAGAGGTAGCTTTTACATTTCACATTGGCAGTGCAGAAACACAATAATGAACATCAAAAAGGGTTAGGGTTAGGGTTCTGTATAAACATTGGTATTTTAAGTAAGCATTATACAACACAGCTTGCACATTTAGTCCGTAAAATAAATTATATAACAAATATATATATAAAAAATACCCTATCATAACCTAGCTCTTACAGGCGCAGGCTAAAAGACTAGACAAGGATTTATGTACCCCTACAAGGGCTCAACTTCACTCAAAATAAACAAAACACTTGGCTACTCACCAAACCAAAGGAATGTTTTGAATTGCTTAAAGTCTATTCTCCGCAGTGAGAAACCTCAGCACCCCACTCTTTAAAATGAATTATTGTTGTAATGAAAAAAAACGCATCCATCTTGACCGCCGGTTATTTCAGGGTTGTGTCTGCGGTGGCTCGAGTTGGATGCGTTTTATTTTATGACAAAAATAAAGCATTTTACAGAGTGGGTGGAGTGCCGAGAAGTTTCCCACCGCGGAGAATTGACTTTCAACAACACAAAACTACCTTTGGTTAGGTGAGTAGCGAAGTAGTTGTTTATTTTGACTGAAGTTGAGCCCTCGTAGGTGTAGAGAAATCCTGGTCTGTTACAGCATCACTGGTGCAAAATGCAAATTTGGATATAATACTCAAATATACATTATACAAATTCTGATGTGTTTCTTCACAACAACCATTTTCAACACCCAAGTCCCTCAAGAATCTTCCCAAAAATAAAATAGCTAACCCATCAATCAACCCCCCCCCCCCCCTCCCCCATAAATCAATTATCCCCCTTTGGGTAGATGGGCAGCAGGTCCAGCTCTTGTTTTTTTATCAACTCTCTTTCAATTCCCTATTGCTGGTTATCTCCTGTTGACATCTCTGGGTGAAATCGCCCAGTTTGTCTTTTGGCTCTGCGTAACGTGTGGGATCTTTACTCAGAGACCAAACTCTACGGTACTCCAACACAAAACTTTTGGGTTCGATGTACTCATTTGTGAAAACACCTCTCCCTGAAGAAAATAAAACACACAAAAAAAAAGTTAATTAAGGCCAATGAGGCAAGTGTGGGACAGACATATATACAAACCCAGATGTAGAAGTGGTTAGCAGCGCTCAAAAACATTACTATACTGAATAAAACATTAAAATAAGCATTACCTTTAAATGTGTTAATAAATCTTGCTTCCAGGAAAGGTTTGTCTACCGCTCTTATTATGTGGTCCACAGCATCCTCATTTGGTGACTTCCTCCTCCTACGTACTCCTTTTCCCCGAGGGGCCAGTTTTGGCCCGCAGGCCGCCTATTGCCGACCCCTGTCGTACTCCTTTTCCCCGTCATCATCGCTGTAGTAATGCCCAGACATCACATTACATTTCAAACAAGCTTTAATAAATGTCATATGATTTAACATTAGCATCAAAATCTGTTTTTACGCTCTACACCAGTCGTTCTCAACCTGTGGGTCGGAACCCCCAGGGAGGTCTCCAAATTATTTTGGGCAGTCCACAGGCCCAGATGATTAACTTAATGTGAAACTCACTTAATGGTAAACAGACCAACATAAGGTTTACGTGTATAGAAGGTATATGCACATTTCAGTGACAATTTAAGGACTTTTTAATACGCAATGGTAAACAAACCAACATAAGGTTTAATTGTATAGAAGGTATATGAACATTTCAGTGACAATTTAAGGACTTTAATACCTATATAAAATTACAAATTAAACACTGGTCAAATAAATTGTCAAATATTAGAGACAGAAATTGTGAAAATAGCTATTTTCACATTAGAACTGTGTTATACAAAATGCAATACCTCAACTCTTAGTGCTCCTCAAGCAGGGTGTTCCCCAGTTAAATTATTTTAGGGGTTGTGGCCTGAAAAGGTTGAGAACCACTGACACAGAACATAGTAAATACTGTAAGTGTCATCATACAAATTATGACGAAAACCAGGAGACCAGGAGGTGACATTAAGTATTTGGGTTGTAAAAAAAATTAAAAAATAAAACATCTAGAATTTGCAACAGACAAAACAAAGTCTTGCCCCAGACACATCTGTCCGTGTGCGGACATGTTGATGACCTGTTGCCACGTTCTACTTAAACCCTCCAAACACGTGACGTCTTCTATCATTAGCCGAGATGAATTCCTCGCAAATCTTTTTTTATGTCCAAGGCATCCATCTTCTCCTGGTGGACATGACAAACTGACACACTGTTCAGGCGTTGCTGTTTCATGGAATTAAGCTAGGTCTTCAGCCTTCTCAGTGCACTGAAGCTCCTCTCAGCTTCAGCAGAAGACACTGGGATGACCAGCAGCAGCCTCACAAGGGTCTCCACCTGCTTAAACAGAGCTCTGAATCTAGGCTCCATGTTTCTCAGGATCTCTGCAGCTTCTGTGCTTAACTTGTAGGTGTAGTCTGTCTTGAACATGGCCAACTGTGCATTCAGCATCCTCCTGTTAATCTCTGGATACTGTTCCATGACATCACTACTTTCCCCATTTATCAGCACATGCTCCAACTTATCAATAACTTCAAGGCTCTTTTGCTGAAATCTCTCTCTGAATTGTACATTTACTGTCAAGAACCTGGAAAAACTCCCCTCTAAAGTATTCTAGAGAACATGATGGGACATGTGCTGCAGCTTCACCTGTCAAGCGTGTTGGTGGCTTGCGACTGCGAGGCATCTCGATCGGGCAGATCTTTAATGACGCAACCACGAGTTCTGCACTTAAATAGCTGTAGGAATGTGCCCTCGTTTCTTTTCTGCTCCATCGTTTTCTTGACTATATTGCGGCCTGCATGCCTGCAACTGTACCACCTCTTGTTTGCAGTGATTTTGAGAGGGATTCCATTTCCTCCAGAGCAAGAATGAGCTTCAGGACTGTGTTGCCCTTTTGTAACCGGTCCAGAAGACCATTTGCCTTGGTAGCACTTTCACTGCCACGAGTTGAAGCCATTTCCTCTAAACTGAGCAACACTGGCTCATACTGGTCAAGAACTGCATGAATTGCTGCAACCCTCACAGTCCACCGGGGAGGACAGAGTGGTTTCAGTGTAGTAAAAGACCCAGTTTCACATGATGTAGCAATAGTTTGTAAGATGGTCTTAAACTTCCCAGAAAGTCCAAACAGACGCCCCAGTTCATGTACCCACTGCAACGCATCACGGACAACAGAAGAAGCTTCACAAGCTGCCTGTGTTATAAGATTCAGACAATGAGGGCCACAGTGTACATACAGCGCCAGTAGTTGTGCTCGAGCAAGGTAGGCCTGTGCACCAGAATACTTCCCAGACATATTTGCTGCCCCGTCGTATGTCTGTGCTCGAAGTCCATCAAGAGACAAATTCGAACGAAGAAGAACATCTTTGGCTATGTTGGCTAGGTTTTCTCCAGTTGTGAGCGTCGCTTCATATAAACCAACAAAAACTAGGTTTTCTCCAGTTGTGAGCGTCGCTTCATATAAACCAACAAAAACTTCATGAGGAACGAGATCTTTGTCAACATAACGAAGACAGATCGATTCCTGTTCAGTCCCTGTTATGTTTGTTTTACAAAACACAGGATAAGATGTTAATTTCCTTTGTGCAGGCACATGCGTGTGAGAGTGTGTGTGTGTGTGTGTGTGTGTGTGTGTGTGTGTGTGTGTTAGTTTTTAATCTAGGACGCATCATCAGTAGTGTTCCTCCAGGTCTTAGGGTGTTTCGGCCATTATAGTCCAGTCATTTTAGGCCAAAATTTGTCCAAACCTAGAACAAATTGCAATAGTAGCAAACTCAACTGATTTTGTATCCTCAATATGTCCTTAGTGAGGGAAAAAAAGTCCCAAGGAATCCCACCGGGGCAAATGTGTTTTTTTCATTGTTTTGTTACCCCTATGACACCTACTCGATTGCTGGCAGGATCACTGACGACACTGTATTTCAGAGATTGTGGCGCGCTCAGATTTTGAGGTAGCTCAAAAGTAAAGATAGCATTTGATTCAAGACAATCTCAGGTTTCCAATGGGCCCAACCATGTCATGTTAGCTCATTGGGAAGAGGGCTAAATACCTAATGATTCAAAGTTACATGATTTTTTTGGCGAGAGAAATATGGACATCATCATTTTTCAAATGGTCCCGTGACCTTCCACCTCAATATATGTTACTGGAAATGGGTTCCATGGGTGCCTACAAGCCTCCCCTATACAGACATACCAGATTTATGCTAATCCCATGCAGTTTTTGGCAAGATTCATATAGTGTTTTGCAGGCTGTACAAATTAGTCCAGTCATGTTAGGCCAAAATTAGGCCAAACCTAGAACAAATTGCAATAGTAGAAAACTCAACTGATTTTGTATCCTCAATATGTCCTTAGTGAGGGAAAAAAAGTCCCAAGGAATCCCACCGGGGCAAAGTTTTGAAAACGACCTATCTACCTTCACTTACTATACACTACAATATAAAGGAAAAAATGACTGAAAAAAAATCTGCTTTAAGTGGGATGTGAGGGGTCAAACTAGGGGTTTGTCATCATGCTGAATCCATTGCAGGCATTTGTTTTGCACAAAAAACATTCTGTGGGCTAGAAATGGCCTTAGAAAACAATACACGTATGGGTGCGTTTTCATGTTAGTCGGAGGCCTTAGGGTTTTTTTTTCTCGTGCTAATCAGTCTAAAAGTTCAAAATTTTGCACAGATGTAGCTCAGGGCATGCTCTAATGATTTAGCTAGGGCGCCCGAGTCTGCGACCTTCGGGGTCACCACAGCACCAACAAAACTCTGAAAAGTCACTTTTCATCACTAAAGTCGATGGGAGCCCAACTTGGCCGCTGTGGCGACCCCGAATGTTGCAGACTCGCGCGCCCTAGCTAAATCATTAGAGCATGCCCTGAGCTACATCTGTGCAAAATTTTGAACTTTTAGACTGATTAGCACGAAAAAAAAAACCCTAAGGCCTCCGACTAACATGAAAACGCACCCATACGTGTATTGTTTTCTAAGGCCATTTCTAGCCCACAGAATGTTTTTTGTGCAAAACAAATGCCTGCAATGGATTCAGCATGATGACAAACCCCTAGTTAGACCCCTCACATCCCACTTAAAGCAGGTTTTTTTTCAGTCATTTTTTCCTTTATATTGTAGTGTATAGTAAGTGAAGAGATAGGTCGTTTTCAAAACTTTGCCCCGGTGGGATTCCTTGGGACTTTTTTTCCCTCACTAAGGACATAATGAGGATACAAAATCAGTTGAGTTTGCTACTATTGCAATTTGTTCTAGGTCTAACCCTAAAATGACTGGACTATTATACACTATACACCCTCTCCGGAGGCGGCCAGCTCAGGGTCATGAGTCCCGAACTTGCGTCATTTCCAATTAATCATGAGAGTATCGTTCATCTTATGGATGGCAGACTTCTCATGGGACTGTGCAAGGCAGGGGCGTCCTTTTCCCTGAGTCAAGCCTATAGGCTGACCGCATACCTCCTGGCTCCAGTTTAGGCATTTAGCAGAAGCTCAATGCCCAAACTGGAAGCTCCCAATCCAAGCGACCCACAACAAGCAAAGCAATACAATACGCAATACAACCATCAAAGGGATTAAGCATGAGGATAGCGTTATGCCATCTCCCCATGGGACTTAATCAACATCAATACCCAAACTGGAAGCTCCAAATCCAAAGCGACCCACAACAAGCAAAGCAATACAATAACCAATAAGCAATACAACAATCAAAGTGATTAAGCATGCATGAGAATAGCGTTATGCCACCTCCTCATGAGACTTAATCAACATCAATACCCAAACTGGAAGCTCCAAATCCAAAGCGACCCACAACAAGCAAAGCAATACAATAAGCAATAAGCAATACAACAATCAAAGTGATTAAGCATGCATGAGAATAGCGTTATGCCACCTCCTCATGAGACTCAATCAACATCAATACATCAACTGCATAGAGATATCAATCCAGAACAAAGAACAAATCGTATATACCTATACGAACGCTATCTAGCTTGGTTACTTTGGGGCCCAGCAGGGGTCCTTCCTCCTCATAAAAAGCCACTGGCTGCTTCTTTCGGCTGCCTCCGATGCAGCTTTGATGGCTGACCGCTGGCTTTGGCCTCTAATTCCCAGGTCTGCAAAGAGCATGGTTGTAGATCTTGCCACAAACCCTCTGCATCCCACCTCCACTGGGCGGACTTCAGCGTTCCAGCCGCGCTGTTGTGCTTCAGCCGCGAGCTCTGCATAGCATAGGTGTTTCCGCTCGTAAGCCTCATCCACTGAGTCCTCCCAGGGTACTGTGAGCTCGATGATGTACACCTTTTTTAGAGAAGGGGACCAGAGCACGAGTCAGGTCTCAGGGTGGTTGTAGCAATCTCTGGAGGAAACACAAGTTGTCGGCCAATATCAGCCAGCATCTTCCAGTCGCGAGCCAAACGTAGTTGGCCTCGCTCAGATGGTGTCAAGCCACTCCTGGTTACCTTTGCCCCCTCACGGACAAAGGTGGTTGCCTGTTGGTGGTTGGATGCTGGTGACGGTAGGGAGTTGGTGGCAGCTCGTTTGTCCTCCAAGGTGGAGGCAAGGATTTTTAGGACTTGGTTGTGGCGCCATGTGTAACGTCCCTGGGCGAGACTGGTTTTGCACCCTGATAGAATGTGCCTTAGGGTGGCTGGAGTTGAACAAAGGGCACACCCCGGGTCTTCACCAAACCACTGGTGAAGGTTGACTGGTGTTGGAAGAACGTCATATGTAGCTCTTATGATAAAGCTCAACTGCCTCGCTTCCATGGCCCACATATCCTTCCAGCTGTATTGTAACTGTGGTTGACTTTGGATTTCAGCGGCTAGTTCTCTAACAATGGAGTTTGACATTATATTCAAGAGCTCATTTTGGATCTTGGGGCTTGTGTAATCGCTTCTATTAAGCCACTCCAATAACTCTGGGTCACCAGCTGATCTCGTCTTTAGTAACTGGGGAAAAAAATCCCTTTATCCTTTTAGCCTCTGAGAGCAAGACCCTGTCTCCCCAAGAACAGTAGAGAGGTCACAATGTTGCTCAACCATGCCCTCTCCTGTGATGTTGCCAAAGCACTCGAGAGCTGAGGATCTGCTTCTTTTCGATCTGATTCTTTTATGATCATTAAACCTCTCCAGTGCCTTCTTCCAATTTCGGAATCCAGCCGAAACAAACACTTTGTCAACATGTTTTGTCATGGGATTATTCTTCTCACCTTGAAATGCTTTTGCACAGAAACAACACAACACAGCCTTCTTGGTGCAGCTGTAATGGAGCCAAGAGAAGTCTTCAAACCATTTATCTTGGAAACTGAGAGTTTTATTCTTGAGTCGAATTGTGAATTGTCTTTTTGGTTGGTAAGGCTCTGTTTCTGTTAGCAATTCTGTCCCAGGTTTGTGTTCTCTCCTCGTCTGGGCTGCCAATGGCCCCTGCCTGCTGCATCTAAAATAAACATACCAACAGGTACACTTCAGTAACGAATTAATGTTACACAACATTAAACATATATACTCTAGTTCAGTGGTTCCCAAACTTTTTGTGCTTCTGTACCCCCTTTTCCTGATTGCTGAATCCAAGTACCCACGTTAATCAACAACACTTTGACTTGGAAATATTGACATCAAAAATAAAGTTTTTATGTCAATATGTTGAAAATAAAAGTAGCCTGTTTTCTATTCAGTAACAGTAATTTGTACTTAATTTGGTTTGAAGCTTTACAGAGCAGCACGTTCACGTACATTTGTCATTGTTTTATCATTAAACATAACAGTAAAATAAATGTTTCCTTTTAGGCTAATCAATCTAAGGTTTGACCCAAAAGAAATTGCAATAGTAATGGTTCAAGTTTTTTTATGATCCGTAGGGTCATCCAAATAACTAAAAGTTGTGAATTATATATTTAGTCTATCAAGGTAAATTTAGGGGGTTCAAGTCTGGGTCCATTCACTTACTATACAGGAAGAAAAGACCCCCCAAAAATCATCTTTAAGTAGCATGTGAGGGGTCTAACTAGGGGTTTCTCAAAGTCCTGAATCCATTGCAAGCATTCGTTTTGCACAAAAAACATTTGTACCCCCTGAATTTACCTTGATCCACTAAATATATAATTCACAACTTTTAATATGTTATTTGGATGACCCTAAGGATCATAAAAAACCTTGAACCATTACTATTGCAATTTCTTTTGGGTCAGGCCCTTTTTAGCTTAGATTGACTGGCCTAATTCTCTCAAATACCTACACGTATCCCCGTGTATAAAAGGACTATTCTAGTTACGGCACTGTTTAAATTATACAAACGTATAATAATGGCGATTTTTTTTTTAATTGGTACAAAAACCAACCAACAGCCATTAAAAAAATTACCGTGTATAAAAGGACTAGTCTAGTTACGGTACATTTGCTTTTGTTCTAGAACGGAAAACAAGCCATAAAGGCTTTCAGGATGCTAAAATCTGTAACATGGAGCCCAACCTGGGTTCTCCGTGTTGTACAGCTCGTGCAACTTAAAGGTATCCAACTCGACAACCTTTTTCCAGTCCAGTCCAGTTTTCTGTGGTCCAGGCAAAGGGAGACATGGGAACAGCTGGTTTGTGCTTGGGATTCTCTTAGATCCTCGTCATGAAGGCCGTCTCTGGCTTGTTAAGTCGTCAGGACAATAGCTGTAGCTGCGTATGCATGCACCACTTGCACGTCTGCGTCTTGGAATGTTATCTGTTGCTCGTAGGACGAGTCCTGGTCTGGCCATAGTGCTTCTACAAATATGATGAACACATGGTTTCCTGTCCTCTCCTGATAGGCCTTTAGCCCCTCCTGGGTTGTATTTCCATCAGGGTCACTGAATCTAATGTTGAAATTGGGTCCTGCTTTTCCTATTTTCATGTTGGTAACTTTCTCAGCGTTTTCTCAGCTTGGTTCACTGCCCCGATTTCTCATCCTGCACGCTCCTCCGCATCAATGGCTTCATCCAAGCGACTAGGGAAACAAAAAGTTACACAACTTAGTTTACACTTTACTTGCATCAAGTAGCTATCAAGTAGCATCAAGTAGCTAAACATTATATAGACATTTCTACAAAAATACCCAATTTCTCGACTATGGCCTGTACATTTCAGCACGCATTACCTCCTCCTCCTCCTCCTGCTACTGCTGCTCTTCCTCCTCAGCTCCTCGTACGAGTGTTCTGGTAGGGCAACAATTCTTCGGGCATTCTGCCGCCAAAACCCAAGACCTGATGAGAGACGATAGGAGTACATGGTGTGTGCCGGTGCCCTATTTTGGGCTGTTTGAAGGTAGAAGGGGGTAATGTAAGTTAGAGTCACCATCTAAACAAAACATCTTCTCTCCTAAAAATGCAAAATCCTTTGCCTGGTTAATAAACCAGACCGAACACAACAACACCCCCTGGCGGTAGTGGTGTTGTAGTATGGTGTGGAACCGATCCATTGAGATTCTATTTCCTCACTGTCACTAGGCTTTAGCCCGCCCCCCAGAAATGAAAGCTCTTCCTGAAATCCCAGACTCTTTTCCCAAAATGAAGTGTGTGTGTGTGTGATACAATCCTACTAATACTGCATCACTGCATGTAAGCCAAGCCTAACATTTAAAACAGTTTGCTCCATCTTCAGAGTAAATAGACATAAAGAACAGAATGATGTAAACAAAACATTATTTATTGAATATAATGTGAATATTGAAAATGTATTTGAGTAAAAGTATGAAAGTGTTGTCATCAAAATGTACTTCAAAAAGTACCAAACCAACAGTAAAAGTACAAAATGTTAGAAAATATATCGGCGGGGCCTCACGCAGACTGCGTTGTGTGCATATAGGGGGCGCCGGCTCTTGGCACACCAGTGACCAGCTCATCTCCTGTTTGTCTGTGCTTCCTCATTCTTTTGAATTGAAAGCTGTCTGTGCTATTCCAGGATGACCCAATAGCCCCAAGTGGTTATGATGCATACTGCACCACATTGATTCCCAGCTGGCCGGGGCCATTTGTTGAAAGTCAATCCTGTGTTCTCTTTGTCTGTGTTGCTCTCTCCAATATCACCGTAACATACTCATAATACGCTCATTGACCATAATAATATTTGAAATAAAACCTTTCCAGTAAGAAGAAATCAGGTCCCAGGTACAATTAGCTTTACGTACTGTGGTGACTGGTGGCAGAAGATCATATCGGTTCCCGTTGAGAAACAGAAACAGAAATAACAGAAGTAAACACTCTCTAAAAAATGCTCCCCAAAATATTTAGCCCACCCCAGTTAACAACCAGCCCCCCCCCCCCCCCCCGCTACATTCACAAAAGTGAATGTAGCGTAATGCACAATGCCTAAAGCCTAAAGCACCTTGGATAAAGGCGCTATATATATGCACTATTTACCATAAAAAAGAGAATGAAAAAACATATGAAAATGTGAAGTAGGCCTACCTGGTAATTCCGGACCATATAGGTTTGGCCGTCTTTCACCCTGTCGGCCTGCTTCTCGAAGACGGTCATCTTGGCCGATGTTTGGCCATCTGAAACGGCAATGATGGCATTTTTAACCATCTGGGCTGGTATGGGCTTATCGCCCACCCAGTCCCATTTCAGCACCTTTTCGGCCATTTTTAGGCCGACCACCTTGAGCTTAATGCTCGGAGAGCGCTCATATGGCCCAGTAGGTCTTTTCATCAGAATGGTCTTGAGATCCATTGCTGCTGGGGAGAAAAAGAAGACACACACACACACACACACACACACACACACACACACACACACACACACACACACACACACACACACACACACACACAAAAACGCTATATTACTGACCTTTTATAAATCATGACACTGCATATTGGAAAAAGAATGCAACTAGATATCCATGAACTATAGAATCTATTTTTAACTATTTAAGTATTTTTAATCCATGTATATATTAAATTAACTACAGCACATCATTAATAATAAGTTAACAATATTGAACAAATCTATTTATTTTTTTAAACTATTTAAGTATTTTTAATCCCTATATATATTAAATGAATTACAGCACATCACTAATAATACTGCTCTAAGTTATCTATTTATTTTTTTAAACTATTAAAGTATCCATCCATCCAATTTTAAGCCCCTAATGTATACACATTATATGAACTATACAGCGCACACACAGCGGTAATGTCATGTTCCGTCTACTGTTTCTCTCTCTCTTTTTATATTCAGCCTATGACGAAACATACTAATATATTTTCTGAAATAAACGTCGACATTAATGTTACTTGTTACATAAGTAGCCTAATTTAGTAAATATCCATCAATAGTCATAAAAAGCATTTATATGACAAACCTTAATCTGCGTAGCTCTCTGGTGATGATTGTCCGTCTCGCAAGCAGGAGAACAATGAATGATTTTCCAGATCTGTGTAAGTCGAGGAAAAAGTTTGATTCTGATTGGCTGAGAAAAACTGTGCTAACCTATCAAAAACTCAGCTCATGTAAACAATGTCAGGTTCCCAGAATCTGATGGTCCGACGACAGGTGCACACATCAAAGGGATGCAGTGTAAACAAGCGTAAACAAATGATACATTAAGGTAAACAATTTCAGCCATTTTCAGGTTCACTTAAGGTCACAATACAACAACAGTGTACAACTTGAAAGGACTGTTATGTTGAACTCCTATTAACCCCAAATATGAGCGGCATAATTCTTTTGAAGTTTGACTGATTTCTGTGTGTGTGTGTGTGTGTGTGTGTGTGCGTGTGTGTGTGTGTTGAAAATGTAGTTTTAATCCTGGCGTGCATGCCACTTGGCATTTATTTAATAAATAATGTAGACTATTAAGCCCTTTGCACACAGGCGCATTTTTTATCCGTTGCGTTTGTTCTGTTTGCGGCATGATTAAAACGCATTGGATTTGTTGTGCAATGCTGTGCGAATCCGCTTGCGGATCCAAAAAGGAGTCATTCTTTCTTCCCGCTCAAAACCAGCTCGAGACGGTTTTTCCCCCCTCTTCTTTCTTTTCTAAAGTGCGCACAGCACACTGATGCAAACAACTGAGACAAGTCAAAGTGACAGCAGTTCCAGTGAGGAGGAATTTGTTATCATGGCGTTGCAAAACCAGAAGAGAAGGCGAGAGTTTTGGGTCCATCCACTTTTGCGCAACAGAAGGGAGAATGGTGAATTCTATCTGCTCATTCAAGAGCTAAAGTTGTACAATGATAGATTCCACACATATTTCCGTATGTCTGTCGTGCAGTTTGAAGAGTTGCTACAAATAGCACCCCACATTCAAAAAGAAACGACAAACTACAGGCAAAGCATTGACCCAGAACAAGAGACTGGCAGTGTGCTTACGGTGAGTTATTTGTAGGTCTATTTATTAATGCATTATCTCTCTATTATCTAGGCCTATTTAGATAATAGATGCTATGATAATAGATGCTATATCATTATTAGTAGTCCACTATTGCATGACAGCGCAAAGGCCTAATAGCCGACATTAATTAGCCAATAATACCCCAATAATAAGCTAATAGATTCTATTAGCTTATTATTAGCGTATTATTGGCTAATTAAATGTGTCGGCTATAGTTATTATTGGTATTATTGGCTAATTAATATCGGCTATTATTAGGCCTTTGCGCTGTCATGTAATAGTGGCCTACTAATAATGATATCATAGCATATAGGCCTATGTAGGCCTAGACATGAATACTATACATTTTCTGCACTATTTTACCTGCCTCCTAATTATAGTCTATCTGTATTGTATTTCAGGTACTTGAGCACTGGTGACTCTTTCACCACAATTGCCCACAGTTTTCGCCTTGGAACCTCCACTGTGGGTCAAATAGTGCGAGAGACCTGCGATCAGATCTGGGTGGTGATGAAAGACAGGTTCCTTCCTGTACCGACACAAGACAGCTGGAGAAACACAGCTCAACGCTTCCAGGAGAGATGGAACTTTCCAAATTGCCTGGGTTGTTTGGACGGCAAGCATGTTACCATCCAGGCGCCACCCAACTCCGGGTCTATGTTTTTTAATTACAAGAAGACCTTTTCGATCGTTCTCTTGGCGCTAGTTGACGCAGACTACCGTTTCATTGCCGTAGATGTGGGCAGCTATGGAGGCGAAAGTGATGGGGGCATTTTCAAGAGCTCTGCGCTAGGGAAAGCCCTTGCCAACGGCACCCTGGATGTCCCACCTCCATCAGAGCTTCCATCGGCTCCTGGCTTGGGCAAGGTGAACCATGTTGTAGTGGCTGATGAAGCGTTCCCAATGAAACCATACCTCCTCCGCCCCTACTCTGGGAAAGGGTTGCCTGAAGACGAGCGCATCTTCAATTACCGGCTTTCCAGAGCGAGGCGCATCGTTGAGAATGCCTTCGGAATCCTCAGCCAGCGCTGAAGAGTGTACATGGGGCGAATGCAACTCAATCCCGATGCAGTTGATAGCGTGATAAAGGCTACCTGCATTCTCTGTAATGTCCTGCGACCAGGTACATATAATAGCACTAGTATCTATCTATCTATCTATCTATCTATCTATCTATCTATATCTATCCATTCCCCCTATTGTGTGTTATCTATTCTATAATTATATGCCCATATGCCAATAGGGCCTATGCATATTCTATGTTTTGAGTATTTTCTTTGTTAATATTTTATATTTGACATACCTCGCTGAATTGTGAATTTGAATTATATTCATGCCCGTGAATACTTGTAACGTGATATAGAAACGTGATATAGAAATAAAATGTAGTATTATTATTATCATCATCAGAGACGGGGGCAGATTCGGCCGAATCTGCGCTGGAAATGCATTCTGAAACTGCAGCTGAAGTCCCTGATGTGAGCGCACTGAGAGATCCCCCAAATCTGCGAGGGAACCGGGCATCAAGAGAAGCTTTGCGCACACGAGACACCTTCAAGGAGTATTTTAACTCGCCTGCTGGTCAAGTTCCCTGGCAGTACGACTATGTCCGCCGTGGGATGACTCATTAAAAAGCATGCAGGAACGCCACACAATGTGGCGAGGTAAATGTGCAGCTAAAGTATTGTGTCGACTGGTAATTATTTTGTTATATCTAAATGATAATATAAACTAAGAGGTTGATGATTATTTAAAAAGCATGCAGAACGCCACAAAATATGGCGAGGTAAATGTGCAGCTAAAGTATTGTGTCGACTTGTCATTATTTTGTTATATTTTGGCCTATATAAACTAAGAGGTTATACCCAGTCAACCATTTCGGGCCCATTTAGTTACGTTTGTACACACTCTGACATCAATTAAAAGTGTTTTTCTTTTTTTTTTCTTTTTTGGCCTATAACCTGGCGATCTCCAGAACATCAGAACATTGTTGATCCGCATGTGTTGTTAGATTGAGTCTTTGCCACTGTTGTTGAGTTGTGCCTGAATTTAAATCGATTTAATGCTGTGATGAAAACGAAATTAACACAAGTAAGGACCAGAACTAGCTTATACAAAAGTAAAATGAATGCAACACATTTGTTAACTATCAGCAATCTTTCAATAAACTTGTTCAAAACTTGTTCATAATCTTTTCTCTGTGTTTACTCTGTGCAACCCTGGCTAAATAAGGATGGTCTCTCAAACTGATGAATATGAAAGTGTATTCCAATAACCAGGAAAATCTTTAGAGTGCATATATAACATATATAACCACAATGAAAATTAAATGAAACTTTTAACTTAAACCTTCCCCAACAATGAAATTTGCATTCTCTTTTTAACAACCATGAAATGTATTATCTCTTTATATCAAACATGAACTATGCCTTTGCATTATAAAACATGAAATGTACCTTTTTTTTTACTCTATGAATTATCCCTTTATAAATTACCATTATAAATCTAAACAATTTGCATGAAATGACAATCTCCCTGAGTCCAACATGAAAAGGCTATAGGCCTATTATTAAATCACAATGAAATGAACCTTTCATCTTATAGCCACAAAGAAATGAAGTTACTTTCTTTTATCACTTTAAACAACCATGACATGTAATTATTTATATTGGACCTCAAGACATCCCAATGACTAAACGTAAACTTCTTAACTGAATCCATAGGACACAATAGAAACTTAGTGCCTACAACAACAGGCAAATCATGCCTACAACCTTGGGTTATACTCTTCACTATAGGTGGGACTATGCCTAGTGATAACCACCCAATTCCTGCAGAAAGCTGACACCTGCACCATCAGGTGGGAAGAACTGAGAATGGTTTGGAGTGGGGGGCTGAGGAGGAGGAGGAGGAGGAGGAGAATAGAATGCTCTGCTAAACTCTGCATCATGGATGATTTGCTGGATCTGTAATTTGACCATTGACAGCTTTTGAGGTTGTAGCCTTCTCAGTGGTTGTGCCAGGGCGCTCAGAAAAGCTGAAACTTCATCGCGTTCCTCTTCTCTGCGCCGATATCGCTCCTCATCTCGCGCTGTATCCCTTGCTACCTTAGCAGCGAAGTAGCGGTCCAACACATCTGCTGTAGCCGCCTCCTGTGGTGCCTTTTTCTTCCTCTGGCCGTATGATGTGCTTGGGCCTGGGTTGGGGGTGCTGCGTCCACTTTGGGTGCTTCCCGCATCATCTCCGCCCTCCTCTTCATTCTCATCTTCATTCTCATCACTCGAGTCATTCGCCTCAACATTGCTGTGAGATCTGAAATGGTGAAGTGGTTAATTAAACATGTCTGTAAACTTTTCAGAAAACCTTGAGTGAAATTTTGATGGCATTTGCAAATATGAATTATATAATATTAATAAGGGTAATAATAATATAGTCACTATTACAAACCAATAAAATGTATTGTAGCTACAGTTTTTAGGTATTTGTACTTTACTTGAGTATTTCCAATACTTTTACTTCTACTCTCTACTTTTTACTTGAGTATTTTCAAACTTTTATTCAAATAGATTTAGAATTCTGTACTTGTAACAGAGTATTTTCAAACTTTTATTCAAATAGATTTAGAATTCTGTAACAGAGTATTTCTACATTGCAGTATTGATAGGATACTAAAAC